>NC_058370.1:83661000-84000000 GCF_018350175.1 Felis catus | reverse complement strand
GTCTAACTCTTAAGATCCATTTGTATTGTGTAATGCTAAGAATTACATATCAAATACAGAAAGTGAGCGGGCCATATCATATTAGCTTCTGCAAAAGTCAAGTGCTTTTAGTTAGCAACTTGGATTTGAATAGATTGGACACGAGCAGCACATAAAAAATACAATGAAAAGTTTAATAATGATTAAAGGATCTACAGTCCAGTATGATTTTTAGTTTGTGAGTCTGCCCACTCAGAAAGGAAAATAGTTCCTAAAAACCAAACCGTTCAACATAGAGGGACGGGTTTTAAAATAAAAATGCATGCCTCATGATATTTTAAGATTCTCAATGTCCTATATCCTTATGTTCTTTGGTTATCAAAAAAGTAATTAAAGTCAATAATGAAACTGGCATCTAACTAAAAGGATACTGTTGGTGCTCTTATTGGCAATATATATTACATCAGTTCTTGTATATGAAGTCCTTGAACTGGCTAATAAAAATATTTAAAACACAGATCTACAACAAATTGTGTTGCAAATCAGGTTATCATTATCTTGTATAAACCATGAAAATTGGAATCATGTGAGCAGAAGGTTAGATTAATTCTCCATTCTCATTATAAGCACAGGTGTAGCACAAACACCATGTGAAATAACCAATTAAAATGAAAAAAAAATCTGCTTTTTCATTAGCTGCCTTCACTGCATGACCAATTAGAAAATTATTTAATATTAATATTCCGCGTATACCAAAAGTAATTTTCATAGTAACTAACATAGGTAAGAGAGCAAAAAACAGCTCTTTATCTATGGTACTGTTCATAATCTGCAGGCTCTTAGAGGAAAGGAACTCTGATAACATTTTTTTTAGAGACCTTTTAAAAACATATTATTTTGCGGATATGATTTATGCTATTTATCTAAAAATAGGAAGGGCACTTTTTAACAGATGAGAAGCCAAGGCTCAGAGAAATTAAGTGACTTATTTGAGGTCACATGTTACCCAAGAGATGTTAGTAACTTGCTGACTGACACACAGCTGGCAAATGGTAGTGAGCACCCCTCCCCCAATGTCCTGACCAGAGCATGGCCACTATTGTGCCACCCATCTAGAATATTCTGGACTAAATAGATATCTAAAAATGAGCTGGTTTTGAGCCAATCACCGCTGGCAACGACCCTACTGTTGAGTCTGGGAATAGGCATGACTGAACATTTTGTAGACTAGGAATTGTGATGACTGTACTGTTTGTGCATATGGACAAAGATAAGGCTACGCATTAGAAGATTCAGTGACTTATCTGTATTCCAAAGCTTGCTTCCTTCACACTCATACATTCAGATTTCCAAAGACCAGTTCATAAGAACCAACTCAGGTGTGAATCCATGACTATTAAACCCATGGAATCATAGAAAAATTAAACCTCAGGTTTGAAATGGGATTTCACTGTCACCTATGTTGGTCACTGACATGAATCACCTCTATGGTCTCCCCACCAAGTAGATAGGTAGCCTCTTCTGGGCTGTTTCTAATAAAGCATTTGCCCCCTTACCTGAAAGTCCATAGATGTGTGGACAGCCTTCTATTAGACGGTTTTGCATTACTCGATCTAAACTCCTTTCACCAGGACAACTCCTTGGGGGTAATTTAAACCATTTCTAATCTCACTTCTTCAGGACAGCCTTCAAATATTTAAACTGTAGCCATCATGCCCCATAGATTTCTCCCCTCTTCTCCCTAGGTTGAACATCCATGATCCTTAACAAGTTCCTCCTAGAATGTAAGTTCTTCTTGGGTTTTGAGTCCACTCACCACCTGGGCCATTCTCTGCTCAATATGCTGAGGTTTGTCTGTGTGCCTCCAGAGGTCTTCAGGTGACAGCATTAAATGCAGTTACCCCACACCTGCTCCAGTCCCCATCTAGAGAGCAAATACCTCATCACACAGCCTCTTAGCTAAGGACCCACAGGTACCTAGGTGCTATGTTCCTCTCTTTTGGTGGCAATAACCATTTGTTGTTATGGACAACACAGATGCAGACTCTCTGTAGCATATGTAGATATAAAGGTGAGAATCCTTTCATTTAATAAAATCAAAATTAAAACAACTGAAAACCTCAGAACCCCTAATCACTTTGTCTAAACTGTCTGACCTCATCAGTAGGTACGCTTAGAAGTTCTCGCTTTTGAAAACTAATTTAAAACAATTTTGTACTATAATGAACATTATCAATACATATAGGACATCATACACTCTCAGAATCTTATTGGATTATGCTTCCTATACTTACATGAAACACGGATAATATGATCTGGGGTCATGGTGGACATCATTATCTGAAAATAACTAAGTAAATAGCAAAAGATTTTATTTTTTAAGACAACATCATCTTTTCAATTTTAAAACCGTCTCAACATTTGGTTCTCTTTAGTGTATTTTATCCTACTATCTTCTATATATTTCCTTGGGAATTATGCTACATACAGTAAAGCCATGTGTTTAGATGGCTTCGGAGTGAATTCAGATACAAAAACATTTTCCTTCTGGGCAAAGTAATAAAATGACATTCTTGCTCCTCCCACTATAAGTCAAGCAGAGGTCAGTTCCCCCATCCCTGTATCTGTTTAAATAAACTGGTCCAGCTGTTTGTTTCTAAAATGCCCTCTGACCTTGCGTCTCATCCTCCCCGCTTTTGTGACAGAATGCTTTACTTTCCATTGTGGAAGATTCTAAATTATCAAATTTTCTAAACACTGAACCAAAAAAAGACCTTTGGATTTTATGTAAACTTACATGAACATATTCCCTTCTTAAAACACTCATTTCAAGAAGCATCAGTAAAATAGTTATTTCAAGCTCATGTGTGTGTTCAAATATATATCTATATTTATGTCTGAATACATAAATATATATTAGAACTTCAACATAAGAAGAAACAATGTTTTTGAAGAGAAATGAGAAAGAGAATGATAAAATCCCAGTTTGAATGCTCCACAAAAAAATCTATTCTCCAACAACCATAAAATAGTTTAAGATAAAATGTATCCATGAAATATATACAATCTTTAGTATTTTCCATATTAATATGGTCTCTTTCAAACGTTTGTTAGTTTAAAGATGTAAGAGAAAACTTTTAAAATTTTTGCAATTGATGTCCAAACATTATAGCCCTTAAAACTTAGATGTACAGGGGCGCCTGGGTGGCGTAGTCGGTTAAGCGTCCGACTTCAGCCAGGTCACGATCTCGCCGTCCGTGAGTTCGAGCCCCGCGTCGGGCTCTGGGCTGATGGCTCAGAGCCTGGAGCCTGTTTCTGATTCTGTGTCTCCCTCTCTCTCTGCCCCTCCCCCTTTCATGTTCTGTCTCTCTCTGTCCCAAAAATAAATAAACGTTGAAAAAAAATTAAAAAAAAAAAAAAACTTAGATGTACAGTGTCAGGAATACATGACAACAGGACATTTCTTCTTACTCATTAAAATCGTTTCACACCTTGGTTTAATAGACTGTGTCTCAAATTTGCCATAAATTGGGCATTTAAAAAGGTAAACTTTTTAATTAAGTAGAAGGCCAGGAAACATCCTGTTTGCCTTTCCATATTACATTCTGAACATCAAGGTATATTTTTTTATAAATCCCATTTTGCTTTGAAAACAATGTTCTTTTGTGAAGTACTTTTTAGAAAACTGGACACTCTGTAGGTGGCAGAAGACTGAATTAGGGAAAGAATTCTTGTATTTCTTTTTTTCACAGCATCATGGATTAAAATTTCTTCCTGTGTGACCAAACTATCTCCTTTCTCAAAACAAGACGTTTTACAAAGGAAAGGAAGAAAATGGATTGGCCTTCCAGCTTCGTTCCATGTCAACATAAACAGAGACGTAGTTCTTTTTACCTAGTTAGTCGTTTAGAACCAGAGTCCTAGGATGGGAAAATGGGAGGTTGGAAGGAGAGAAGATCTTCCAAAGTGGGATCATCTCACAATTGAATTTAATCCTTTGCATTTTTATTTTTTTTTTAATTTTTTTCAGCGTTTTTATTTATTTTTGGGACAGAGAGAGACAGAGCATGAACGGGGGAGGGGCAGAGAGAGAGGGAGACACAGAATCGGAAACAGGCTCCAGGCTCCGAGCCATCAGCCCAGAGCCCGACGCGGGGCTCGAACTCACGGACGGCGAGATCGTGACCTGGCTGAAGTCAGACGCTTAACCGACTGCACCACCCAGGCGCCCCAATCCTTTGCATTTTTAAAATAGGCATCAGGCAAGGAGAATGGGAGATGAATTCTGAGTTATGCTAAAATAAATATAGGAAGTTTTCCTTTATTCTCTCTTTTCCTTGCCCCCTACATGTTTGTTTATCATCGGACTTCAACATTTTTTTCATTCTGCTAATTCCACCAGTCTCTTTTCATTCTCACTCTTTGAATACCTGAAGAGTTTTCTGACCAAGATCTGGTAGAACAGCTTTCTAAAGCTGACCTTTGTCCTTCAGTTTATCTTCTACTCCTTGCCCTGGTGACTTCCCACAAAACTGGATGGCTAAGTTTAGTGTCCTCTTCGTGAGAACCAGGAAGGGTAGAGAGATCACAGCGGGCATCCATCAGAACCAAAGACAGGGTACGTTTTCCCTGTTCCACAGACAACATTTTCCACACAGCTTTCCCCTTTTCCTGTATTCTTATGCCCTTTGTCTTCCTGGTACAGCTCTCTGTAATATTAACAATACTAAGGAAAAATGACTTGCTCACCTTCGGAGATAGGATTTTCACCCTTACTCAGTTAATTCTGTTCCTCAGTGTTTACCACCTCCTTGTTCACTGATGATTAAGGGGAGCCCACAGCATTACTTTAGCATGCCAGAGCCAACTCAGTGAACCACATAAAATCAAAATGCTGTTGTTTCTAAACAATGACAGGACTCGCAGTCATCCCTATAGTGTTTCTTGCCAACTAGGCTCAGTAATAGTCAGCAGGAGGTAGCTACCCATTTAAGTGTGGAGAAATACCATTTTACAATACCCTCCTATACGCCCAAGGAGCAAAAATTATCAACTTGATATTAAAGAGAAGATTTCATTAAATAGCAAGATGTGTTAGTAAAGATGCCTTCTATACTTACACTATCCATTAAATAAAGTATTAGTCGCAGTCATCTTTGATTAATATTGAGGTAAACTTAGGAATACCTACATACATACTTCATAAAAATTAATACCATGCATTCTTTTTTTGTTAAAATTTTTTAATGTTAATTTTGACAGAGACAGAGAGAGACGGAGCATGAGAGGGAGAGGGGCAGAGAGAGAGGGAGAGGGGCAGAGAGAGAGGGAGACCCAGAATTCGAAGCAGGCTCCAGGCTCCGAGTTGTCAGCACAGAGCCCGACGCCGGGCCAGAACTCACGGACTGTGAGATCATGACCTGAGCCGAAGCCGGACGCTCAACCGACTGAGCCACCCAGGCGCCCCTAAATTAATACCATGCATTCTTAAGAGTAAGTCCTGGTGATTTCTACACACACTATTCTTTATCAACTAAAAATAAAATAAAATTATTACATGCTGTAAATAATATTTAATCAATATAAAATTCATTTAGGTAATCTCTATAAATATTTTTATAGAGTTTAAGACTTGTGAAAAATCTTCAAATATAAAATTTCACATTGGAAGCTAGTTGCTGAATTCCAGAATCTTGTCCTTTTTCTCCTTATTCTATTCCATGAGTTTCTTTCCTAGTATTTCTTTCAACTTCATCACAATCATTTAAATAAAAGTATATATACTATATATTTTTAAAGTCAGCATTTCCTAACAACCTGAAGGCCTCTTTTATAAACGAACCCTTCAGGGAATGAGTTCTAGCCATCTCTCAAATAACTCTCTGTTCTTTTAAATAAAAATCAACTTCAAAATCTTTTGTTGGATTTCTTCATTTTAGATTTACATTTACTTATTGAATTTAATGATCCATAACTGGCGGTCTTCAGGGTCCAAGCCTCCCACACTCCCTTTCTCTGTGAAATAAGATTTCATAAAACACTATTTTAAGACACTCAAGAAAGTTGACTCCATCTCAAGTCAAACCTTATGAAATCATGTTTTTGGCACCTTTTTCCAGTTTCTCAACCTCCTCCGAATCCAACAGTTCCAGGACTGCAATACATCATCTGTGTGCTGAGGGCGGGCGGAGGGGGGTAGACAGGAGGGAGAAGGGGGCACATGCTCTGTTCTTCATCCCTTCTAGAAACAGAATATTGAAATTTCCTCGAATCACAATAAGCCATCAAGCGGCAGTCTGTAGAAGGTTCCCCTTCTCTAGCAGCGAAGGGTGTATTTGTCAAATTATTTTAGAAATAGCTTACGTTGTCTAAGACCACTGAGGAAGTTGATTGCATATAAAATTTTCCTCAAAGCCACTAGTGAAAAAAATCACTAATTATTTGAAAATTATAATGCAGAGTAATAACAAGCCCACGTATTAAATGTTGGAGTAACTTTCAAATACTTCATCACTTCATTATATATAATGGGGAAGTTTTCCTTGAAAGCAAATTATAAAATGATTTTTTATTAAAAAAAATATATAAGCTTGCTAAATGCTTTAATCTGACCTGAATTCAAAGCAAGGGGGGGGGGGGTCTTTTAGTGGCAGATCTCTGTTTCTTCTACTACCCATGACTTTCTAGATCACTGAAGCACTAGGCTCCGAACTCAGTGGAATAAATTGTGGGGATATCCTGCCAGACCTAGTGTAAGGAATACCCAACAGTTTAAAAATATCTTAAGTATGCATTGATATAAAACATACGTAATAAAATATTTATGCAGTATTTACTTAAATGTGACAATTTGCCAAAGTTGAGTTTGTATAATTGCACAAATTTAAGAAAAATAGTGCTTTGCTTAAGGTGTATGGAATTAAGATGATTATTATCACAACAAAGGAGTCATAGGAAAACCTAGGATAACAAAACCTTCCGTAATAATGAAAAACTAAAATAGGTATAATATATTCAAAGAATAGATGTGTCTCTCTTTGGTCTAAGCTGAACCATTTTTCATTTAAATTCTAATTTTCCTGTATTTTACAAAAAGTAAGTAAAATGGCATCTAACTAAACATCCCTTAAACATTACAGAATAAATACGTTTATTTAAAACACATCCTAATTTTCTGCCAATCTCCATTCTTTTTTTATAAATGTTTTCATTTATTTTTGAGAGAGAGAGAGAGAGAGAGAGAGAGAGAGAGAGAGAGAATGGGGGAGGGGCATAGAGAGGGAGACACAGAATCCGAAGCAGGCTCCAGGCTCTGAGCTGTCAGCACAGAGCCTGATGTGGGGGGCTTGAACCCACAAACCAGTGAGATCATGACCTGAGCAGAAGTTGGCCACTTAACTGACTGAGCCACCCAGGTGCCCCAGCCAATCTCCATTCTAAGTAGGATGACCACATAATTTATCATTTAAGCTGAGACACTTTTGAGAGTAAACGGACACTATTAACAATTAGGCTGGACAATAGGCATCAACCACGAATATTCCAGGCAGTTGGGGTGTGTGGCCACCCTAATCACCAAATATGCACTTTTTTTTTCCAAATAAAACTTCCCCTGCGAGATTGGAATTGAAACCCTCTTGTGTGAGAATGGTGGCTGACCCTGGCGTATATAAGGTGTCACAGTACCCCAATACCACCTGGGAGTGTCTCTGAGCTCTCTCCTTTCTGGAGGATCTCTCCTTTAGTTGCCTCAGCTCCCTAAGACTTCACTAGTCCAAAAGCTTCCCAGACCTGGAATCTCCACTCCAAGGGAGAGACCAAGGGAGGATATCTCAAAATTCAGCTTGATTTCTGCTTTCACTTGGTCACAGGTTAGACTACAGAATGGCACAGTGAAGGTGACTTGACTGGAGTAGAGGCCTGTGTCTATCCCTTAGAAGGCTCACTGTAATTCCTGTTTTAATCAGTAAAGCTTAAAACCCGAGTTCCATGTAATGTATATCAATATGTAATCCATAAGATTTAAATACAAATGGAACCAACTATACTAAAAAGCAGAAATCTCTCAGTTGAGTCATATGACAAAATTGTTCAAATGAAGGCAGTAAACTAATAAAATGACCTCCTCTTGGAACTTGTCAAATCTCTGGAAAATGCTTGTGGTCATCTAAGTCACACTGAGGGAAGTTTGGAGACTGTGCGTTTCACTTGAGTGGCTATCCTTTTCTTTGAACAGTATCACTCATCACTATTACAGTCAAGACACTGGCCAAGGACAGGGAGAGTTACAGCGGCATCTAGGGAGAAGAGTGTGAGAACTGAGTAGGAAAAATTGCCACTCGCTGCTCTGAGGTCATCGTTGTGTTTAGGTGCTAGAGCTGTGATGACCCAAGTGACTTCATGCCTATGAAAGGAGCTTTCTTTGCAAATTTAAAACCTAAGACAAGGGTTTGTTGAGATACTGTCGTTAGGATTCTCAAAAATACCTAACGGTCCAAAGACTTGTACACGAATGCTTATAGCAACAAAAGGTGGACACACACCCAATGTCCACCAACTGATGAATGCAGAAACAAAATGTGGTCCATCCAGACAATGAAACATTCTTCAGCCGTAAAGGGAATGAAGCACTACTACCTGCTACATGGAGGAAGCTTGAAAACAACATGCTAGGTGCAAGGAGCCAGTCACAAAGGCCACATGTTCACATGATGACATTTAGGGGAAATGTCCAGAATTGGCAAATCTTCAGAGACAGAAAGTGGATTAGTAGTAGAGTGGGGGCAGAGGTATGGGGAGGGGCAATAGCGAAAGGGTCCAGGGTTTTCTTCCTGAGGTGATGTAAATGTCCTAAAATTGACTATGGTGACGGCTGCACAGTATCTGTGAATATACTAAAAACCATCGAATTGTATGCACTTTAAATGGGTGAATTTCATGGTATGTGAATTACATCTCAATAAATCTGTTAATAATAAGTACATAATGGTGGAACAGAAGAGGTGCCGAACAAGGAACCGGCCCATCCTTGCCTCCAATTAGCAGCATAACTTTGTAAAGCCCTGAGCCCCATCTGTCAAATGATGCATAAAATCCCATCTAGGACTTGGGCTCTGACATTCAGTGGCACGATGTTCCTAAAATTTTAATCCATGCTCCTTTTTTATAAACTTCAAAATCTCATATCCTTTGTTATTTGGAACCCTAAAAGAAATAGCATGACTAAAATCAAAAGTTAAGTCTCAGTAGGCTTTTTTATACTACTACATTCACTCAAAATGACTCTGATGTGCCTTTTCTGGCCCCTAGTCCCTCTTGGCCCCCACTTGGCCCTAAGGACGGGAATCTCTGCCATAACCTATTGTACTTTCCTTTCTGTAAACAGTACTGCCAGGTGACCAGCCGTGGGAGCTGAGATCTGACATCTTTGGACATGTATGATTCTTTCCATTAGCTTTTTCAACATCCCCTACTCCCTGCCCTTTCCAAGCACATCTGAACTCTGACCCAAACTAGGGATCAAATAAAATCAACCAGAGCAGATGTTCAAGGGATATAGGCCAACAAACCCTGCAAGTGGACAACAACTCTCAAAAACTACCTACTCACATTCAAACCAGCATTCTAGGGTAGAAAGTACTGGAAACTTAAATATATGTATTTTTAATCGCATTGCATTTAACTTCCAATATACTATTCTTAAAACACAGCTTGAGCTGAGAACTCAAGACCAATAATCCCCATCAGCCTGAAAAAGTTGTGTTTGGGAAAGCAAATGCTTTTTCCCTTCTTCACTGATCAGATCTAATCTTGTGAGGCATTAGGTCCTTCAGTCACATTGGCTAAGAGGGTAAAGAGGAGAAGAAGAGCTCTCCAGGATGGAAACAGATTAAAGTTTGTTTGTTTATCTGTTATTGTTCAGGTATCAAGAGCCCGATAGTGTTCAGTATTTCCCATACTAATGGGTCAGGCTTAAAAGTGTCATAAGAATGGAAATGAAAAGGAAAACATCAATGACAGTGAAAGGCAGTGATGGGGAGAACCCTCTGTTTGCATCCATGATGTCTTTTGGAGGCTTTGTTTGTTTGTTTGGTGGCTTTTTAATGTTCCCTTCCCCCTTGAAAATTAAGAAAGAAGCAAAACAAAACCCCAGGCCTCTACACAAAGCTCTGGGTATTCACACATTGGAGCGATGCAGGCTGAATCCCTCAGAAACATTTCCTCCCCCACCCCCTATGCCCCTGGCTCCACTCCATTTTTGAGAAAATTGTTTTATTCAACGAGGAGGCAACATTTGCCCCATTTTTTAATATTTCAGGCTGATTTTTTCACCACTCAGAAATGCTGTTTGTTTTATGTGGGTGCAGCCTGAAGCAAGATGATGAGGTAAGAGAGTGGAGAGGGGTCTCTGTGGGCACAGCACGGTGGTGCTTCAGTGCTCGATGGTTAATCACCCAGCACCAGCCTCAGCAACTGTTGACACAAAATAGGTGGAGATCAGGTCTGTGCAAGCAGAAAATACCAGAAAGGCAAACTATATGTAAACACACTTAAGACAGATTTGACAAGAATAGACCTAAACCTGACTTGCTAGGAAACTCCGAATGTCTAAAGGCTTCAGGGTCCCTCTCAGCAGAGGCCCCTTCCCCTTAACAGAGTTTCCTTTGAGAAGAAAAAGAGTAACATTTGAAAAACTAAAATAAGTTTACAGAAGAGAGCTGAGACATTTGTCCCCTTGATTCACACAGTGTGGGTTTCAAATCTGCTCCTACATGCGGATTTATGTAATGTAATACACTTCTTCCACGTATATTTGGAGCAGAGCCAAATGGGGGGGGGGGGGGGCTTACAACATGCACACACAACCACAATTCAAAAAGTTATTTCTCCTGACCTATAAAACTCATGCAAAGAAGCAAATGGATAATGCTTAAACAGTCTTTTAATCTTATCTAACTGACACCTGACAACCCATTACTTATAGATTATTAATGCACCCACTAAAAAGTTTGTCATGTACAAAATTACTAGAGAAAAAGATTGAACGCCTCAGGAAAAAACAAATTTTGCTGTACAATAACTTCAGAAATTTCAAGCCTATTATCTGTCATGCCCTTCATAGACTCGTAGCACACTGCTAAAAACAACTGATTTATCTTTATTATGAATCCTAAAATGACAGCACACATGTTTTTCATGTCTTGTGATAATGTTTAATTTCATCCAGTTTTTATTTTACAGAGCTTGATTTGCTTATTTAAGATGAAGAAAAGTAGTAACTTTTTAATTAATTTCCCTGGTTGTCTCTTTATCAAAGGACATGGGTGTTTTTTTTTTTTTTCTAGTCCTTGTGTAAAGCTGGAATCAGAGTCAGTTTCAGAGCGATCACCTTGCTTCTCTTTGGTTTGCAGTACTACGGAGTCTAAAATAGTAAAGCTGGGTGTGCCTGGGTGGCTCAGTCGGTCTCAGCTCAGGTCATGATCTCACAGTTCATTAGTTCAAGCCCCACGTCAGGCTCTGCGCTGACGGTGTGGAGCCTGCTTGGGATTCTCTCTCTCTCCCTCTCTCTCTCTGCCTCTCCCCTACACACTCTCTCTCTCTCTCTCAAAATAAATGAATAAACTTTAAAATAAAATAGTAGACCTGGAAGAGGCACTGGGTCCCACCAATGTGGTCCATTTTAGCAGCAGAAGCTATCACCAGTCAAAATGGAGTGACTTGATCAAGGACACGTATGTGATTGATGAGGAGTGGGGAAGACAGCTGAAATGTTTTGGCTCAAAATGTTCTTTCTCTTGCATATTCCCTCCCCTTACTTGCCCTGTATAAACTGTATGTTGTTCCTGAGGCTTACAGGGCAGTTTGTTCCTTACCCACCTGTGGATGCCAGGCTCTTCCCCCTTGACCCATGATGCCTCTCAGCCCCCTCACTTCCCACGCTGTCTACAAGCAAATGGGAGTCAGGTCCTGCTCTGCCAGGTTGCATGACACACAGGCAGATTTTTTCCATCTCTCTGACCAGATAATTGTGCCAAGACACCAAAAACAACCAATCTGGCTTCATTAGGACTCACAACAAGTCCTGCTGACCTACATACCATGTTCAAAGTCAACCACCAACCACTGGTTTCACAGCTTTGAAAGGGACCATGGACATTCAGAAACACTGGGCTTATGATGGATAAATCAGTCTCCTAACTCACTCACTTGCACCCCAGCCCTCAGTTGTCCTGAAGTACCTGCTCAGGTCGTACGGCCTCTCAAGGCATCACACTCCTGCCTTGTCCTGAAAAGCTCAGAAACTGTCTTTGGATGCTGGCTGGAGGAGAAACGGCAGTTACACTGAGGAGGATTGGGACTTTATCCATCTTCCTTCATCCCACCCCTTCCCCTTTCTTTTCTCACCCAGACTCAGGGCCCCATGGGAGAAGGGGCAGGGTTTTCCACCCAGTGCCGCTGTGGGCCACCACCTACTTGGTGAGGGGTTTCCACCTTTCACAGTACTCACAGTGGGATTTTACACAGTGTGGGGAAGCTCAGAGTAAACTTACTGTGTAAAACTTACAACAAAGTATATTTAACAGACTGCAGAGTCATTTTCAAAGAGGATTGTTTGCTGGAAATTTTTAGAATCTGCAGACAAAAGCAGCGTCTCTGTTGAACTCCTAAGACTCTCTGACATGACAATACCTGAAGGTTTCTAAATTCACAGCTCTTTTCCCTGCGAGCTATTTGCTCAGCTTTCCTAATAATACCCTGCCTGCCTGGCACCTTGCCAGTTCTGTCTCGGGCAATATGCAAGCTAAACATTTTTTGACTGATTTCAATATTTTTCTTACGAGCAACTAGACAGTATTTTATCTAGTGAGTATTACTGATTGCTATAATCTAAGCCCACAGTAAGTGCCCGTAAAGGTAATATTATTAGAATTGACACTCAAGGTGAAAAGCATAGCAATTAACTGGGGCTTGGAGAACAACAACCCATTCTGTAACATGCTGCAGACTTATTCTATTTATATTTCTCCTTCTTCTTTCAAAAATATTGCACCTGTTACTCCATTGATCAGTTAGGAAGCCTACCTTAAATGTAGGTTACACTGAAATTCTCAAGGGAAAAAGTTAAACCACCTGCTTAATAAAATTACCTTTTGTGTGTGAAGTTGTTCCATCCCTAGGTGATTTCTAGGCAAAGAAAATCACTATACACCCTGCACTTTCATTTTGCAGTTGAATAACAAACAAATGACCCAGTGCTTCTTGCATGGTGCACTGTTTTTTACATCTGTTTTCCTTGCTTTTGTGTCATGCCTCTGTTTAGCTTTATTGACAAAACAATCTGTGCCTAATGTTTAAACAACATCTGTAAAATGTATTATTAAATTATGTTGGAAGAAAAAGCAGAGCAATTCTATGAAACCCTATGACCCCCTATTGATTTTTAGATCGCAGAAGTTGAAAGGATAATTTGTGAATGTTTTAACATTTACATCTACACAGGTACCTATATTTATAGAATCTTTGATTACTTATAAAAGTATTTGCTACAGTATTACCATAACTCAGAAAGAAACCTGACCTTTAACAGTTGAATCTGTTTATTAAAAGGGAGATCCTATTTTTTAAAAAATAAGTTTACATTTTTACCCGCCAGTGGCATAAATCTCTAAGGATAACATACTTCCCCTCCCCCCCCCCCCCACTGGTAATAAATGGGAAGTGATGCCTGAATGCTTTGCAGTTTTGAAGGCAATAAATGAAGTAACTAGGAAAATCTGGTAAATGTACTAAATCTGAGAACTACAGAGCTGTGATAGTTCTGTAAAGTGTCACCTCAGATGTTAGGATGCTTCCTGGAATTTTATGCACCCAACTGACATAGAGTGATTTTTCTTTCTGCATACACACTGTATTTCACATACACTATATATTTTGCACCTAAAATCCATATTGCCTTCTCAGAGCATAAAGAAATAATCATTTAACATTAGGCCTTAATGGGAAAGTGTTTGGATGAATAGTAGTAAACAAAGACACTGTCAAATTTATTCAATACACCCTAGACTAGAACTCTGCTGAGGCAGAGTATGTCTGAGGCATCGGGCAAGTAAGATACAACCACCGGCCCAGGTCTGCATCATATGGAATCCCCAGGTCTGCAACACTGCTGTGAAGACACAGAAGGGAGTCTTTATCCGGCCATTCTACGCTCATATTTCCAAATTAAGAAATAAAGTTGGTATATTCGGGAGAAAAAAGAACCAAGTATTGATTAACCTTGTGTGTGTGTGTGTGTGTGTGTGTGTGTGTGTGTGTTTTCTTTAAAGTTTTGCCTAAATAATTAAAGACCTAAATGACCATCTCAGAATTCAAGAAGTTTCTGCTTAAATGACTAAAATGCTCGACATACTACTAATATGTTTTCACAGAAGTAATTTTCACAACCACCACAACAATGAAAAAACAGAAAGCAAAAGCTCCAAATGCTATTATTTCTCATTTTTGGATCAAATCATAACTGGGAGTGAGAAAGCAAAGAGAGAAGAATACATGAGTCAATGGCACGTATTATATTTCAAAAATTACTAAGCTTTTAAGTCTAAGTCTATCACAGCATGCTAGATTGAAATGTTTAGGCAATTAGTTATGGAAGTCAATTTTTTAAAAAACACAGTTGCCTCAGATACTTAGATAATGAAGGTAAAAATATTTTCACCCAAATTATTTGCATAATTGCCTCAATTCTCAAAAAATTTGTTGGCGTAGACTTGTCCTACAATGTCTCATCTGATAAATTTCACATTCCATCCCTGGGCCCAGTTCCTATAAGCAAAATAGCAACCGTTTTAAGATCCCTCCTCTCTGTCTTCATTCTGACAAGTAGATCAACTATAAGAGTGACAATGGTTGTTTCTTGTAATCCAAATTTTCTTTTAATTAATCGAATCTGTCTTGTTGTTTTCCATTTACATTCTCCCTATTGTCTCCCCTCCCCCCAGATTCCATCTGCTTTGGCCTTAGCCAAGGCAGGTAGTTTGTATCACTTGTGGCAATTAGAGAAGATCAGTTCAGCAATGGAATGAAAGAGCCATTACAATACACCAAACTTTTCTCATCTCATTTTTCAATCAAAACTGAACTGAAAGCTGCATCGGCCAGGGTTTCTATGACAAGCTAACAACTAGACACGAGTTTCTATTTTTCACTTTCATATTGTGTGCTTCGATACATTATGTTGCTGCCAATAATTATGACTGATCTACACCCAACCTGCCCTTCAGCATTTTATTAAATCTCTCCAGCAGTGACTCATAGTTCGTACAAAATGTACATGTGTGTTAACAAGTTTTAAGAAACCCAAGAAGGAAGACACACATTTTTAAATGTTGTGGCTAAATGAAGTGAAGGGGAAATGTTAAAATACTAACGATGATTTTCTTTTAATTATGATTTCTAGAAGGAAGTAACTTGGGCTTGATATCCAACACAGGAAAAATGTTTACAGGCTCTCAAAAAAGCTCTGTGTAATTTTTTATTATGAGAAAGGAAAATGAAAACCCTTTAGTGGTTATGCTGTTGCTAGTCTGCAAGTATACCATAGTTTAAGATGCTCTGACATCTTTGGTTTTCATCCAGCATCATCTAGGTTTCCCCATTCTTCCAACCTATTTCCTACTCAAAGCCTATAAACAAAAAAATAAATCTATTATCAGCTCCTCAAAAGCTGAAGGCTTGGATGATAATTAATAAACCATTAGAAACTCAAAGCAAACACGGGAATGTCATTATTCATCAAACTTAGGCGAAACAATCTCTCTTAAAACTTTTACTTACTTGAGGGGAATTCTCTACCACCTAGCTGTTAGAATTGAGACAGTTGCCAAATGCAAAACAACGAAGTACAAGCAAAAGTCACTTCTTTTTTTTTTTTTTTAATTTTTTTTTCAACGTTTATTTATTTTTGGGACAGAGAGAGACAGAGCATGAACGGGGGAGGGGCAGAGAGAGAGGGAGACACAGAATCGGAAACAGGCTTCAGGCTCTGAGCCATCAGCCCAGAGCCCGACGCGGGGCTCGAACTCACGGACGGCGAGATCGTGACCTGGCTGAAGTCGGACGCTTAACCGACTGAGCCACCCAGGCGCCCCAAAAGTCACTTCTAACTCCACACAGAAGTAGAGAGAACACAGGCACAGTACACAGTGCCAGCTGAGGTCAGAATCGTGTTTACATTGCGCGTAACTAAAAGTGATCTGTATGTTCGTACCTGGGCAGAACTGAGTTATCAGTGTGAAGTTTATAGTAGGTCTGCACATACTCTGGAAAGTAGTTTAACTTTTTTAAGGTCCCTCTTTTCCTCTTCTAATTGCAAAACCGAGGAAGTTGCTTTATGACCACTATATAGAACCTAGGAAAATGACAATTGCATACTGTCTGGTGTCACAGGAATGCCTGCCTGCCCGTGCATCCACAGGAAATAGCCCTTAAGTTGGTCCACCTGTGGAAAGCAAGTTGTATTGGAATTTGTTCACCGGTAACAATGTTTACAGAGGGAGTTTGCTAGCAACACTGAAGAGGAAGAGAGATGCCGTGTGTGATAGATCACCTGAGTGGCAGCGCTTTCGCCTTCCTTGATTAGAGTTCGCCCTGCCACTCCTTGGCCCTCGGATGGGAACATTTCCCAGGGAAATACATTTGTACAGCCTCCATTGTATTAAAATTACATCATCAGTTTAACCTCGAAAATATATTTGAATTCAGACGTGCATGCAAAATGGATGGTCTATCCTATAACACTGTCCAGGATGATCTGAAGACCAAGTTCAAATATATAGTATCAACAGTCTTGAAAATGAAGATACAATAGCAGGTACAAGGCAAACAAAAAAATCTCCGCAGTGACACCCTCGTAGCAACACATTTAGGTATAGTATGGCTTCCATTGGCTCCCTACCCACTTGGCTAAAGGGCTGCAAAAATTGATCTCCCAAGGCTGCGGTAAGGTCATAGAAATTGATAACCCTTACAAGCAATGCTTATGTGAGTCTGTCTGCGTCTTGCAGATAGTGCACTTTGTAAATTAATCCTCCAAAGGCAAATATATTGTAAGTAGCTTGTTATCTCTAAAATACTAAATTGAAGAATACATGGGATTATATTGACAGAAATTACATTTTCTGTAATGGGGTTTAATATATCTGGAATCTCTCCCAAAGGCTCCCGGGCTCTCTAACAGAGAAGGGTCTGTTAATGTAGGTGCAATGGACATCAAGAACAAATTTATTCACCAAAATGGATTAGGCCATGTAAGCAGAGATTCTGTAATATTAATCTTTGACACTTACTGAACAGAAAGAAATACTTCTGTCTGCAAACTGGCACCCCCAGTTCTCCCCTTTCCCCAACCAGGCTGTGGGCCTTTTCTGGATTTTACTTCAAAGAGGATAAGGTTTCCCCATCATAAACACTAATCTAAAAATATTAGGACAATTAATTAGATACACTTAGTTTGAGAGGATATTGGATTTCGATACCCTTCAAATATGACACTAGCTCTGGGTGATTATATGAACCTGGCTTTCAGCACACTCACAAAGGGTAATAAATCATACTTTCCCAAAGCCTTGTTGCCACACCACAGTACATTGTCAGAATATTGTTGGCTAGTACTTGGTACGTAATCTCAGCTTCCCCCCAAATCAGGAATTCACACATTTACTTAGAAATAGTATTGAACAGCCCTGAAACACATCGGGTTTTGAACAGCTTCAAAGGGGAAACATAAATAATTTCTCTTTTTCCATGGACAGAGGATAGGAGGAAAGGGGACACTATCCTCAAAAGCTCAGCCCTAACAAAATAACTGCAGTTAACTATTCACTGAATTTAAAACCTGACTGATATGTGATGGTGGATTTTCTTGTTCCACAGAAACTAGGACGATGCCACTCCTTCTATTGATTATCCTAAAATGAGAAAAGCCATTTATGGAGCCACAGTGTATGCGAATTAAATACTTAACTTACATTATGCCTAAAACGCATCAATTTATAAAGGCAATGGAATGCAATGCAATGTTGGTTTTTTGGCTTGTTTTGTTTCTTTTTGGATTTTTTGGGTTTTTTTTTTTTTTCTATGCCAGCCAGTGCTCTCACCTATCAGTCAACCATTTATTTTCACTTTTCCATCAAGGAGCCACCAGAGAAAACAGCAACAACTGGGTGTGTCTTGTTAATGCAAAACATGAGCTGCAGGTTGCCCAAAGCCAGATTACTTACCAATTGTTCACTTGAAGGATGGTGAGTCCCGTGTCTTGTGCCAACTGCTTTTTCTGTTCTTCAGAAGGGTAAGGGTGCTGCAAGAGAACAAAAAAAAAAGATAGTTGTGTGCACATATACCCCGGGCAGATAGTGTAGTGCGTATCACATGTCAGGTGCGATGCTAGGTGCTAGGGATTCAATAAGAAACACGCTCTGTAAAAATAGTATGTGTACATCAGGCAATATTTAGGCTATTTTGTCAATAGCCTCAGTGTCTAGTGAAGATACAGTCTATAATTAAAGGTAAAAATGCTGAGGTGTGTCACTCTTATTAATGGAATACTACATCATCTAATTAATGGCAGTAAAAGACAAGCCAATTACAAAGATTAGTGAAGTGTATAAATAGCTACTTAGGATACTTGCAGAACCTTGATACTGAGTTTATCCTTTAAAGGTTTATTTGTCGCAAACACAGAAAGTTTAGAATGATCTTCACTGTATAAGATTAAAATAAGGAGAAGCCCTTTTTGATGATATAAAATCCTATCATCTTGATGTAATATATTCACAGAACCACAGACTTCTAAAGCTGAACCATTTGGACCAACCGTCTCAGCTGAGGTCCCCAGTAGTTAAGCACTTTGTCAGCCTGACATTTTCCCTCCAAAACACCATATTGCCAGATGCAAATATCAAAATTAGAGTGGGTGGATATTTTTGAACCACTAATCATTGCAGCTCTTCTGAAAAGCAAACAAAGGACATTCAACCAAAGTTGGTTTCCATATCTGAATGTCAACACATGCTGGGATTCTGAACACAGGCCAATACAAGGTCAAAGACCAGCATATTTTGCATGCTAAGAACAAGCCCAGCCATGTTCCTCATGAGTTAGAGTGGATAAAAAAGTATTACAGGATTAGATAATAAAATGAAACTCATACCCTCTTGAAAGAATGTTTGGAATTCTACTGAAATTAGTTTTGGCACAAATACTTTTTGTTCAGTAATGAACTATATCTAAATCTGAAATATACATTTCTAAAGCCTGGGACCTGGTATCCATCTATGGACACATTGACTAGCCTGAAACTACTGCATCCCAATAAATTCTCCCCAGATAAAAATTGTTCTAATAGTCAACCCTCTATTCTCTTATGAATGAGAAAGGGCACCCTCAACTCTCAATTTAACTATCTCTACCATTGGAAACTAAATTCTGGTCTATTGAATGTTAATTAACATAGGTTTTAATCTCATTAATAATGTCTGATTAGATGCTAAGAAGGCTTGTTAATGACCACTTTAATGCTATTATAGGTAAGTTTAAATATGTTCTATATCTGTACACGTGGGATTCGTTTGTGGAGAGCAGAGATGTAGCAATTTTTCCCATAAGCATTGTCTTTGATTGTCACTTAATCAATAAATACACAATTAGAATAAGGCTTTGCTTTCATGGAATATAGTGCCTTTCTCTAAAGAGCTCCAAGTATATTACAGGCAGGATGGTAATTAATCCCCATTATATCCCTTTGAGGGACATAAATGGAATCTATGGTCCCTCCTGTCTTACAGGTGAGGAAACTGGCCAGGGAAAGGCATGGTCAGCAGCCACATGACTCAGTGATATTTCCTGCTTCCCTTCCAGAGTCTAAGCCTCACCACGACTGAGGGATGTGGCAAATGCCTTTTGTAATCTTCATTCTTATGCCCTCCCCAAAGCTTTCAGACTGCTTACCATGGCCTGTAAGGCACACCACCACCCAGCCCTGCCCACCTCTCAGACTCTGTGGCCTTTTCTTCGCCCCTGCTCCACCCCTCTGTCTGACCACACAGTCCTCCTTTCTGTTCTTCCAACACACCAACCTTGTCCCTACCCTTCAGTCACCTGCTCCAGTGTCACTTTCTCATCTCAGCTCTACCCACCCAGAGTCCACCAGCCCACCTTACTGCCCTCACATCGATCTTTTCCTTTTCTCCCTAACGGCAGAGCCTCACTCTCTGAAACACCTGTTCTGATGATTTGTTTCCTTTCGGTGTGCCTCTTCTCACCCATGGAGAAACTCCAAAGTCCATGACTTTCTCATTCACCATCCTCAAAGCCCAGCCTAGCGCATAACAGGAAATCAGTAAATATCTGAGAAACAAGAAGGAGGCTATGTCTTGCCATGATACACAGATACTGTCCACTCAGATGCAACATCAAAATGTATAATAAAACTTTTTTTCAACAGCCCACAGGAGGTGTACACAATCCAACTTGAGATCCACGACGCTACTTTCCTGACTTGGTTCCTAACAGGGATATCAACCCACTCTTTTCAAATAACAGTATATAAATTTCAAAATAGGCTAAGATCATAGGTGACAATCACCCTACACAACATAATGCCAGTAATCACAGGCAAAATCTCATGACTGGATACTGAGTTAAAGGAATCCTCTACCCTAAGGTTTAAAATATGGCTCCTGTGGCATAAAAGTTTGCCGCACAATACAAACCGTATGAACCTCTTATCCAGTGAATAGACACTGATTTAAGGTTTGATATATAGAATTTCTATGTCTACATTAGTTGAGGAACTGTTATAGGCACACATGACCCTGTGGAGTGTATAAATTTATGCTGCCGCTCACTAACTATGAGATTTTAAACAAGGGACAACTTTTCTAATCTTCAATTTTGTCTTCTGCAGTTTAAAGACCCATAACAGTCAAAAGTTACCCAGGCTGGCAATTCTTACAGATGATAAGCCTGATTTTGAAATATGCAAATTTTAGCATCCAGCTGTTGGCACTATTTGCCATCTAAAAGTATAGACCCATGTACACAAGTCATTTCCAATCTATAACATCTTCTGTAATTTGCTTACAGTTGTTCAGGTCCTGTGGAAATCTCTTCCAGCGACTTTCAGTAGAATTAATAAATATGTCAACAATCTCTATTCACTGTAGCTGGATGGCAATACCTTTTGCCCTGCCTCGTTAGTTATGACTTAATATTATGACCAGAACTGGATAAAAATTAATATTTATGCCATTTACCTTTAGTTACTTTGAAAATTGAGAATTGTCACAGTCATTTATTTGTGCTGTGTTTTCAAGAGTATTTTTGCATGCCTGTTTGTGAGTAAGTTTTACAACCATTCTTACAAAGCAAATGGAACTCACATTTTATTTATGCAGGTGGTGTCAGGAAAATTCTCTCTGGATCATTAAAATTACCTGAATCATTACAGCTTCAAAGAGCAATCGATGGCCCTCAAAATTTCAGCACAAATTTAGGTTGTTTCTTCACATCATGCAGTTTCTGATTTCATAATTTAAATATCATGAAACGAGAAAGTTCTTTTTTTCCTCTGTCACTTTTCATGTGATCTGATTTTAAGTAATTGGAACAAACTGTGTCTAATTTCATGCAGCATAATTGCTAGGCAGCCTCAAGCTATGGAGACCCAGCACTCCATCTCCATTAAACAATTTTCAGTCATTCAGGATATATTTTTTTTAAATAGAAGTGAATGAGCCTGGATGAAATTAAATGCCACCATAATCTGGTCATTGTTAAGGGGGAAAAAAGGTGTCAACAAAATTCCCTAAACCCTTGTCTATGGTAGGGAGATTGAATTTTTTTCTTTTTTTCATAGTTCCTCGACTGGGTGTCCCACAAACTTTTAATTCCCTGAAGAAAAAAAATCCATAATTGCTAGAATCACATGAAAGCCATGACTTCAGGTAGCTAATCCACAGTCAGCCAAAAATTCACAAAGGAGTAAGCTTTTAACTGAAACCCAGTATCTTTAAATATCTTAAATCCTATGCATCTTTCTTACATAAGCTTTTTGTGGACAGTATGAGTTATTCCTTTGTAGACTTGAAAAAAAAATGACTTGACAAAAACCCAACAGGCCAGGAGCAAGGCTCCTGTAAAAACATTCAAAATCCTGTTGTGTTATGCCCACAGGATCGTAAGATGGGCAAAGGTAGACATCAGTTTACAAAAGAGATAAAGAGGAGGACATCCTAGGAAGAAAATGGGAAATTCATTCCAAAGCATTGCAACCAAGGGCCTAGGTCACCCCTTGCCTTTCTCCTGAACACCTTTGCTATTAACGGCAAGGACACTAGTTTAAGAAAGATCAGTAGGTTCTTGTGAAGGGAAGATGGGTTGCACTCGGCCAGACACACCAATCAACCTGATCACTTTGGGATATCAAAGCAAATTTGACCACAGTCCAATAGGTAGTGACAGGAGACCTTTCCTTTGTTGTGTACATTAGCCTCATGCCATTATCTCTTAAAAGCTTAATTATTTGCAAACAATTGATCAAGATGGGAATTTGAGAAAGGATATGCAAGGGCCACTGGGAGAACTGCAACGCATTAAGAGAGCAAACAAAATTACCTTTAGATCTTACAATAAGAATTAACGATTGAGACGGGAGAGCGAGGCAGGGCAGTAGCTACAAGGGTTCCTTCTCGAGTGTTTCCCATTTGATCTGCATTAACACCTCAGGAATGAGTGAAAGCCATAAAAGAGTGATTATGTAAGGGTGAAGCTGACCCTCCCTTCCAGCATTAAATCTGCACACGTGTATTGGGCTAGCTTCGCGGGGGAGAGAAGAGGTGCTGGACTCAGTGGGAAAAGACGTGGCTTGGGGGTATGGGGGACAACTCACAAAATGATCATCCTTATTTCAGCAATCAACGCCCTGACTTCTCCTCTCCAGGGTAAGTCTCTTGCTGACATAGAACCCGTGTGTCACTCTTCCTGTGTTTCTGGATCTGAAGTGCGACTTCTGATGATGACCTAGTATAGCAGTGATTGCTTAATAACCCCATCAAAGAATGAAGTGATCCCTGGAGTATGTGTCCTGTGTCATAGAAATGGTTACAGAATGTCTGACGAAAATCTAAAAATAGCTTACATAAAAGTGAAGTCTGAACTGTCATTTTATCAGCCCCAAAGAATAGGAAGCGACAGAAAGAAAATGGCAACTCGCTAAAAAGAAAGTTACGTCTGCACAACTCCAATTTTGTTTCTTGAGGTTGGGATGGGAGGGGGGTTCTGACACTGGTTATCTGGTGTTTACGAGCTTACAGAACGTTGGAAGAAAACTTATTTACTTAAACAATCAAGCAGACCGTTTCAGATGAGTATCGATGGCAAAAGAAAAAACTCTTCAGTACACAGATGGAAAATGTCCAGTCTTATATCTTAACGATATCCTTGACCAAATGTACTCCTTTCATCAAATTTTCCACCCTTGACTGCAAATGTGGATGCCAAGACAGTGATGAACTTTATCTTATCTACCCTGGTAACCAAGTTTCAATAACGTTCCCTCCCTGCCTGCCTTGCCCACTCTAACAGCACATTGTAATGGCAGCAGAAAATTTGAAAATAATCCTGTACAGAGCTCACTGGTGAGATAATGGAAGGCTACGCTGCCCCTTCTCAAACCTCAGATTAGTAATTTCTTGTGACACAGAACTGCCTCTATCCCGAAACTGCAAAACAGCTATAACAAAGCAATAGAGGTGGAAGCAATTTTCAAGCAAAATGTTACATGCTATACTTTAAAAGGTATGGGAATAGGTACCGTGGGAGCTGATCTAACAGGAGGAATTATGGCAACTGTCCAATATATCCCTTATCAAGGCAATGTTCTGTTGCTTGGCTGAATATGTTGGAAGAACAATTTCGGAACTTCTTTTATCCTTCTTCCTCCAGCCCTTTGCCTCCTCCACAGCTAAGTTTAATGCATTAATATAAGTTGACCTTGAGCTAAACTCTGGTATGTGATGGAGAGATACTCCCTTTAAAGAAAAAAAAAAAATCCACCCTATGGCTTTTAACCATTAGATCTCCGTGTTCTTTTAAAACTTCTACTGAGTTTTTGACACTAAGGGAATATTGTGGTTCTAAATTAAAATAACTAGCTGTATCTTTGACCTCTCAGGAGATAAGCAGAAACTTGCTAACCGAATGTATTTATATGTGTTTAATATAATTTTTTGCCTGTAAAAACTTCTCCCGCTTTACATAAACTTGCAGCCATTTTCCCCTTATGCATTGACTATGAATAGCTTACACTGTGACAATTACATTGATCCAGGATACTTTTTTCCTTTAAAAATTCCATAATGCTTCCCTATTGTCTTTCAGCTTTATGAATTAGTTTTACTGTTTCAGTGAATGCTTTTTTGTCTTTTGACTGCACATTATCAAAGAGACACTTTGTGCCTCCCATTTGCATTACAAAAGCAGGGCAGCGTGCAGTGGAAGAACACAGCCTCTGCATGCATAGCAGTTGAGTCCTGCATGCTAGCTCGGGCTGGAATCAAAAGAAGAGGTGCTGGCAGGACTGGCGAAGAAGCCAAGAACGTTTGGAGCATCATCAGGGAAGTCGCAGGACTTCGACCTGCTTTTTAATTCTCCGCCAGCGCTCCTAGATTGCCTGGTTCTCGGATTAAATGTGCTCCATCGATTCCCAGCACTTGCTTTCTCTGAAGCCTAGTCAAGCCATTTTCCAGACAACCCCTCCGATTTCTCGTCTATCCAGCAGCAGTTATATGAAGTTGCTGGTGGAGTTATGCAAGTAGGGAAGTCAGGTAGGGATTTCTAAACTTGATCTTATCCCATGAAAATGACAGAAGCGTGGAAGGAAAAGTTGAACACCGGGTAATATTTCATAGCAGTCTTTACTTTTGCACTAATGAGACGATCTTTTATGATTCACAGCAGTGACACCATGGTTTCACAGTCCGTTGTAAGGGGCCAAGACTACAATACCTTGCTTGTCTCACCTCTCTGACCTTTTAATTTCTTATAAATATAAAATAAAAACACTAAACAAAAAAGACAAATACCAAAAAAAAAAAAGACAAATACTTATATTAAGGGATTTCACAGTCTTTCACATTGGACATTTTCTTTAAGTTGTTTGCAATTCTATAATAATGACAATGTTTTAGATCTATTCTTTATTAGCTATGTATGTGTTACAGGAGTCTTTTTAAGTATATGCATTAAAGCATAAAATTTAGACTGTAAATTAGCAATTACTTATACCCTCCTCCTAAAAGTATTAAAATTCATGAAGAGTGCTAAAATTATTTTGAACAGTTATGATTATTAATGAACTCCCTGAATATTGATTCTCTTAGTAGAAGACCATGGCTATAAAAGGAAACATGAAAAGGCCAATAAGAAAAACAGAGTGGGAGCTGTAGGGGCCTGGGGGTGGGGATGGAGGGGAAAAGTCATGCTTCACTTTTGTGACCTCTTCAAATCATTTTAAATCACAGCTCATTTGAACTCTTACTGTTTGTCAGTCAGACAAACACATTACATGGATTATCTCATGTACTCCTGGTGGCCCCTATGAGTAGGGACTATGCTTAGCTCCATTTCACAGATGAGGAAGCTGAGGCCCGGCTAGGTCAAAAAACATGCACGACAGCTCTCAGCCACTTAGTCCTGGGGCCAGGTCTTCCCTCCCCTGAGTTTCTGCACTTGGCTGTGCTCCCACAGATGTTTCTTTCCCAATCTCCATTCCCCTTTTTAAGCTACATTAAAACACACACACACACACACACACACACACACACACACACACATCTTATAATGGAGCATGAACCAAGTTCTTAGCTGTGGTGAGCAGTGACTGAATGTTTCTCTGGATTTTAACAGCCATGATCTGGGAGAGTGTTGCTGTTCTCCTTGCCACAACCCCCATTCCGCATCCCCATTGCTTCTGCCTTGGAGGCAAACATCAAGGGGCAGAGTTGGAGCCATGGGTGAAAGGTAATTCCCCAGAACCTTCCCCCACATTTTCTCTTCATCAGCATCTGTCCACAGCACCCATCCAAAGGGACTTTATTAATAGTAGCTTAGTAGTATTAGTTAAAAGTAGTCGTAGTAATGGTTACATGAATTAAGGAGTGAGGATGTATCAGGCGTTGTTCCAAATGTTTTACATGTATTAAGGCATGTAATCTCACAAAACCTTATGAGGTAGGCACAACTATTACATTCATTTTACAGATGAGGAGACTTGGACACAGAATGGACCAATAACTTTCTCAAGTTCACACAGCTGGTAAGCCATAGAGCTGGGATTTGAAACTTGGTGGATTTGAAAACTCGCTTCCGAACTATTTTGTATTTAAAATGATGGGTGGAGCCATCCCACTCACCCCTCATGGGTTAATCATGAATACATATGATGATTCCTACTCATTTTATGTGTAAGCTATTCTTTTAAGTGTGTCTTTTACTTCTATGACTCGGTTCTAGATTTTGCTATGAGACACAAAACTCAGTGGAACTAATACATCTCTCACTGTATTTGTACTTGTAACATTGCTTACAAATACAGGAATAAGGGTGGTCATATGTGAGAATGCTCTTAAGGGTCATAGAAACAAATGCCTACTATTCCAGACAACTACACTACAATATCCGTTAAACTGTCTGCTTTGAAGTAAATTGTTGTGTCGGTTTGGAAGTTTGTGGGCTCTTTTGCCAATTAGTTTCATTTCTTATTTGATTCTTTTTTTTTTAATTTTTTTTCAACGTTTATTTATTTTTGGGACAGAGAGAGACAGAGCATGAACGGGGGAGGGGCAGAGAGAGAGGGAGACACAGAATCGGAAACAGGCTCCAGGCTCTAAGCCATCAGCCCAGAGCCCGACGCGGGGCTCGAACTCACGGACCGCGAGATCGTGACCTGGCTGAAGTCGGACGCTTAACCGACTGCGCCACCCAGGCGCCCCTCTTATTTGATTCTTAATTGAGTACGAGTAAAATTACATTTGGAACCATTGCATTTCAGTAGATTACTAATAAAAACACACAAATGCTATTCTCACAATGCAACTAGCCTTGTTCTGTGTGCGCAATATATATTTGTTGTATGAGTGAATGAGTGCTATTGAAGTTAGGGATACCCCAAATGCCTCAACTGGCACTTATAAGTAGATGGCTTCAGGTAAACATCGGAAAACTAACAGCCTTATTTCCACAAATATGCATCCTTCTCACTCAGCTCTACAAATCTCAAACCAGTACAGGTTTTATTTACTTTATTTAACTGACATTTACATAACGCTTACTCTGTGCCAGGCAATGTTCTCAGTGCTTTACAAGTAGTCACTCATCTAATCCATGTAACAAGCCAATGAAATGTTTTTCCTTTATGTTGCAGATGAGGAAACTGAGGCATGGAGTCTGTTACTTGTAATTTGGATGGAACCCTAAGCAGTCTAGTTCAGTAGCCCAGGCTCCTAATTATTGTGTTATCTTATTAGTCTTTCTTAGCTATAATTTCCCTCAAAGTTTCTCCAGAATCCACTCTATGCTGTTGTCAGGCTTATTTGTTACAAAAGTTCCCTTCCCACTCTCTAACTGCAATGCAATGAAATTCAAGTTCTCCATCCTCTGGGAGCTCAGCACAGGAGTGAAAAAAGGATAAAGGAGATTGTTTCCCCTGAGAACTACACAATAACAGATAAAACAAAACTGTGATACACCATACTGGGCCACTTTTCTGGGAGAAAAAAAAAAAGTTCAGGACCCATTTACACAATAAACTCTGAAAAAGTGAGGATCTTTTCCAATGTACATACAGTTCATCTCTACTATTTCAGAGAGCATACCAGCTAAGAAGAGATTTATCCCCAACCTGGAGAACACTTTTCCACTTTAAGGAAAAAGAAAAGAAGAGAAAAGAAAAGAAAAGAAAAGAAAAGAAAAGAAAAGAAAAGAGAAAAGAAAGGAAAGGAAAAGAAAAGAAAAAAGAGAAAAGAAAGGAAAAGAAAAGAAAAAAGAAAAGAAGAGAAAAAAGAGAAAAGAAAAGAAGAGAAAAGAAAAGAAAAGAAAAGAAAAGAAAAAAGAAAAGAAAAGTAAGTGTTTTGAAACCATTAAGAGAAAAGAAAAGGAAGATGAAACACAATGATACATACCATTTTGGAATGAGTCTGTTAACAGTAATTATAATTTGCTTTTACAGATGCCCTGTCCAGCATTAAGTATTCAGAAAAAATCCTTGTATGAAGAATAAAATATCCATAAGGTAGAAGCAAAACTGGTATATCTGGTGAGAAGATTTTTGAGAGAGAGAGCACTAGAGATAGGGAGAGAGCAATGAAGATTTCGTGCTGCTCCCCATATGACTAAAGACCCCTGGAACTGGTACTCATTCTCTAGTGCTAATTTTCCCACTTAAATGACAGTGATGGTGTAGCCTCATCTCATTAGAGATCATTGTCCCCAGTAGACAGTTGTGTTTATGGGGGACTCTGGCTGTTCCACACCTGCTGATCAGGTTGCTATGTGATCATGGCTGCATACAAACAGCAGACTCGAGCTTGCTGGGCTGGGACTGATGAGCCCCGGCTAATTCAGGGGTGATTATGTAGTTTACTGGACCACTAAACCTCTTTAAGCTTGTAATTACTGCCTATTTGAGTAAAGAACATTCAAAAGCAATTCACTGCATCATGCCTGCCACAGCTGGAAGCAGGCTGCCAGCAGTCTGTGGGGACATTAAAATCTACAGGGACGTGGATTGAAGCCCAGCTAGCAGACACTGTCAGCAGCACCGCAGCCAAGTACGTGCACATTCCCGCTCACCTCTCCTGACCAAGCTTACCATTAAAGGTGCAATGAAAACTATAGAACAGCCATAAAGATGACAAATAATGGAATCTAATGGTACAAACTACATTTTAATGATTCCCCCCCCCCACTTTTGTAAAGCTAAAATTTAAGAAGTCTTTTCAAATGTCAAAGAGAGAGAGGGAGGGAGAGAGAGAAAGAGAGAGAGAGCACATGTGCTTTAAATAATACCCGCTGCTGAGATTTACTGTATACTTGCTACAAGTTCCATCCAAAACAAAAAACAAAAAAACCTACCAGCTTGAAAACAAAATACCCACCTTTTATGCTTTCTAAAAGAACCGAGATGTATAGTCATTTTAGATCTCTTCCACCCACTTAGCTGCTGTGTTTATAACCTTAGCCGGGAAAATATTGTTTAGCTAGTTGATTGACATTTTCTAAAATCACATGTGTAATTTGTGCTGTTAATGAATTAAAATGCCGTTCAGACACCTGAGTGAAATCCACTTTCAAGAGTCAGAGAGGATTCAAGAAAAAAATATATCAGTATTTGTCAATGTTCTCATTTTCTTTGCTGTCACCTTAACAACTGCAGTCCTTTTGTATAACAAAAGTGTAAAACATGCTTTGCATTGCTGCCGGTATAATTATTACTTGTCTCTAAGTAACAAAAAAAAAGACTGGAACTTAATGAAGGGGGATTAAGTTAATTTCTTTTTTAGCTAACAGTTTCCTGTCTCTTAAAATGTAGACCTTGGTGAATATAATGTTCAGGGAAGGAAAATTAAGCTTTTTATTTCACGAAAATCTCCACTTTGGAATATTGATATTAAAATATTAAGATGATGTTTATTCTTTAAAAGTATGTAAATTTGGTATTAAATAAAGCCACAGAAATCCTCTCTGACTACTCCATCCGAAGTCCACAGATCCAGGGGGTTTATGTGTTATCTAGACATCATTCCTATTAATATTCATTAGGTGGGTCTGCTTGCATTTTTATAAGCTGTGAGAGAGGCAAAAGAAACAATCAGAATTCTTTAACACACAGGCATTATCAATTCAACATATGCCAAATAGCAGAGCACCCAGATCTGAAGTTAAGATTCAAATGCAATTTACCTTTACTAAGCTAATTTTCATGAGAACTCTTTTCCCTTCACCTATTGTAGTCTAAGCTATTTAATTATCTCTATTCTCTGTAACATACACTTCAATTTTTAATTTAAGAGATTATTCAGCACTATACTTTATCTTGGTTAACAACAAAACCCTTATCTTGCAATCAAACTGAAGAGAATTTCCCCTTAAGAAAAAAAAAAAAAACAACTAAAAACTTTAAATTGTTTTAGTAATAAGATTACATTTATCTTTATGAACCTTCTTAAGCAAACCCTTTTTAACTTCCCAAAGCATTTGCTGATGTGAATTCCCTGTCTGTCTCCACAGTAGATTATAGAAGAGCGAGGAATCTTAGTCAAAATTTGGGCAGGTCCCAGTATTTGTCGCAGTAACTATGCTTGCTCAGTTGTCCAATCTAACTGGGCAGGGAAATGCTGGCACACTGAGGGCGTGTTTCGGTGAGGGAGGAGGGGCTCACACATCTCACAGATGTTCATGGAACATCTTAGGTCAGTGGGAGAAAGAGCTGGACCTGTCATTGGCAAGATTACAAGACAAAATTGGCAGAAATAAAGGTATTCAATGGAAGTTAACTCGAAGGCCAGTTTGGGGTTTTTATTCTTTTTTTTTTAGGATTTGGAGTTTGGGTGGTCCCTTATATCCCTTATGTTTGTACAACACTTTACATTTTCAAAGAGCTTTTATTATATTTTATCAGATTTGAGCCTTGCAATTACTGGGAAAGGTTGGAAGGACAGATAATGTTGCCTCCATGCTATGTGAGAAAAAACAAAACTCAGAGTGGACACATGGCAGGTGACGTGGCCAGGAAGTTGTGGCTCTTGGACCAGGAGCCCGGGCCTCCAATATTTCAATCTAGTTGTCTTTACACTCTACTGAAGCTCAGAGTTTACCTTGTTAATGATAAAATAGAAAGCTGCAACCACATCTGTCAGAAACCTACTGTGAGTTAGTGGACCCAGCCTGTTTTAATGTGTAAATGGGCACTGTTCTTGACCCATGAGGAAACAAAGAACTCAAGCTAAAGCCAGACCAAGGAGAACACCTTTCAAATTGGCTGTCATCATTTCTAACAAAACATATAGAAGTAATCTAACTGGTTATGCTAAAAAAAAAAAAAAAAAAAAAAAAAAAAAAAAAAAGGCTTACATAATGGTGTTTGCCCCTTCTAGAACAGGCTTTTGGAAAAGAAACACCCTTAGCCACTGACTGTGTAGTTTGTTCCTCGTTGAAACAACTAGATAGTTTTGTTTTACTTATTTCTTTTTGAAGTTTATTTATTCATTTAAAGTTTATTCATTCAAGAGAGAGAGGGGCAGAAAGAGAGAGGAAGAGCAGGCTCTGCACAGAGCCCGATGTGGGGCTTGAATTCCTGAACTGTGAGATCATGACCTGAACCTGAACCTGAACCGAAGTCAGACGCTTAACCCACTGAGCCACCCAGGCGCCCCAGTTTTGTTTTATTTATTGTGTCTTTCTCTGTCATTTCACATGTGACATAGGTTGCTAATTACATACACATGAGGCCTCATTTCCCCCTTCCTCAGTTACTTTCTAAGAGAACTTAGACTCATGTGGAACCCATGGAGCACAGGAGAGTGGTCATTAGGTCCCCTTCTGCTTCAGTGATATGGTTACACCCTGACAAAAGGCAAATCTAATGGAAAACATTTTAAGAGCTATTGGTTTCAAGAGGTGCAGTTAGGTGTACTGATTTAGTTAAATAACTGCAAGTTAAGTCCTGGAACCCACACTAACTGTGTGAGCTTGATCAAAGCATGAGGCTCAGTCCTCGGAGCCTCAGCTTCCTTGTTGGTCAAATGACCATGACAAAGCTAGTGGCAGTCAGATGAGACAACATACGTCAAATTGCTCAGCAGAGTGCTTGGCACGTATCTAGTGCTCGGTCAACAGTGGCTGAATCTGAGATGACCCTACAGGTTGGGCTAATCTATGTAAACATGCATAAAATATATACACTTTTCAATTTGTAGGGAAGAAGATTGGCCTCACTAATTCTAGTAGTTTGTTTCCCCTAGTGCTAAATCAGGCTCTTTTTTTTTCTTCTTCTTCTTTTTGTTTCTTTCTTTCTCTACGGTTTAAATTAGATTTTAATGTTTTCCTGCAATTCTCTTAATTTGGACAAATTCACTTCTAAGATATCTACAGGCAGGGCCAGCCTCAGAGGCCGTCACGCACAAGGCCCCCTACCTAGAAGGGCCTCACACCTGGATTAATGTGCTGCTATCACCATCCAGAAATTCTTCATAATTTTTAAAGAAGCCTTGCATTTTTAATTTGCACCTTCATATAGCTGGTTCTGCTAAAAGGAAAGGAGGTTATGTTTTCCCCATCAGATGTTTTATACTCAGCTATTACCCCTCCTGGGTTTATTTGAGCTTCACTGAAGTAAATAAATAATACTCTGTTCTTACTAAAAGAGTGTAAAAAAGAAAAGACTGAAAAAGCAAGATACAGGATGCAAGGCTGACAGTGTAGATGTGCTCAGGCCTCAGACAGATGAGTAAGGACACTTAAATGACCCTCCAGTGGCCTTCAAGGGTTCACACACTCCTGTAAGTGCCTAAATCACCCTTGGGGACTGACTGGGGCACTGTGAAAATATCCCATATTATAAAGTCTATAGAGAAAAAAAATCAATAATCCGGAACCTTCAAGGTGTGAGGCCCATTCTGGCTCCCTGGACTTAGGGATGTTGAGAGCCTTTGTCTTTTGGTGGCTGGAAGTCAGAAGTGGCAATCTGCCCACCTTCCTTGGCAGGGGATGAGTGCCACATTTGGCAGAAAAGTGTGCTCTCGAGAAAAGGGAGCAGAGAATCTTTTGGCCTGGGCTACAGCTAGGATAGATCAAGAGTGAGAACTCGCCCTTGCATGCCAACCAAATGCCGCTGTAATTAAAAACAAACCTTTGGAAATAAAGTATTTGGAAATTATTTCGATTCCAGCTCATTCATAATATGAGCTCATCAATAGTTACAATTAATTTGGTCACAGTATTTGGAGGGGGGGGAGGCATGGAATGCTGTCTTTTTTTTTTTTTTTTTTAGCCTTTTTAAACAGAATTCTACTTTTTATTTAAGGGGGGGGCATAGAAGTATATAAATAAGCAAATGAAAGAGAGGAAAATATGTAATAAGGCATAGAGTTTCAGAAACCACCAGCACATTTGGGTCTGCACCTTACATCTTAGATGGCAGCCCTGATTTCTGAAAATGCAAAATTCCATCATTTTGCTGATGCCAAATGATGAACTTGACTATTATATGCATATATTTTGTTTAATGGCTTCATTTATTTTAATAACAAAGGGAAACTAGATTTTACAGATGAAAGCTTTTTTTTTTCATGGCTCCAATGCAACTGGGATTTTAAAGATCTGTGATGTTAACCAATATGTGATAATGGCTGCTCTCAGGAGCCCCATTTTATAACATTCTCTGCAGTGGAGACCTACGCTGAGCAACCACTACCAGAGGACCCCAACCTTAAGAAGGCACAATTGGAGTGTCAGAGGCCTCTTGACTGTTCCATGTTTCTTTTCTCAGAATGGATACATGTTCAGTAAAGTGTTAGCTGTGGAATTACTGGAGCAATGGGATTAACTCACTAAAGATTTATTATAAATGAGGCAGGAAAGTGCTGCTCATGTGATTTCAAGGATAAGAAAATAATTACATAGACCTTTTTTCCCTCTGTTCAGAAATCTGCCTACAGGGTTTAATATTTTGTTGAGAATCAAAAAAATAAATCACAGCAAGTAACTTCAGTTTAATTCTTGTTTGATTTCTTCATTACACTGCATATCTATGGTGAATCAGGAAACCAGAAACTCATCAAAACCAATTCCCATAGGAACAAAAGACTCACCACCTCAGAACCTTCCTGTCAGCCACTAAAACTTCCCCATTTATTCAGAATGTATAGCTAGTTTTGGAAGGAAGGAAGGAAGGAAGGAAGGAAGGAAGGAAGGAAGGAAAGAAGGAAGGGAGGGAGGAAAGGAGGGAGGGAGGAAGGGAGAAAGAGAGGGAGGTAAGGAGGGAGGGAGGGAGGGAGGAAAGAAGGAAGGGGGAAAGGAAGAAAGAAAAGTGAAAGGAGACATTTGGCGCACTACAAATTCTGGTGAGATGATGCAAACCCAGAGTCAGCAGTGGTGTTTTTTTGCTGGGAGCCATACCTTGAAACTCTAGAATACAGCAGATGCAACTTGCCAGCCACACACAGGATGTGGAGTGATTTTACAGACACTCTCTTGGCCCAAGATGGCAGCTTGAGATTAATGGCTGCGTCATCCTTGGCCCTGCTGCAGTCAGGCCTGGGGTCTGATCCTGACACACACAGCCTTCGTCTGCAGCCAATCAGCAGATGTAAGCACATAGGCCCTGTCAGGTTGACATATCATTCCTTCGACAATGTCAGCGAGTATTAATGTTCAATTATCTGTCCTAGAAATGACCCTCGCCTTTATGCATTGTGTAACTGCGCGCATGGCACTCTGGTAATCCCAAAGACAAGGGCAGAAATGCCCGCAATAAACCAGCCACTGGGAGTTGGCTTTCCAACATTGCCATGACATTGCCTTGCAGTACTAAATAGAAGACTTATTTTTAGTTCTCTTCCTTAAAACATATTTGAAAGATCGCTGAGCTATCTATCTATCTATCTATCTATCTATCTATCTATCTATCTATCTATCTTTCTCTATCTTCTTTTTAGCACGTGTGCATGTCAGTAGTCCTTACTATTTAAACAGCAAGACTTCAAATGAGTCACCTTGTGACTTGCCCATCACACTGAGTCAACTGTTCTTTATGTATCACCATGAGCTGTTCATTAGGTGTGGGGTGCCTTTTTATTTCATGAAGCCAGGTGTATATCACTTACCATCAAACCAAAATGACAATCGTAGGCTTTTCTAGAGTGGTGTCAAGATCAATTCAACTTCAACTCATACAGCTAAAGAAACCTGTTCAAGCCAGCCAGCCCTCTTTCCCACTGTTAAAAACGAGGGCTCTGGCAGAGGAATGACTTAGGAAGCATACCTGAAATCTTTTCACTTGTTAACCTTTACAGTTGCTCAAATATTTTAAAATACCGTGCTGATTTGTTGTAGTTAAATTACAATTCCCCCTTTTCTCTCATATATTTCAGTAAGGAAAAAAAAATTATCTTAGCAGACAGCTGCATTTGCATGGTTTTCATTGAACTCGCATTCAAAGGTTATCAATAACAAGTTTGCAAACTTCTCATACAACCAGCACTGAAAGATAATGTACAGTAATTGCATGATAACTTCCTCCAAAACTGAGATAAAACCTTTACTACAATCTCAAGTTCACCAACCTACATATGATAGTACAAACTTAAGTAGTTCAGATTGGGGCTCAGTGAATTTTCTCTCCTGATGATAGTTTTTAAGCAATGGAAAATGTAGTCATGTTTCTTGCGGAAAACCACTAAAAATTCATTATTTTGTCTCTGTTTGAACATGCGAAAACAGGTTGACTATGAAATGTACCTTTACAATTTTTTTAATGTTTATCTATTTTTGAGAGAGAGAGACAGAGACAGAGAGATAGAGCACGAGCGGGGGTGGGACAGAGAGAGAGGGAGACAGAATCTGAAGCAGGCTCCAGGCTCCAGGTTCCCAGCTGTCAGCACAGAGCCTGACACGGGGCTCAAACCCATGAACTGCAAGATTATGACCTGAGCCAAAGTCGGACACTCGACTGACTGAGCCACCCAGGCGTCCCTGAAATGTACCTTTTAAAAGTCTAGCCGGTCCTTGGTCACAGTGTCGTGACTAGTGCTATTTTTACATGCGTTCTTAACTGCACTGTCAAAGTCCTTTTATCTTCTTTCTTTTTCTTTTCCTTCCCCCCCTCCCCAACACTTACTTTTTTCCAAATGACTTCCATCCTTCTCCAGCTCCCGACCCTACTTGCTGGACAGTCAGCAGTTGGCTTTGCTTCCTGGTCTGCTAAAAGGAGAACAGCACCCAAGACGACCCTCTTGTTTTTTATGGAACCTCCCTGCCTCTGTCTTCCTCTCCTGGCTGACTCTCACTGTGGAGTCCTGCCTCTGAGGTGTCATCCTGTCACCCTCCCTGCTCCATCCCTCCACTGCCAGCTCATTCTTGATCCTCCTCTTGCCACTAATCAGGACCTTTCTACTTTTATCTCCAAAGGTTCCTTCTCTGTCCTCTAAGTAAATAATTAGGCATTAACAAACTGCATGGAACATAGTAGCAACTCCGTGAAAGACAGCTGAATTCCATTCTGGCTGTCAAGGTATTTAAATCTCCCTGCTCTGAAATGCTAAAAAAAGAAACACCTTCCCTTCTTGTTACCAGTTCCTCAAACTGCCCAAACTGTATCCTTTAATATATCCCTCAAGCAACTGTGAAAGGGTCAACCTTTGCCGCCCTATGGGGATTTCACCCGCACGTCTCATGCTACAATTTCTTCTATCTCCAAAGGCCTGGAACAGCATTTTCAAAAGTCACTGATAACATCCCAACTCTGACACCAGGACTCTTCCCGGTACTTCTACTTCAGAAAACTCTCAGGTTTGTTCATCTCTATGTTGAAACTGCTCATTCATTTGGTCCATACGTACTATCAAGCATCTACAATATGGCTCTGGAGATACAGAGATGAAATATTAACTCCTGACCTCTAGAGAGGGAGGCAGCTCATAACTAAACAATCATCATGATAAGTGCTCTCTACCAGATGACCACCAAGGTATTGCGGTTCTGGTGGCAGGGGCCATTTTCTCTCTCCCGGAGAGGACACGAATGGTTTCTCCAGGCAGTGACAGTTGAAAGAAGATGTGAAGGATGCCGAAGTAAGTGTGAAGTGGAGACAAGGTCATGGAGGCGACTCATTCCAGATGAGAGAACAGCGTGTGCAGGTGCACAGAGTACAGGACCGCTCAGCACTGACGGGAAATATAAGCCTTCAGGCTTGGCGGCAGCAATTGTGTGAGGAACCCGTATGGAAAGGGCAAGAGAGGAGCCCGGGTGCTCAGTGGGCCAGTGCTGGACCTCAGAGGGTCCCTGAATGGTATGCCAGGAATGTTGTATCCTAAGACATAGAGAAATACCACAGGATTTTAAGGAGAAGGAGATTTGACCAAGTTTTATTTTAGAAAAATTGCTGTGGTGGCCAAAAGAGATTATTTACAAGAAAGACTGACTGGCAGGAAGGCTGATTAGGGAAACAGGCAAGCAGGAGATGACAAGGAAGTGGCAACAGACCTAGACAGGGATGAGAGAATGGAAGAGCATTTGGGAAGGAGGATTGGTAGAACTCGGGGAGTGAGCAACTACTTGTGAAGGGGAAAGAAGAGCAAAATTTCAGGGGTGACTCTTAGGTTCCTGGTTGGAGCTTCTGGGTTCATGGTGATGCTGTTAACTGAGATGAGGATGGCAGGGAAAGGGAACCAGTTTGGGGACCATGATGGATTTGCTTGGGGACCCTTAGGCTTCTTATCATTGTACCTTTCTTCCTTTTCTTAGAATATTAAAGTGTTGGAGCTGGACGGAATCTCAGACATCAGTTGGGCCCACTTCCACATTTGACAGAACACCTCCCTGCTTGCTCCTGTCTCTTCCTCTAGGTTTTTTCCTCCAGATAGCCTTTGTAACTGGCACCACCCAAATTCCATCCTTGACCTCCTTCTCTCTTTCAGCACTGTCTGGATGCATGACTCCATACACACCTTTAGCTTTGGTGGAGGAAACACCAAAGCCTTGTGTACTCAGAAAGCTCCAGCAATCCTATTTCCCAGTATTGGCCATACAGCCCATGTGGGTGTCCCACCGGCACCAGAACCGCAACATATCCCAAGCTGAACTCCTTCCTTTCCCCTGAAACCAGTTCCTCCTCCTGACTTCTTTTCTGACATCAAAGAGACTGCTGATACCACTGTTCCTTAATTACCCAACATGAAACAGAGAAGTCACCTTGATGCTCTTCCTTATCAAATGTCCACTCATGAGTCGTCCTGAAAACAGCCATCAGAGTCAGACAGGCTTGAGTTCAAATCCAGCCGCCGCTTCTGACTGTGCTACCTCAGGCAAGTTGTTTAATTCTCCCTGAACCTTGGTTTTCTTACCGGGTAAATAAGGAGACTAGCAGGACCTCCTTTAGAGGGTCATTGTGGGAATTCAGTGAGATAAAGGATGGAGGTGCTTAGCAGTGGTCTACTGAGGTAAAGCTGGGGTGGGAGCAGTGTGCCCCAGCAGGGAGGGGTATTTGACTCACTGGCATTGTTTTGAAGAGCTGGTGTGCGATGATACTAGACAGACTGACTTTTAGCCACTTACTTTTTATTTGCAAATTCTCCACACACATTGCACTGAAGACGGACAGCTCCTAGGACCCGCCTTGGCACGTCACTGGCATTCAGCGTGGCGTGGGTACACACGTACCAGCTATGAACGATTCTATTTACGAGGTTCCAGATTGATCTCCGAAATACCTTCTGCCCGTCCATTTCTTTACAGTCCCGCAACACAGCCTCCATGCCCCTTTCAAGCAGCTTAGAAAGCTCCGGGATGTGCATGCTTCCTTGCACACAGTAGGCACTCAGAGAGCATTTGAACTTACTTGGAGAAAACTTTCATGAACCCATTGATATTGTTATTTGAAGATGAGGGTAGATATGACCTAAAGTTTAGCCATTGTTCACAGTGGGGAAAAAGAACAGGCACATTTGAAAGTAGCTCTTTCCTGATGTGTGGTAGGGTTAGGTCATTACATCATGGAAGCTGCTCCAGTCATCTCTGCACAAACCAAACAACCTATTCCTAGATGAGGCCCTGCATTCATACCTCTGCCAGCACCACCCCCACCCCACCCCCACCCCACACTTGTTCTTGCTGCAGTGCGGGTGTCAGAACCACAGCATGGCACCCATGCTCTAGCGTGGCACCCGTGGCAGGGAACCCACAGCTCTGATGGCGTCATGGAGCCATTGTGGTTGCTTTTGAATGACTGTGGCAAAGCAATGTCTTTGATGAGGTCAGGCAGACTTCTGCCTCAGTTCTCATCAGATCTGGTCAACTGTGTACTCCAGACAATTTCAAGAGCAATAACAGATCATAAATTTAAGTGTCAGGGTATGGAAGCAGAGAGATGTAGCAGGTTATAGTTAGGGCTCTGAATTTTTTTTCCCAGTCTATTGTACACTAAGATCTCTGGTAGCTCGTTAGCCTTTTCTATCCCATTTTCTTCTGTAAAATGGTCCATCTGTAAATGGGGCACAATTATTAAATGTAGGATCACATGCAAACTAACTCCTTCGTAATTAATAACTTTTTTTTTTTAGTTTTTTTTTTAACGTTTATTTATTTTTGAGACAGAGAGAGACAGAGCATGAATGGGGGAGGGTGAGAGAGAGAGGGAGACACAGAATCTGAAACAGGCTCCAGGCTCTGAGCAGTCAGCACAGAGCCCGACGCGGGGCTCGAAATCACATACCGCGAGATCGTGACCTGAGCCAAAGTCGGACGCTTAACCGACTGAGCCACCCAGGCGCCCCATTAATAACCTTTTAAAATCAAATGGGATACTTGGTTTCGTAGCTTGATTTCTGGAACGTCAAATATATGCTGTTTCATGCATGTGTATTTGGCCTTTTTTCCTGGGAAATTCACCCCACCATTTACTCAATCACTCTCTTGAACACTGAAGTGATGAATGTTGCTGAGTGCTCGTGGTTTCTGGTCCAATATGAACACTTTCAGGGAGTAAGTCCTGGGCGCCTGTCGGCTTGGTAATTGATGATGTTTTCACTTCAAGGTGTGGGCCTGAGACCCACAGGGCTCAATGGGGAAAGTAAATGAATTGACTTGACTACATCTCTTACCCACTGCTCCTGATACGTGTAAACTCATTACTGCCAAATGTACTTCGATATTTTCAAGAGGGGACAGCAATATATATTTTTGACAACAGTTAAAATGATGCTTTGATTTTTATTTTACATTAACAAATTAAAACACTTGGACTGCCACTAAGATTCTTTGTGAAAATCTGGTCTTCGCTACATTCACATTGAATTATAAATGCCTTCGCCAAAACAAAGAATAATCCACAATGCCATCAAATGTATGCCTCTCTTCCTAATTTTGATTTCTAGGTCCCATGGCTTCCATAAGAGAAAGCATGCAGGGGCACACACATACTGTATTTCAAATGGAGATTTTATGTAAGCTTATTTTTATAGTGATTCTGAGAGTAGCTGCTCTGCTTTTTATCTATGCAAACTGGAAATAAAGTAGGCACCCTGCCAGCTCCCTGACAGCAGGCCAGGCCGGGGCTGCCATGGGTGACTCACACAATGACATCTAAGGGGTCCAGAAAAGAACCCTGACTAATGGCTTTTGGATTCCTTATGACCTTTGATCCTCAATGACTTAGACCAAAATAAATGACCTAATTTCAAGAAACTACATCCAGCATGTGAACTCTAATGAGTGACAGAATCTACCTGCTAAGCAATGATTAATAGGTATGTGCTCCTTATAATAATTCCTTAGATCTTAGCCAAACTAGGGAGAACATACTTTACAGATGCTCGTTTTTGAAAACAAATGCATCTTCCAGGATGGTGTGAAATCAGACAGTGCCCATGGCAGATAAAGTACAGAAGGCAGTGGGAATACGAAAGGATTTCCTGGAACAAAGTTGGCAAATACTACTAGAAACAAGAATACCTCGCCCTCAAAGGTATGTATTGTTTCTGTAGTTGGCAACTCTGTTCCTTTCTTCCTGACAAAGGCTATCAGATCTAGGGGGCCAGAATAGGAATTGGGGAGCTAGCACACCCTTGCTCCATGATAACACCCATCAGGGAGCATTGTCACCAGGGCAACTGAAGCCAGAGGGAGGTGAAGGACAAGATTCTGTACTGCTCAACCTTCAGAACTACCGTTTCACCCTCCGGAACACACAAGGCCACTATCAACAAGCCCAAAAGAACAAGCCTGTATACTGGCAGAGTCCTTGGTCTACCAGAAGCTTTCTGAGTATTCGAGAGACTCAGTGAAAACTCTCTGATAATTATTTAGGGCAGGGTATGAAATTATATCCTGTATGAAATTATAATGATGGATACATGACACCCATTTATTCTCACCCACAGAATATACAACACCAAAAGTGGGCCCTAACTTTGGACTTTGGGTGATAATGGTGTGTCAAATATAGGTTCATCAACTGTAAGGAAAGTACCACTCTGGTGGGGCCACTTTGACAATGGGGAGGCTCTGCATGTGGAGGGGGTGGGGGAGGGAAGATACATGGGAAATCTGTGTACCTTCTCCTCAGTTTTGCCACGAACCTAAAGCTCTCTAAAAAATAAAGTCTATCTTTTAAAAACTCTTTGATATTCAAAAGGAAGTTCTTGCGCACTGAAAAAGAATTGAAAGTTTGCAGAAGAAAAACAAAACATTTCAATTCAATTTACATGATAAAATAATGGGCGAAGTTTCAACATCAAAGGCAAAACATCTATAAAAATCAAAGATGGAGGGCACCTGGGTGGCTCAGTCCCTTAAGCGGCTGACTTCAGTGCAGGTTACGATCTCGCGGTTCCTGGGTTTGAGCCCTTATATCAGGCTCTCTGCTGTCAGTGCACAGCCTGCTTTGGATCCTCTCTCTCCCTCTCTCTCTGCCCCTCCTCTGCTTGCTCTCTCTCTCCTCTCTCTCTCTCTCTCTCTCTCAAAAATAAAATAAAACATTTAAAAAAATTAAAGATGGAGATAAAGAATCATCTTTCCATTTAAAATCTGTCCTCTTGCTTGTGTTCCTTAGATCCTTGCTATGGCAAGTGTGATCTGTGGACCAGCACCAGCAGTACTCAAAATGGGAGCGAATTCAAAATGCAGAATATGAGGCCCAGCCCCACTGAGCCAGAATCTTCATTTAAAAACAGATCCCCGCTGAGGCACCTGGGTGGCTCAGTCAGTTGACCGTCCAACTTCGGTTCAGGTCACGATCTCACAGTCTGTGGGTTGGAGCCTCGTGTCAGACTCTGTGATGACAGCTCAGAGCCTGGAGCCTGCTTTGGATTCTGTCCCCTCCCCCGCTCACGCTCTGTCTCTCAAAAGTAAACATCAAAAAATAAAAAAAATAGAACATAAAAACAGATCCTCAGATAATCTGAATGCACACTGAAGTTTAAGAAGCACAGCTTTAAAAGAAGCAAAAGAATATTTAGCTCTGTAACGATTTCCGCTTTCTGGTTTTTTAGATGGTAGACTTCCATTTTTTAAAAATTACTTTTTATATATCAGTTAAATCTCCAAATGTGTACATTGCTACATCTCCTGATGCAGATTCAGAGGAATGTCGTGAATATTAACGCTATATACTGAATGAAAATTAAAATCAAGAAAATACCTTCTACTAAGTATCTAAACAATCATTCTACTTCTCCTCATCATATCAACCCAGCAACGTGTCCAATGATTTAGTTTATCACACTATCCATCCCCTGTGCATACCGAGTTTCAAACCCCAGAGGCAGGCTGCACCCTGTCCGCTTTGTCATGAGGCACAAAGGAAGAAAATCATTGTCTAAGTTCACTCAGCATAAGGTAAAGAGGACACTCAAGCCAGCCCAACTCTTTTACTGCAACAAAAGGCACCTTCTCCCCAAATTACCGAGGTGATGACTTCAACCTTCTCCTTCACTTGGTAGTGAAAACCAGCTTTGCTCCCTAAAGCCGGTACTCAAGTACATTTTGCCTTGTGTCTCTTCTCACCCTCCTGTCTCCAGTGGTCAACAAGCCAACATGTGACCATATTCACATCACTTCTCTTGCGGTTGGTAATGGGAACGATGGATGAGAAAAGAAACTCTCTGTGGCGCTACCCGAAGGCCAGCCTGGTCTTCTCAGAGGTTAATACCTACCTCTTAGAACATCAGAACAGCCCTAAAATGCCACACGCTTTGACAGTCAACCTACGTGACATGCTGGCCATGTTAGTTCAAATGTAAAATATAGCATCTGTAGCCCCAGAGATGAACTGAATTATAATGCCACATTTGAATGGTGTTTTACAGATTCTTCCAAAGGCTCAGAGCATCTACCCCTTAATTAAATCTAATTTGGTTTCCACATAGAGCGTTACTGAGCATACTCACTTCTCCATACACGGAAGCTCGGTATAACATCGTCCTCACCTTCCAACTACAGCCTTATGAAGATGTTTCCATGTGGGAACGCTCAAAACTGATTTATGATGCTACTGCAGCAACTAAGCAACTAATCTTCCAGTATAAATGCAACACATAAGGACAACCTAACTGAAACATATAAATTCCACATATACTTAAAAATATTATTGTCTGTAATTTAATATAGCAGAATGTTTCTAAGCCTATAACCTTGCATGCGGAGGCAGTTTTTCAAGCATTAATACTTAAATGGGTCATAGACACCACATCTGTCATTCTGTCCTGAAGTCTATGAGGCAAAACCAAGACTATGCTGGCCTATTGATTTTTCTAGCATTTGCTTTAATTTACTTAACCATTGAGAAATCCATCAGTACATAAAGGGCAACTGTCCATTACTGCCTCATTTGCAGACATTCCTTCCCCTCGTTTTTGGTAAATATTTCCCTTAAATTGCTATGTGTTTACAGTGTAAAAACGAATTAGGAAAGTGCTCACACCTGTTTCTGTTCAGTAACTGCTGCACTGAGGTATATGTAACGTGCTTAAAGATAGAATAAATATCTAGACATTATTACATCTGTGTGCAAAGGGTGGTAAATTAGATCCTAATTACATTAACAGGGATTCTGCCTCCCAGCTTAAATTTTACATGAGCACTCTGCAAAAATTCAAAAGCTCTGCTGTGGTTTCTTTATGAGCTGGTGATTACAGCTACTTCCTATGCGGTCACTAAATATTCTGTTTACAAATAAATGAAGAAGCTTTGAGCCAACTTGCCAGGGTAATAATCTATTTCTTTCTCCCCCTCCCTCTTCCCAGCAAACCCTCGCCACATATGCATGGCAACAATCAGGAGCCCTGGCTTCATCTAATTACTCCATCACATAATTTCACAAATTGCCTTGTCACTGGGGAGCCAAGTGCAAAACACGCTCACAGTGGGATTTCAGGCAGCAGCTTTCATTTACTACTCATTCCTTGTTAAATTAAACACGAAAACACCAGTTGTGTGAAAGAAGTCAAAAAGAATGCCTTGCAAATGAGCCAGACAAGTACATCTCCTACCTACCATTTCACCAAATACGTTGTTGGCCACAGGGACCTCACACAGGAAGATTCCCCTTGGCTGGCCCATTCCTATTTTGATGTAGCTGCTACAATAGACCATAACCAAAAGGCCTAAAACAAATAGGCTTCTCCAGAAAGTAAGCGTCATCATAGGTCAACAGGAAACATGGGCACGTAGCAAAAAATAAAAATAAAAAAATAAAAAAAAAATGATATTCTCAAGCCCCTCTGTTCTTTGCCCTTTCTGCCTGGCTGTGATCCTCATATGAGGACATGTATTTATACTGGATGAATGATGCTAAGCCCTTTGAAAGTATAAACAGTATACTACATAGTTCCATCCTGGCTACGAAGAAGGAACCAGATTCCACTAATCTTTAAAAGTTCTCAAACAGAGAGATCATCAATCAAGTTCACACAGTATTAGGTGTTTTCCTTTTAAGTCTTAATGCCTTACGTGATTCTGAAACACATCAAGGCAAGTGCTCACCCATCTCACTACGGATGTGGGTGGAAGAAAAAGAGCTTACGGTGGGTGACATTACTACAGGGAGTGAACCTGAGGTCACAGCCCTGGAAGCTGACATTGGTATATCAACAACTAAACACGGCCACTGGTAATTAAAGGTATTTCTTTGTGGAGCGGGAGCCGGCAGGGTCAGGTACCGTTTTACATCACAAACCAGTCCTTTATGCATGTAGATTTGCCAGCATTATCTGCGCGGGGAGAAGAAGACATTAGCAGCAGCTGTCTCTCTGCTTTTACACTGAAAATTCTATTCACACAGACAGGTGGAGTAATTTAAAAGCCAATGTGGTGCAATTTCGATGTGACTAATGTCACTGCCTACTAAAATGCCACCATTACCACTGTTTATGGAAACATTACTAAAATTACATTTTATTCATAAGAATTTTAGGATTCTGGTTATTACTAGCTTTAAAATGATCAGACCTCAGTGTCATAGCCCAGAGCAGTGGCTTCACTCTCAAGGGTTTATCAGCCTTCTTTGCTGAGAAACGACAGTTGGATTGTAGTTTCAAGAGTAATCGGGACTGCAGAGCAGCTTCCCAGATCTCCATAAAGCAAATTAAAGACATAGCTCTTTGGCGTCCTGGACACGTGATGAGCAAAAAATCTTCAAGGAGCTAAATTCTGTGTTAGAAGGTTGAGTTAGGATTTGCATGAGGAGAGATTCCTCACCCCCAAACTACTATCAGACATTGTTAGTAATACAAGGGGAGAGATTTACATATTTCCATAAGGAAGGAAGAACAGCTAATGTTTAAAATCTGAAATTCTAACTATGCATAAATTATTACAGATGCACAAAATATTGACAGCTCTAGCTGTGCCTTTTTTACGGGCAGAAATGTTTGGAAAAAGAATCCAGAGAGGAAAGGACCATCCTCGATCCGTAGTTACCAACAACCATCAGACTGCATTATGAAGTTTTATGCCAAACCCTCTGGCTCATATTTTTATTTTTAAAAATACTAATTAGCTAGTTCATGGAACGAGATTATAATTACACCTTTGAACTTCCACAGTGCAATTTGGTTTGCTCTGTATTTGAGAGGCAACGTGGTGGAAAGCACATGGAAATTCAAGTCAGGAGATTCTGGCTCCAGCTCAGCCAGGTCCTAGCTTTTGCCCTTGAGAAAAATCATTAACTTCTCTAAACTTCATTTTTGTCATCTTGCTACCTTATAGGATTATCTTTAGAATCCAACGTACGTGAAAATATTAAACTACAAAGCACCAGAGAGATACATATTATGATTTTATTTAGCCTTTTGATCAGTGTTTTTCTTCAGCTGTTAACAGGGCAGAAGGATCCAGTGTCAAAACAGCCAAGCAATTGATAGATCATTTTTATTTTATTTTATTTTATTTTATTTTATTTTATTTTATTTTATTTTATTTTATTTTTTTGAGGGGCAGGGAAGAGAGGGGCGGTGGAGGAGGGACGGAGAGAGAGAATCTCAAGCAGGCTCTGTGCTCTCAGTGCAGAGCCTAACATGGGGCTTGATCTCACTAACCATGAGATCATGACATGAACTGAAATCAAGAGTTGGATGCTTCATCGACTGAGCCACCCAGGAGCCCCTAATAGATCATTTTTAGTAAAATGAATGATAGGGTTGCCTGGGTGGCTCAGTGGGTTGAGTGTTGGACTTGGGCTCAGGTCATGACATCATGGTTTGTGAGTTCAACCCCCATATTGGGCTTGCTGCTGTCAGCATGGAGCCCGCTTTGGATCCTCTGTCCCCCTCTCTCTCTGCCCCTCCCCTGCTCATGCTTTCTCTCTCTCTCTCAAAAAAATAAATAAAAATCATTAAAAAAAAACTAATGATAAATGTAACATTATGTCATCAGCAGGAGATAATTTCATTTATTTTTAAACATAAAATCAAGTCATTTTTTGGTAGAGTTTCTCCCCCAAGAAGTTTGAAACCTGGCTTTTCTTTACATAATAAGAATTATTCCCAAACTTCTATCACCTGTAATAGAAATGATCTCTACTCGATCTTTCTTATGATGAATGTTCCTGCTAATAGACCTGGCCCCTGGGCGTCCCAAGAACTTCCTAAGACACTGAATTCTCAGAGGTCACTCATGTCATGGGAGAGCATATGGGCTCTGTAGGGATGCTAGCAACAAAGTCAATGTGAAAATAGAAGAAAACTGACCACAGAATATTAAGAACAGAAAAGCAAAGACACATAACAGGTTAAGTTCATATACATTGTCCCTTTTTTTTTCTTAACAGCAAATACCAAGAGGACATTCCAGTACAAGTAGTTATTTCAGTCAAACCAAAGGTCTCTATTTTGGAATATTTTGAACAATATATTATAAAACCAAGTAATTTGTGTCTCCTATCACCTAACTTAGGATGTTCGTGTTTAATAGCTTCAAGTTATTTAAGGCGTTATCTCTTCTTTATAGTGTTCAAAGTGTATTGGGACCCACTCTCACTGAGCTGTAATTCACTGAGTGGAGGCGTTTTGTAATGGCAAGAAAAAAACAAGGACTAAAGGTCTTTAAAATGTAGAAAACTGCCTGGTATAACTCAGCTATTCCTTTGCTCTCAGAGGCTCTCCACAGGCCCATCAAGAAATTGGTGCCTATCTGAGTTCCTGAAGGCTCTCTCCTGCTCTTGACATGCTAGGGTCAGTATCAAGTCCACTGAGGTGAGCCAGCTTTGCCAAGCTCAGGACTCTGCAGACAGAGGGACAGGCAGTATTGAAACACCCTTGTCAGTATCGGTCATTTCGATGTGAATCCACACAGTCACAATCATTGCCACCTAGGAGCCTTAATAAAATAATTTCTGCTACCTCATGGCATTCAGTTATTACAGGTAAGCTGGGACCATGAGCCGAGCAACAGGCCACCGGTTGCAGTGTCTCCACTCTTTGGTTACCCCCTGGCATACGCTCACAACGGCAAAAACAGAAAAATGAGAGCCCTGATCATAAATATTCAGGGGATCAAAAGACGTGAAATGGATTCATTTTCCCCACTGGGATTCGTACAGATAGCAGGGGTTCAAGAGATTCGTCCCACAGAAAAACGTCCACATATGCAGGGACATACATGCACACACAATGACACTTACATTTCCATAAGGAAGACTGGGACGTGATGGGGGATGCTTCCAGTTAAGGCAAATCAAGTATCCTAAATTCCAAGACACATAGATTTACTTCTACTGGAAAAACCAACCAACCCAACCAAAACACTGGAATCCTTTCTGAGACAAAACTAACTGATTTGCTCTCCATCAAACCTTCATACCTGAAAGCAAAGCACGTTCACTAGGAACCTTAAAGATTGAGGAAGTAAAAAGTCAAGCTTATATTCTATGAAATTCTGAAGGATTAGACTGAGTTAGCTTAAAAAATACGGCCACACATACATACGCAATGCCCCACTTTTAATCTTTCAGGTAGACTGAGGTGGAATGGTTGTATACTTGTTGACTGAATCTGATACTTCACCTTCAAAAATATATGGTCATGGAGAGAAATCAGAAGACATGGTGGTGATGTAGGCTTTGAAGTACAAATGGCTGGCTAGTGTTCAAGCAGTTCTCTGTATCTGCAACCACCGACTTAACAAATTGTGCTTATATGGGCACTTTTGTTTTGAAACTAATCCTTTATTTAATTAGCCCGATTGAGAGTATATCAGAGAACCAAACTACAGTGTATTTTTAACTTACCCTTGGAAGCAAAAGGAAAATTTTGGCATAATCTGACAAACTGCCAGTCTCTACACAAGACCCTTGTATAAGGCACCAACCGTCAGTGACATTTGAGCACAAAAATCTCAGTCACATCCCCAAAATAACATAGAGCCCCAGTCAGAGCTCATTTGCTATGAGTCCTATGTACCTGGATAAATGGGCAATTTTCAAGTTGGACTTTTGTTTTTACTTTTGATTGTCCCCCCCCCCCGTCCCCCCCCACCATGTCCCCTCATCAACCGACTGTAATTACCCCAGGTCAGAAGTGCACAACCATGATGGGGAAGAAAGGCTGGGACAAGGGAAAGGAGGTGTGTGGAAGGCTGTGAGAGAGCTCTGCCAGGTCACTAATGGCCTCTGGGGCAACGACTTGGAGAACAGGCTGATGCTTTGCCTTTGATCTTCTAATTCACAATGATCATTAGTATTAACTCCGATTCTTCTGGGTGAAGAATTCCAGCTGTAGCCTTTTCAGTTTACCTGACCTAAGAAAATTCATCACCCATCCCATTAGGATTTCAATAACCAGCTAAGAAAAAGAGAAAAGCAGTTGCCCCAGAATCTAGAAACCACCCGCTTCATTATTAAAAGAGTTTATATGACATATATTGTGGAAGAATTAGGGCATTCCAATATTACCTCCAAGTAATTAAATAATCTATTCCATTTTTCCTCCTGAGAGAGATGATTCCCAATTGGCTGAAAGATAGTCAGGGTCCGATGTAATCAAAGTTGAAATATGCTATCTCCAAAATAGCAGAGACCTTTTAAAATTAAGATAGAGGGATTTGTAATCAAACCTGGGTTAGTTTTGGCAAAGTCTAGCTCTGACCCATCATCATTTTTTTTTTAATGTTTATTTGTTTTTGAGACACAGAGAGAAAGAGCACAAGCAGGGGAGGGGCAGAGAGAGAGGGAGACACAGAATCCGAATCCGAAGCAGGCTCCAGGCTCTGAGCTGTCAGCGCGGAGCCCGACGCGGGCTCACACTCACGAACCATGAGATCATGACCTGAGCCAAAGTCAGACATTTAACCAACTGAGCCACCCAGGCACCCCTGACCTGTTATCATTATTAAAGGCTATGTAAGGGAAAAAGTAATAACTATATAGATAGTATAACTATATAGATATTCTCCTAGGTTTAAGAGAGCTCATTTTTGATAAGGTACATGGACATCTGAGGGGGAGAAAAATCTTCTCACCCCTACATACTCGTTTTCAAGAATCTTAATTTAATAATATATCTACAGATAACACACAGTGAAGAAGGACTCAAAGTTGCTATCTCCACACACCACCTTCCTTAGGTCAGGCACATGAACATAAAGATAAATTAGGACTAGTTTGAAGGAGGGACTGTCTTTCTCAAATACTTTGTACTACCCTGACTCCCAGTCTATGCAGGAGTTCAAGAATATAGTCTTCCTGCCCCAATGTCTTCTTAGGACTAATTTGAGCTGAATCATGCTAGCTGGTTAAGCACAATGGAAATAATTACTCTTAAATCTATCCGTGTATAGAGGTGAGGGACAGAAAAACAGAAATGGAAAGAGAGGAGCAAATTTCATCTACTACCTACCTACCTGCCTGCCTACAGGTCCTTCTGTCTGTCTTTTGACCTTTCACTCGCCTTGATCAACAGAATGGGTTGTCTGGATACCAATGAGAAGCACTTTTTCAGTATAATAATAATTCCTAATGTTTAGAGAACAATTCTTCCAAAACTGCAAGCAGAGATATGACACTAAGATGTCGCCAACAGATCTTGTTACCAAAAGCAAAACCAATGAAACAACATCTGTCTCTTCTAGAGCATTCAATTCCCAATTCAATTCCATTTACTCCATCCTTAGAGTGGCAGACCCGCAGGGCACTTTTCATCTAATAGTGTTTCTATGGAAACGCCATTCTCAACCTGGAAGATTCTACAACCTCTCACTTTGGCTTTATCCACATTGAGAGGAAAGCCTTATAAATCAGAAATCGAGACATAATTTTGCCACAGACCAAAAAAAAAAAAAAATTGTTTTTCCAGGCTAGAAGTTCGCAAAAAGAAACAAAACCATGTGTAAAATATGTGTATCTGACATAGAAAACAAAGTGTCTCTATGAAGTACCAATGGGATCCCAAAGATCAGTGAAAGGAATCCAAGAGAATGTGAATGAAAATCAATTCACCTTCAGGGTCACCTCCCCTGCTAGTCAATGCCAGATATGTCACCCCTTGTATGGTTGCTTCACCTGAACCCTCAGGTGTGTTATTTTAACAGCCTGCATTCTCCCTAAATTTCAAGATTCCTGGGATACACAGCAGGTCCATGCAGGAAAATATATCACTGCATATTTTAAATAAGAACCATATTAACCGCTTTTCTATTTAGATTATATTTAAATCTGCAATATGTTAGGGTAGGAAAACAAAACAAAACAAAAAACACCTTGATTTTTACCTTAAACATTGTATTTGTTTATTCCTTCTCCTCATTTCTACTAGGCCCTTAGGCATATCTTTGTAACACCTAGTGAAATAACTAGCAATAGGCAAAACACATCCAGTTGGAACATTATGACATAGTAGGTTATAGTTGTAGTTGGAATAATGCCTTTAAGGGAAAAAGAAACTTTGATGCAGCATATGTCCCTGAACTGTCAATATACAGTGACTCATACTCAAATATTAAGTATTTTTTAATTGTTGGCAGTAATTTGTCTTCAGGCAAATGCAAGCACTTCTATTAATAAATGCTTTTGTTTTCTAATTCTCTCTTATTATCTAAATAACGTCAGTCATTCTTTTCAATTCCAGGCAACAGTTTCTTTGGAGAGACCTTCTTTAGTTATCAAACCTGGCAAATGTTCAACTTGAAACTAAGGTAGAAATTTGCATCACTGAAATTTCCTTTTACCCATAAGCACCAAAGTTTAAAATCTGTTTCCTTTTTGATTATTTTCATCATATACAAGTTATTTCCAGTTTAGCTTGCTAGAGACTGTGAGTCCAAGAATGAAGCTTTAGTTCTCTCTTCAGGTAGAAAAATGTGCTGCTGATTAAATCTACCTGTGGACAACTACAGAACAGCACATTTTTCTTATGCATCTGGGGTGCAAATCCAGAAAGTTTTTGTTTTGTTTTGTTTTCTTTTATTCAGGCCCTTTTCTACTCCTCTAACACACAAATGCTAGAAAGCCCTTTCAAAGGCAGGTAGTTGCTGCTGCTGTTGTTGTTGTTAACTGAATAAGCCCGATGAAAAGATTGATCCATTTATTTGAAAAAGTGGGGGGGGGGGGAGTAGCAATTTGCTTCCAAAGAGGTGTGTGAGGTCTTATAATATGCCCTTTGGCATTGAAAAGATTAGTTTGTACAGTTTGCTAATAAATTGTTATTGCCATTATTTTAATTAGCCAGAGTTTCAATTGCTCTTTTATATCTTGCAAGATTTCAGGCAGGATTTTCTAGATAAGCTGCATTAATCATATAGCAAGAATGTGATCATGTAGGGGTGCCCGGGTGGCTCAATTCGTTAAGTCTCTGACTTTGGGTCCTGATCTTGTGGTTCATGAGTTCCAGCCCCGTGTTGGGGTCTGCGCCGACAGCTCAGAGCTTGCTTCGGATTCTGTGTCTCCCTTTCTCTCTGCCCCTTCCCCGCTCGTGCTCTGTCTGTGTCTTTCTCTCAAAAATAAATAAACATTAAAAAAAAATTGTTTTTTAAAGAATGTGTTCATTTAAAATTTGTCCTGTCTGCCAAATGACTGTCATTTGTGTGCATCCCTAAAGAACTTTTAGAACTTGAAAAAAGTTGCAACAAGACTAGTATGTAGATGTCACTCTTACTTACATTTGGCCAAATAACAAAACTCTTTAGAGGTTTTTCCATAGAATTTATTTTTTTCAGCTCCTGACTATAAGCATTACCTAAGCAGTCTGTGGATTTCTTCAAGAAGTATAACAAGACACAGAGACGGGTGTTCCTGGTAACTGGAGATCTATCTGCTCTTGCAATTGGAGAAGAGGGAAGGGAATCTTTTTCATTGGGGGAAGGAAAAAGGGAGAAAATTTGAATATATCTCCTTTGCTTTTTACATGATATTATGAGACATTTGCTTTTTAGAGATGGTTACCAGCATCCATATTTTTGTGTGAGCTCATGGCAGTAGAGTGGGGAACGTGGGTGGGAATGTCCAATGGAAACCACAAGGCAACTTCTGTGAGCATTCATAGAAAGCCAGGGAGACATGGACAAGTGGGTTTCCCCTTCCAGGGTAGTGGTACAGGCCAGCACAGACCCCCAAACTGAGGGAAATTAGCCAGACCTCAAGAAATCAGGAAGTTTATCAATAGTTTCTATTCCCATTGCCCAAATAACCTATGGACCACAAAAAGCATTGCAATGCAGGTAAAATCTTGCTGGCTGTTAAGGACTTTTTTGTTTTGTTTCGTTGTAGGAAGATAACATAGCTCTCTGCAAGGTTCTTCACAAGGATATGACCTAGAAAACCAGGAAGTCTGGTGGATGAATAAAAGAACTTGCTCCTCTCTCTCCTGATTCTGTCTGAACCAATATTTGATTATATTTTATTCAGGGGCACCTCAGCTTCAAGTAAAGCCAAAGCTCCTTTGCAGATTGAGATGGAAGCTCACGAAATCCATTCACTTTTTTCTGTCAGTATAGGAAACAGACTGGTTGTAACTGCAGGGTTCACCTGGTTTTGTCCCCTCTTCCCCCCCACTCATCCTTCAGATCTGGTTAGCTGGTCAGCTCCAGTGATGAAATGTCAGCATGGTCGCATCAGCACCTTTGACCAATTGGCACTTCGTACCTCCTGCTGTTTATTCTTCATGCTATGCCCGCTACGCCCTCCAGACCCTCGCCCTTCCCCCCACCCTTCCGTAGTGGTTGATAATCCCCAGTAGCAAACTTGTACAAGGCAGATAGATCGCAAACTATCCACACATATGTAACAAGTGTCAGCTAAGTAACGGCACTTGAAGTGGGTTTCAGGTAGACCTAATATGATGTTAAAATCAGTTCCACAGTCTAAATCTTCAACTGTCTACCAGCATGAACCAACCTCCACAGCTGATTCCAAAACCGGCAGTGTAGTCTAGTTGCTATTTGGAATCACAATGGTTAGAAGAGAGGTAGGAAACTATTTTTTTAGTTACTCCTGCTGCTCTGTTTTTATTTTATGCACAGACACTGGAAATTCTGGATTAACTTATACCCTGGAGTGTTAACGGAGGCGCAGCCTCTATGCAGAGGAGCAACCAGCATGGCCTTCGATAGCCCCTGTGTGTCCCCCTGTAATGGTACAAATCACCGAGGAACATGGCCCTGAAAGGGGGCAAGGGTGTGAGGGTCAACAGACCTGGATACGTTTGTGACAATGCAGAATTAACTTTAATACTTGAGAAAAATAAATAACTTCAAGAAAAGCCAACTATGCTAAACAGAGTCACATAAAAAGTTTGCTCCTGAAATTGTTCTTAAAAAGCCAAGATGGTTAACATTGATTCATCTTAGGCGAGGCTAGGCTATGACCTGTTTAAATTCAACCTTTGTCCCTAACATTGAATGTCTCCCTCACCAACAATTTTGCTGATTTCTAAAATATTATTTTATCCATAAATTTTCATTTTGTCTTCTTCCTTAGATGTCATTAAATCAGTATGCACTTACAAAAATATCCACCACAATATTATGATTATAAATATTTTGAACATGAAATTCATTCAGAACAATAAGCAAACAAAACAAATCCCTTGGTGGCATAAAGCCCCAAATCTCCAGTTTCTCACATCTCCAGGAGAATTCCTGCAGTGAAAACAGCAATACTCACACAGACAATATAAACTGTTACTCTGCTTGAAAAGTCACAGGGGACTACACAGGAAGAGCTGACTCTATATTGCTGTTTTCCTTTACAGTTCTAAGTACAGGGACCACTTTCACTGTGCAGCCGTGACTCAGATGAATGTTTTGTAATGGCAACCAAGTGCACTCAAACCACTTAAAAGCAAATTATGTGAGCATCTTGCCATTGCAACAAGATTTAAACTTTTTCGGACCATTCACTATAAAGGTCCACTAAAGCATTAGAAGAAATTAAGTCCTTCCCTTTGGGGTCTGTCTAAACTTTCTTCTTAGTAAGACTCGGTTCTAAGTACCTAAGAATCACACTGAGAAAAGCAACATCATTAGCATACATACTTAAAATCACAAGTCACATGAACTCCTAAACCTTGTAACTTACAGTTAACAAAATTGCAGTAGTGAACTGCAAATAAAACTCCTCATTTGGGGTAAGTATCTAGGAAATAAGTGCTAGCACTTTTGTAAAAACTAGGGGAACACAGCGATTTATGAAATATTCCAAGTGCAGAGGGATCATTTCCACCCCCCCTTGTTTTTCTATCACAACTGGTTCATTGTCCATATTTAGTTTACATATGTCATTTAGAATCCACTTACTGTTAGATGCTGGAACAGCCACGCCCTCATGATATTTGTGGCTACTTTGGGAAAGATGCCACGCTTTTTGTGACGCTTTTTGTCCTTATCTGGATCATCATCGTCACCTGTGCTGGGGGAAGCTACACTGTTGTCCAAGCCATCACCTGCAAACATAGTGAATCAAATTTTGACTGATGCTACCTTGACATGCTTTATTCAAATAGAATGCCTTTGGATATAAACAAAACCAAAAGAGCAATATAAATGATTAATAGTTTATTTGGTACTTTTTTTTTTTTCCAAAACAAAGAGTAAAACAAGGCCTAGACTCAAAAGTAGTCAGGTCTAAGGAACTTCTTCCAAAGAACAGTGGGGAAAGTCAAAGGGAATGAAGGGAAATAGCCAATCTCTTTAGTAGCTTTGTTGCCATGGTAATTATTCAGATGTGTAGAGCTGAGACATGCTAAGCCTAACTCCTAGTGGGGAGTTAAATATAGTGGCCGCCATTGGCAGAGGCCAATGCCTGGGTATTCAAACCTCACATATAGTCGTTGATGTGGTCAACATGTGAGAAGATGCATTCAAGGTATCAACTATTTCCACAAGTGATCTATCTTAAGACTAAAGTAGGCCATGGAAATGGTAGGTAATCCATCATCTAAGCAGTTTGACATAGGAATGCTTCAAATAGAATGTAATTTTTCTTGTCATAAAAAGAGAGCATCAAGTTTAGGAAGGGCAAAACTCCTGAAATAGTTTTTTAATTAGGAAATTATTACTATGTAAGTCAAATAAAGTGATGTTAAATTCATAGCCAATGGGAATTGTATTATCCTAAAAATCCAGGAAGTTTCTAAAGTTTCTTCTAGATTTAATTTTTTCTCATTGCAAAATCATCTGTTGACAAATCGTCTGTTTCCTGAACATCGGATCCTATTTTTCCATTGATTTTTGCCATAACATTTACGTTGCTTCTTCTAGAAAATATTCTGGCTCTGTGACAAAATAAAATTAAAGATGTAGGATTCCTTTTACAATGTCATGTTTAATAAGACAAAAAAAAAAATGAAATTTCAGCCCATGTAATCACATTTGTCCAAAACAAGTCATAAGGCACAAGTGGAAACTAACTACCTTGGTTTGGACACAAAAGTTCAAAGGGAACGAGAGTGGACTGAACTCACTACACTAAAAAGGAGCTTAGCTTCTATCAAATGTGCCTTCCTACCTGCTGCCCCTGCTCTTGGGGGATGCTACCGACTTTCAGAAAGGGATAGGTTGGTCTGGCCTAGGAAGAATTGCTACAGCAGTAAGGCTCTGGATTGAGGCAAGACATGCACCTGAGAGCACGTTCCCTGGGTTATGGAAGTCACTAGAGAGCAGTCTACAGGCCCAAACAATGAGGTCCTTTGGCAAGGCAATTTTCCTGGTCACTGTACATTGGAACTAGCCTCAGATTCAGTTATATCACTCTGTGAATTTCTTATTTCATATTCCTTATTTCTGTTACCTAAATACACTACAAATGCAAAGAATTCTCTACTTTGATTCAGTTATTTCAGCCTAATCTTTAGTAATTATGTTGCCATTAATCAATTGTTCTTAACAACTCCCTTAGGACACCCCCCCCATCTCCCTTCCCCAACAAAGAAAATTGCCCCCAAACTGCCTTAACTTGTACTGAGGTAAAGTATACAAACTCTTGTTGGGTGAGGAACAGACTAGTTTCAACATTTCTGGTATGATTACAGCATGTGCCGCAAATACAAAACTTTTGCAGAACTTTTCAGAGTGGGATTTTTATTAATTTTAAAAAGCACACTTTTATTATATTTAAAATCCATATACTTTGTTAAAGCCCCACAGAATCATTGCTGTGTTCTCAGTGGAAAAGATCACATAGACCCATAGTTCCAAAACCCTCACCGTACCAGTGAGGAAAGTGCTTGTATTCTGGTGGGTGACTTACCCAAGGTCACGCAGCAGGGATGGGACTGGCCCACCTGTGCCCGACCAGACACCCGCACCCCTAAATCAGTGTCCCTTCCACCCCACCAAACTCGTTATTTGCATAGCCAAGTGTTGTATAAGGAGTCCCCTTGGATTTGCCTAATAAATTCCTTGAAAGTCCAGTATTTAAAGAGGCTTTTTATTCAGAGAAGCAATTCACCATATAAAATAACAATTCATTAAAGAAACATGAGAAAAGAAACCAACTCAACAGCATTTAAAATTTCAATGGGCTAATCCACTCTCAATATGCAAAAGGTAACCGAGGAAAAGAAACATATTACTTGATCATTGATTAAAAATGAAAAGCTTCTAACCTAATGACAGTTTTTTACCACCTCTCCATGATTGTTTTCCACCTTAAAAAAAAATAGCCTTTCTATCTGTCTCCAAACCCCTTCAGATTAATTTAGCAGGCAATGCCTAGTGCCTGCCTCGAAGAGAATTCATTGATAATTTATGGAAATATCTACTATAATCCAGCGGAGATGACTTTTTTCCAGCTTTGTGCATCAATAGATAATCAAGGCCTTAAAGCAGCCTTAGCTTCCCATTACCTCAGGCAAAAGAATTCCTGAAAGCGTGCCTTGAGGGCACCTGAATTATATACTCCATTAGGAGAGGAAGGCTTTCTGCATTCCATGTGTAACACTCACCAGAACCTTTCCTGTTTATTTCTGCTGTATGAAAGCAGAAGCATTAGGAACAGAATTTTTTAAGTGAAGACTTATGTAGATACAATGGAGAAACCTTTCAAGCAGGAGCCAGATCACCCCCTTCAGTCCCTGGCAGTGACCTCTCCTGAATAAAAGGTTTCTATTACATCATTAGCTCAAGCCAAAAACAGCCTTGGCTTAATGCACAGTTTGTTCTTCCTACTGTTTTTAGGCAAATACAGCTACTTTACTCCCATCTGGGAGGGAAATTACACTGCTGGGTTGTAATCTAAGACAAGATTTTCATTGGAAGCAAATGCTTTCAATCCAGTGTAAATACTGGTGCATGTTCAGAAAAGCCTAAAACAATAAACCCTGCTCCTTCCCGACACAAGTTAGGGAAATGGAGAAGATGGGGAAGGAGAGGAGCATAATAAAACAGACTATTCTAAAAGCAAACACGTTCATAGATTTTAATAAATTGTTTAACCTCTTCCACTTTCTAGAATTGAAAATTGATCTCGAAACGTCTCAACCTCAGAGGAAAGTCTAAATGGTCGATTGTACCTTTAGCATTCCCATTCACTCTGCAATTTGATACAGTCACCTCTATGCGGTCTCTGGAGGATTTATTTCCTTTTTTTATTTTTAAGATCACTAAACAAACTTGGAGAACCGCCGGCCGACCACATGGCAGCAGGCAGCGGCTCTGAACCACATTTGTAAAATGTCAGCAGTGACTTCATTCCTGGAGCTGACTTCTCCTGCCGCCAAATGAAGGCAAACTGAAAAGGTGGAAATAATCATAAAAATGATGCTAGTCCATAAACAAGCTTACAGCCTCATTAGGATAGCAGTAGGCTCCAGTGGGTGATTTATGCTCGTTTTGCTGATGCTATGAGGAAATGCCATAGGGCGACTTTAGCCAATTGCTAATGGTTTCTGACAGCTTCTTAGCAACTAGTGCAAGCAACGTTGTGGCGTTTGCTAGTGACAGAAACCGAAAATGTCATATTATCTGCCCATGTGTCATGAAGTCCGTGTGGCAATTAACTAGCAGGCCAGTGACTGAGGGGCCAGAGGCTCCCGAAAATGGCCTTTGGCTATGCAGTGGCAGCCGATGGGCTCAGAGGCACACACTGCCTGCACATATGCAACATTCTAATGCAGAAATCCACTTCCTTGTGACTTCCCGGCTCTGATGAGACCGGGCCACTCAAATCCCTTTTTTCTCCCTCACTCAATTGAAACTCTGGGCTCCTCTCTCTCTCTCTCCTCTCTCTCTCTCTCTCTCTCTCTCTCTCTCTCTCTCTCGGCACCAGCTCAGGCCTTATGAGAGGACTCCAAAGCAATCTGCTTTGGTATGATTATCCGAATGGCTCCTTAATTGGCAATACCTGGTTCCGTGCTTTTTGGACGCTGGATTCAAAGGTGCTAGCCATTTTTCTGCTCTCTCGCAAATTAGTCTAAAAGGATTTAAGATCACTGAAGCAGACTCATTGCCTGTCAGATTGCTGGGAGCAGAGGAAGTCTGTGCAGCAACAAGACACTATGTAAAAAACACCAGGCTTCTAACAAGCAGGGAGAGAATCTTGGCCACACTTTTCAGTTTCCGAGCTATCAAAACCATGCACTATATGTCAAACTGTCAAACCTTTCAGCGTGGGCCATTTGCCCTTTCAAATAATATTTAAGAATTGTTTTTACAAAATTTTATAGGCCATGGTCTAGTGAAAGAGGCCAACCAACAAAGAAAGGAATTTGTACTACAATTCGTCTACGGACAATTTCTTGTGAGACCTGGTCTGTCCCTGCGGAGCAAGGCAGGTGACCTGTGGCAGCTCCCAGGCTGTCAGAGAGCTCAGATTTCAAACACGCTCAACTCAAACATCCCGAGTCGCCTATTTAAGCATGCCCAGGCATTTAGACTGTGCTATCTCGTGCCTTTCAAGGCAGGATAAAGCGGCATTTACCGTATTCAGGCCATTCAATGGGTCAGACTGACCGTGTCAGCAGGGGCTCCTCTCCGGCAGGTCACAGCCCTGCTCCCATTTTTCTCCTCCTCCTGACTCCCTCTCTCCCCCCCAGGACTGCCCTTCCCCAAAACCTAGTCTGAGCCAGGCTAAAACAAAACCCCAAAGTGCCCAAGATTCACATCACAACTGATAGGGACCTCCAGTCAGTGGGCCAGCAGGCATCAACAAAATGGGTTGTCTGCCAGAGGGTTCGTTACGTCACAGAGGCAAAACTCCTAATTAGGGATATGAACTTTCAACTGCCAGGGCAAATGAAAGTGTTGGGTTGTGCACCTCCTTCTTTTGCTGGAAGCCATCCCAGCTCCAAGACGATTCATTTACGATTTTCTATTGAGACCCCACAGTTTCCAGCCAGGTTCTCTCCTTAACTTTTGCTTTACTCATCTTCAAGTGTTTGGAAACAGAATGCTTATCCCAGAAATGGACGGAGACTCAAAACCCAGGCCATTTATAATCGCATCTTTCGATACGGAGTAAATTCTGTCATGTCTTGAAAGGTATCCAAACGGTCAATTCAAAAGCATTCTTTAAGACTGTACAGCTCATGTTGTAAGGTGGCTAAATTTTCATCCAATATTAAGGGTTTCTTTTTTTCTCTTGTCTGTTTTCTCACACAGCACATCAACAAGAGAGAATACGGCATTTCACCCCTTACATGGCGTGTAGAACATTCCTGCCTTTCTAGGGGCTGCTGGTGCAAACATCCCATCAGTATGGAGAGGTCAGGTTTCTTTTGTAGTGGAGCTATCCGGGTGTGCCAGGTTGTTAGGAAGAATGTAAAACTACCCCAAACCCACTTCTCCAGATCATGGCTGTGTCTACTTAGCCAGAAGTCAGATGGGATAATGTTTCTGTGTTATGTTAAGAGGATAAATGGTGAGAATTATAGACAAGCCTTTCTCAGGAACCAGCTAAAATACTTCAGAGGTTATAAAGAAGTGTTTTGTCTTCATTGAGAATGTGTAATAGCTGCCAGAATGATTTTTCTAGAATACATATCTGATCCTATAACCCTGGCACTTCAAATGCTTCCGTGGCTATCATTTGCCTTCAGGATAAAGGTCACACTTTTTAGCCTGGCGTGGAAGGCCTTTCACGATCTCTCTCCTGGGTGTTTCTGCTGTGGGTTCCCCGTGTTCACGGGTACTCACCGCCCCACCCCAATCCTGAGCCTGTTTGACCTTCTCACCGTCTCCCCGCAGGCACTGCTCTCACACCTCTTTGTGGTTCCCTGTGCTAGCCCCTTGGTAATGTCCTTCCTGGGAAGCTCCTTGGTGACCTTTTAGGCTCCACTCAACTGCCATCTCCTAGAAGAAGCACACACTGGACTCTCGCTGTTTAGTGATACCCCTCTCCAATCCCCAATTCTTCTTTTCCTGAAATTCCTGCCTCCAAACACACATCATACTCTACCAAGACTGTTGATTTCTGTCATCTCTGTCTCCTCAACTTGATTACAGGATATATGAAAGCAGGGACAGGGTCATTCTCCCCTCTAAGATGATCTAGTCCCAGGCTTACCCCAGTGTACAGGGTACAAATTTGCCAATTGGGTATTAAATGAATGAGCAAATGCATTTCTTTTTTTCACTGCATGGAGAAAACCACAGTTCAATTTCCAGCTGTTATAATTCTTTTTGATACATACTTAAACTCCTGAAGAATATTCACGAAGGAAAGTCAGTTAAACTATAAGAAAACATAAAGGAAACACATTCTACAAAGCTAGGAAGCTTCCTTGGAATCTTTAAGCTCATCTTGGACAAAAGATGGATTGGGTTAAAGTACTGGAGTTCTTCGTAATGCTTGCCATAGTCCCTCCCTCAAAAATGCGCTCCTACGTCCTTCAATTACAATTTAAATCTATTTACCTAACTAAAATTTCTTGCTGTTTGTCCATTTTTCCTGAGTTCAACTTCAAAAAATAAACCAAAAGTTTTGTTTCTCTCTACATTTTTCCCAATGAATTATATATATTACTTTTACACGTCTTCCAGTTTTATCATAGCAAAGAAACTCAACTGTCTCTGAGCAGAACATTTCACCCTCAGCTGAGACTCCAGACTCAGATTATAGACACGGTGCTAAATACAAAACCCTAGAAACTCTGGCATTTCCTTGTTTTGCCAAGTCATGGATCAGTCTTTCCCATAGCATCATTCCTCCACACCTGCCTCAGCAATTTTTTAGCAACAGGTTATCTGAGGACATTAGTATATGATATGTTGACATGTCACAGATTGACATGTCATAGGGTCCTAGGAGACATTAGAAAGGGTTTTGTAAGACATACGAAAACCTACTATGACCACTTGAGTTTTATCACACACTTTCAAGAAAAATGGAGCAGACTTCATATATCTTCAAATCTGCAGGCGATATACAAATACATAATAGTCTAAATCCAATGGTCAACTTTTAAGTTTAACTTTAATTAGGGTTCTATTTTTTTAAATTTTTTTAACGCTTATTCATTTGTGAGAGACAGAGAGAGACAGTGCGTGCGTGGGGGAGGGGCAGAGAGAGAGGGAGACACAGAATCTGAAGCAGACCCCAGGCTCTGAGCTGTCAGGACAGAGCCCGATGTGGGGCTCGAACTCAAAGACAGTGAGATTATGACCTGAGCTGAAATCAGACACGCAACCAACTGAGCCACCCAGGTGCCCCTAATTAGGGTTCTAGTAACTCAGCCTCCCTTTTGCATTTCTTCTCATCCTTAGGTGTTTAAGGATTCCTTCTTCTTTTTTTTTTTTTATAATTTTTTTTTCAACGTTTATTTATTTTTGGGACAGAGAGAGACAGAGCATGAACGGGGGAGGGGCAGAGAGAGAGGGAGACACAGAATCGGAAACAGGCTCCAGGCTCCGAGCCATCAGCCCAGAGCCTGACGCGGGGCTCGAACTCACGGACCGCGAGATCGTGACCTGAGCTGAAGTCGGACGCTTAACCGACTGCGCCACCCAGGCGCCCCAAGGATTCCTTCTTCTTAATTTAAAGTGATTTTCAGCTGATCAAAACAAAACAAAACAAAACAAAACAAAACAAAGGAAAGGAAAGCACATTTTCCTATATTTTATGTTACCACCCAGGACTTTCCTGAAAATCCTGAGGTGGTTCCTTTGGAAACCAAGGTAAGGTGTTAGATGTTGGCACCTGTCATAGCAGTGTGAGATTCTAAAAAGGGTGAAAGGAAGGGCCAGTGCTACAGATACACTAAAGGCAGTGACTGAAAAGACAGAGGTAAGAAGAGTGGGGGAGAAGATTAAGAATAAGAAAACTTGGGGTGCCCGGGTGGCTCAGTCTGTTGAGCATCCGATTTCAGCTCAGGTCATGATCTCACAGTTCATAAGTTTGAGCCCTACATCAGCCTCTGTGCTAACAGCTCAGAGCCTGGAGACTGCTTTGGATTCTGTGTCTCCCTCCCTCTCTCTCTCTGCACCCCCACCCCCCACCCCGCCCACTCTCTGTCTGTGTCTCTCAAAAATAAATAAACATTAAAAAAAAGAATAAGAAAACTTTTAGGGTGCCTGGGTGGTTCAGTCAGTTAAGCATCTGACTCTTGATTTTGGCTCAGGTCATGATCTCAGAGTTTGTGGGTTTGAGCCTTGCATAGGGCTCTGTGCTGACTGTGCAGAGCCTGCTTGGGATTCCCTCTCTCTCTCTCTTTCTCTCTCTCTCTCTCTCTCTCTCTCTCTCTCCGCCCCTCCCCTGCTTGTTCTCTCTCTCTCAAAATAAATAAACATTAAATATATATATTTTAAAAAAGAATAAGCAAACTTTAAATAAACACATTGTTGGCCCTTATAAAAAGAAACGTCTGGGTACATTTCCTCAGATTGGCTCCACAGAGATTTGCCATGATGCTTTTCCTTTCTCTTTGAATTTAGGTCTGTTAAAGATGACAAATATTTGTTAATAGTTAACCACTGTGAGGGGCGCCTGAGTGGCTCAGTGGTTAAGTGGCTGACTCTTGATTTAGGCTCAGGTCATGATCTCATAGTTCATGGGTTCAAGTCCACGTCAGGCTCTGCACTGACAGCACAGAGTCTGCCTGGGATTCTCTCTCTCCCTCTCTCCCTTCCCCTACCTTGCTCGCACTCTCTCTCTCTCTCTCAAAAATAAATAAACATTTTTAAAAAATTGTTAACCACTGTGAAATGAGCTCACAGCCTTATTCTGCCCTGTAGTGGACTCCTGACATCACAGAACCCTAAGAGAAGAAATGGAGATTCAGAGCCTGGAGAAAGTAACTCTCTCTATGAATATACTGCTTCCTTTTCTAAAGAGTGAACTGTTGCCTTTAAAAGTGAGCCCTATATGGGGTGCCTGGGCGGCTCAGTTGGTTAAGCATCTGACTTTGGTTCAGGTCATGATCTCCCGGTTTTTGGGTTTGAGCCCCATGCCGGGCTCTGTGCTGACAGCTTGGAGCCTGGAGCCAGCTTTGGATTCTGTGTCTCCCTCTCTCTCTGCCCCTCCCCCATTCGCACTCTGTCTCTCCCACTTTCTCAAAGATAAACATTTAAAAAAATTTTTTTTAAATGAGCCCTATATAGGTAACCATCTTTTGTGTAAGGGGTCACTCTTATCATTCACTCATTTGTTCTTTAACGAAAACGTATTGAATACTCACGATGTCCCAAACACTATGTGAACCATTAGAAACACTAATGGTGAACAAAATCAGGAAAAGTCTTTGTTTCTATGGAGCTTTTCAGTTAGAGGGCACAGATGTTAAATGAAATAAACACAGTAATAAATGTACAACTGTCCTCCATCAGAAAGAAATGTAAATCTCTGAGTGTGTGAAACAAAGGAAACTGACTTAGGAGGAATCTGAGCAGAATCTGAAGGATGGAGAAAAGTCAAGCAGGTATGGTGAGCAGACTAAAAGGGCAGAGAACAGAAAAAGTACTGCAGCATCTGCAAAGGCCCTGTGTCTGGAAGCATGGCACAACGACAGAATTGGAACCTAGGAAGGCAGGACAAGATGACATTGGAGAGGTAAGAGGAGCAAGAACACTTAGAGCCTCAGGGGCCACAGTCAGGATTTGGGTGTTTGTCCCTAGGGTTCTGAGTAGCAACCCATGCACGTATTTCTATGGTGTCACCAGTGTCCTCTCCATTGCATGCCCCGATGTTACATAAATTTTACCAAATAAAGCCTCATTCCCCAGTGTCTCTTTCTAGTTCAATCCAAAAAATCCTTTGATTCCAGATTAAGACTGGGGAATGAGGGACAATGGAAAAGCAATGAGTCCATTCAGGTAGACCCCAATGTAGGCACAGATGACACTCTGAAGTTAATTTGTAACTAGGTCTCTTGGACAGTAGAACATATTTTCTCATGGAAGCAAGTTAAGAATGGTTAAGTCTCAAGGTTTGCTCATCAAAGCCAACGAAATTCATCAAGTGAATAAAGTTCTAACTGACATCTGAGCCCTGGGTGCAAGAAGTCAGAAAGTAGAAGAAGAAGGAGGAAGATGAGTTTTTTCCTCATATTCCTGTATACAGAGTCAGCCTAGGAAAATATTAAAACACGTGTAAGTGCCTTTAGTATCTCCTTTTCTCTTTGTCACTTCCATTGCACAGATCCATCTCCTGGAGGCTCTAAGTAGCCCAATGCCTTGGAGAGGCACGCGGCCTCCTCCCACTGTGGACGCCCCACCCAGATCTATCCTCTTCTTGCTCTGAGCTCACACTTATCATTCCCCAACAACCAAAATACCCAGCCTTTGAATCTAGTTGATCTAAGCCAGACTTTAGGTAGAAAGCCATCCGAAAGCACTAACTGGTTGGGACTAGGCAGGAATAACTGATGCCCCCTCACCTTCCCAGAAATGTTGGCACTTTGAAAAGGAAATTCGTTAATGCAAATGAACCTTTAAATGGCAGAATTTCAGGTAGAGTAATAAATAAAGCTTAAAAAAATTTTTTTTAATACAGCTGCTGTTGGGAAAGTTTTGTTGTTGTTTTAAGCCACAGATGCCAGCCTTTCAGAAGAGCCCCAGGATCACCTTCCAAACTTGTCATTACACCCCACCGCTCTCAACCACTCCACCCCTGTTCATCCCTGAAGACATCTGGGAAGCCATGCCTTTTTTACTGTTCTCAGTTTTTCTTTTTCTTTTTCTTTTCTCCACAGAGATTGTGGTGACAGTAAATGGGTCCCAGGGATGCACAGCAAGGAGACTAGGAGTGAGAGATCTTGGTTGAACACTTGTGTGTATATGTAGGACATTTGTACAATCTGGGTGTTTATAACTTAAGGATTGCCAACCCATTGAAATAAATTTGCAATGACTCCTTTACTACAATTAAATGCATTCTATTAAGCATCTATCACTTCACGATTCTTCACTGAGAACACAAATAATGCATAAAACACAACAGGGTAAAAAATATGAAAAGAATCCAATTAAATAACCAAGACCCAGAATGAAAATGCTTACTGGATTTTTGTGCAATACAAAGAAAATCTCTTGAATTATTTTAATATGCCATCGATGGAATTAAGGGAAGAAATAGGACTTTCTAAATTCATGGAAAATAAGACTTGTCAGTCAGAGTTCGTCATTATTCAAATTTGTAGTTTACTTAAGATTTATTTTATGTAAGTACTTTTACAAGTAGAGTAATGTGGACAGATACACGTGCACCAAGAAATCGGCTAAATTTTCCAAGTTTTTTTTTTTTTAATCATTGTACTTTGTTCTTTTGAGATAGGAATACCTTTTTCTAGTAATTCAATATGACTTTTTGACTTGAATTCCCCTCAGGGGAACAACAGCAAATTAGTTACCTATCCACAGAGGACAAACAGCAATGATGAATAGGAAAGAAAAAAAAGCACAGATTTTTACTCATTTTTCAACCATTCAGCATTTTTTTTTTTTTTACAGCTAAACACCATGGAAAATCCCTGCAAAAACAGCATAACTTCTTAATGAAGTCTTAGAAACTTCAGGATGTGAGTGCACTGCAAAATATTACTGAAACCTTTGTATTTATACCAACAGTAAAACAAAATGGAAATCCCCCCATCGTTTTCTAAGGAAAAAAGAAAGAAAATATGCTTACAACTGCAAAGGTAAAACAGTACAGAAGTCATAAACTTTTGTTTTGAATCAACATCTCAGAAAGCATTTTAGGAACTAGTACTTTACCTTTTTAATGTTATTGCAATGCATGACAAATTCCTCGAGATATTCTTCCCCAAATATATAAATCATATATTAATGAATGGTCACAAAATTCTTTTTAACCATGAAAATAAATAAATCTCTTAGTAAAAACAAAAGCAGAAAACAAATGCCACACATGGGATCTTATAGACAGGCGCACACACACACACACACACACACACACACACACACACACACCCCATTTATTTCTGTGAGATCCTCAAACCTTGCCATATAATTTATTTTTAAACTTCAACATATTCTGCATGTGTGCATGTATATATGCATGTATACATGTGTGTATATATACATACGCTTACACAGACAAGATAACATTCATTTATCAAAGAGGTCACTTCTCCAACAAACTTAATTATATAGAATACATTTGAAAAGGAGGATTTAAAAAAAAAGTTCCTGACATGCAGATTAGAAGTGGTTGAATTGGTTCTCAACTTTGGCTACACATAGAATCATGTGGTAGTTTTTACAACTCCTGATGCCTCCACTCTACCCAAGACCAATTAAATTAGTATTTTGGAGGGTGAGATCCCAGCATTAATGAGTTGTAAAGCTCCAAGATGATTAAAATGTACAGCCAAGTTTGAGAACCAGTGGATTAGAATCACAGATTATATGTGGCAAAGCTCATATATTTTTTACAGAGAAATGACCATAAGACCTTTAATCAGAGAATTGTTATGTGTATTTTAGATGAAGTTTTCAAAGGTTTACTCATCGGGTTTCCTGCCTCATAGTTTGTAGACTGAGAGTTTTATAATAATGTAAGATGATAAAAAGGCAAAAAATAAGAACCTAAGAAGCATAGCACACTAGGGCCCTTTAGCATAGGGGAAAACAGCCCTATAAATGCTACAGAGGCGGTAAACAAAGAAATATGTAGCATAGTGCCATAAATCAAATATCTACTGAGTTTAAAAAGTTCTTTAAGCTTGTTAAAATTAGATATGATACGGTGTATGTGTAGTCCGAAAACATTTTCCTAAAAATGCCCTAAATGTTTTAATATTTAAAAAAGTAAGATTCTGTTCATCTGGACCACATCATTCTTAAATGGCCGCGGATAAACCAGGATAACGTGTCTACGTTCCGTAGAAACTTCACGTGTCTGCCCTCACTTCACTGGTCTGCAGCTAGACGGAGCCTGTGCTTTACTCAGGGCACTGGTCTATCTTCTGACCCTCCTGGCTTCCTGGGGATCTTCTCTCAAGGTCCTCATGGGCTCCTCATCCCTTTTCATCTGCTCTCAGTACACAAGGAGGTAGGAGGGAAGGGCATGGTGTGTGCAGGAAGGGCGAGGAGGCAGCTGCAGGGCAAGTGTGGTTTGGTGGGAGAAGTACCCCCTGAGGTAGGTAAGGTAAAAGTTGGAGCAAGAGGGAATGCTGTGGGTCAAGGGGGAAACAAACAGATGGCATTCTGTACAGAGAGGTTTCTTTGCATTCCAAGGAAAATGGAACTAGGTTGTAAAATGTATACTGGGAAGTCATTAAGAATCAAGTGATGTTGGGGTGCCTGGGTGGTTCAGTCAGTTAAGCGTCTGACTTCCGCTCAGGTCATGATCTCATGGTTTGTGGGTTTGAGCCCCAAATCGGGCTCTGGGCTGACGGCTCAGAGCCTGGAGCCTGCTTCAGATTCTGTGTCTCCCTCTCTCTCTGTCCCCGCCCCCCCCCCCCCAGGTCATGCTCTGTCTGTCTGTCTCTCTCTCTCTCTCTCCCTCTCAAAAATAAACACTAAAAAATTAATTTAAAAAAAGCGATGTTAAGTTTACTTAGAAGGAAAACAGGCAAGAAAGTTGGAGTAAAAAAAAATGAAAGCTTGTTTTTTTCTCTTATTGTAAAACCATCTGAAAATCCAACCGTTTCTGAAAGAAAAGGTTTGATAATTACTGGCATCATGTCTGTTATTCCATCTAAACTTCTCTCTGATTATCCAAGACTTCGGTTCTTCGGTAGAGTTTCTCTGGCACACATACAGTCACTCAGCTAATTCGGGACAGGCGTAAGGTGCTGACTTGCTTTGGTGGGCATGGTAAGGATGAAGGAACTTCTACAGCAGTGCTGCTCCTAAGGTAATGTACTTACGAAGCACCAGGGATCCTGTTAAAATGCAGTTCCAGATTCAGAGGGGCGGAGCCTAAGATTCTGCATTTCTAACAAGCTCCCAGGCGCTGTGGATGCTGCGATGCAGGTCCAGGGACCACAGTGTGCATTGTAGCAAGGTTCTGGAGGATCTTCCCCTCTAGGCAAATAAAGCTAGGAAGTGTTGGATGTGTGCAGGTGCCTAGTTACAGTGGAAGGTGGGACAGTCTCCCCTCACTGCACACGGCGAGGACTGGCCCCACACCCAGTGGACAAGAATGGGGAAAAGGCTGTTCAGGTCCTCATTTTGAGCATAACCTCATGATGTCTCTAGGACTAACCAGAGAATCAGAACAAGCCAGGATGTCTCCAAGGGACCGCTCACCTTTCTGTTAGTGCCACAGCCCTCTCTCTTCCTTCATCTCCTCAGCACATGGAACACCTCACTTCTTGCCCCGGAGGTAATACCGGAGAACAGTTTAGTCTCTGGAGTTGGATTGTCTAGGTTCACCACTTGATAGCTGTGCGACCCTGAGCGAGTTACTTAACCCCCCCAAGCCTCTGTTTCGCCCCTCTGGAAAAAATAAGCATGGTAATAGTACTTATCTCTGAGAGTTATAGAACAGATGAAATAAAATAAGCTGCATAAAACGCTGAACGCATCACCCAGCAGCGCTGGCTTAGCTCAACAAATGCCCGTTGCTGTGGTTGTTTTGCTACCAAGGACTTTCTCTGAGCCCCGCACCCTAAGCAGGGAAACAATCACGGCCACTCTCGTCATGTCTCCCCATTTCCACCATCCCTTTCTCATTCCTAGGAGACACTTTTCCAAAATGTATACACCCATTCTCCTAGCACTGCATATCATTTTAATGTTTTCTTTTCTTCCCCCCCCCCCCAAAGAGTCCTGGAGTGACTTGTGTGCTTCAGAGGAAAATGAGTGGACGGTGCTACCTAACCCCCCCCCCCCACAAGACATTGGCAGCCTAGGGCTGGACAGTGATACACTGGAAACAGTTTTATTAATGCAAGTTCTCATCCCCCACACAACATAGGTCAATTCATAATACCTTGTCCTCTGTTCTCCAAATAACATTTCCGTGGTAATTAATAGTAAAGGCTTTTGGTTTTAATTTACAGATATGGAAACTCGTTATACCATCTAAGAAAGTATCTTTAAGGTCTAGGACAAGTGAGATGCACTATAGAAAAATGGGGGCGCCTGGGCGGCTCAGTCAGTTAAGCATCTGACTTTGGCTTAGGTCATGATCTCACCGTTTGTGAGCTCTAGCCCAGCTTCAGGTGTGCCCCGCCTCTCTCTCTCTCTCCCTCTCTCTCTCCCTTTCTCTCTCTCTTTTCCTCTCTCCCTCCCCTCTCTCACTTGCACCCTCTCTCTCTCAAAAAAAAAAAAAAAAAAAGGTGGGGGTAGATTTAAAAAAAGAAGAAAAAAAGCTAATTTTCAAGTATGGTCCATGTCTTATCTAGACAGCAAGAATAACAGTAATAATAAAAACTAACATTTATTGAGCACTTACTAGACACTTGAAACTGTTTGGCCTTTATTTTTCATTGATTAATCCTCAAAAAAAGTTAGAAACCGAGGTTACTTATGGTAAAAACAAAGTTTTTTTAAAAAGTCAATTTCTCCATATTTAAAAAATCCTTCGAGGCATCTGGATGGTTCAGTCAGTTGAGCATCTGACCCTTGATTTCAACTCAGGTCATGATCCCAGAGTCATGGGATCGAGCCCCACACCAGGCTCTGCATTGAGCATGGAGTCTGCTAAAGATTCTTTCTCTCTCTTCCTCTGCTCCTCCCCCACTCTCACAGGCATGTGTGTATCCACCCATGCTCCGTCTCTCTCTAAACAACAACAAAGTCCTTCCCTTGTTGTTTTTTTCAAACTGTTTTCATAGCCAATAAAAACAACTCATACTTACTGACAATGATGAGCTCCATGGAGAATACATACTTTACTGAGTGCTTTTCTGAATTACTTCATGGCATGCTTGCAATGGCCCCAGTGTACAGATAAGGAAATAGAGCTCACTATGAATTCAAAGCCAAATCAGATTCAAAGCTAAACTCCTAACCATTCCAGAACTACTCTCTCCACTTAACCCATGACATTAGATAACAATCAAGATGCATTTCTTTAACCTCTAGAAAGATCTTCTCGAGCAATAACGGTGTCTTTTCCCATTGCTGCATGCTGTCCACAGCCAGCACAAAGCCTAACCGATAGTGCAGACTTCATAAACATCCCCTGAATCATACTCTTTCTACTGAAGTCAGAGAAGGAAGAGACACGAAGTAAGGGGGCCACACAGGTCTTCCTTAGTCAAAGATAATGGAAGAGGTTAAATATGAAAACCACCTCTGAAGTGTACAAGGAAGAAAACAAATACCAAGTGTATATAGATCCAAAGAAAGTACACAAGAACAGGAGGATGCCAAACAGCCGCACTGCAAAAAAGGGAGGCAATTGTCCTGAATGTGCCTCCAAAAACGAAAGGAGAAAATCCTACAGAAAGACTTGATGTAGGGTATGAAGTTGAGTTACCAGCCATCAGCATGCAGAGGGGAGCCCTGAGCTACCTAGAGTACGGCTCTTTCCCTTGCTCAGGACTTAAAAGTGGCCATCTATGAAAGGACAGGGACAGTAATGAACTACAAAGCATACGTTTTCCAGCATCACACAAATGGTTTTCAAGTGTGCCTCCACACCAGAAACCCGAAGTTCTGTTAGTAGGAATGCAGGGAGGAAACTGCCCTCTCTGCAGACCACCATGCATTCTATGAACCTGGGAAGTCCACGCTGAATGGGCCACGGCAGAGAGGAAGAGGGGAAAAGGGACTGGACTGACCGCAAGCAAGCTCGCAGGAAAGTTTATTTTCTCTCACCGTTTATGTATCAAAGAAAGGAAAGTCTCCTCTCCAGGAGGGATACAGAAATGCAAACAAGGTTGCTTGGGTGAAATACCAGCCTGGAACAGAAGACACTCAGGCTGCCCCCCACCCCCAGGGGGGCAGCATTCCACATCCATCGGGGTTTTCAGTGATGACATCACCTGCATGGTAATCTGAAATCCACCCGGGGCAAGAAGCAAGTAGCAGAATCCAGGAACTATTCTCATCTACAAAAGGCAGAAATCGTCTTTCCCCACAGAAAGGATGTTAGTCTTTACAGCACTCTGCACCTCGTTTCTTCTCCAGCCTGTTCTCATCTCATTCTGAGCTCCTGCAGCTGCCTCTACAGAAAGTCTACCTGGCACCCAGGCCCCCCTGGGTTTCCAGCACAATCATCCCACAGACACTGGAGGAGTCAGAGTGGCCTCGGCTCCATGATGCTCCCCTGGACCTAGATTCACAGCAGCAACTGCTGTCCTGTAGCTTAAATAACCCCATCCACCACCCCCTCCTCATGCAGATAAGATCTTCAGGCGTGGGCATGACTCTGGATTCCCTGCTCTGCTTTTAGTCCTCTTCTGGGCCTAGTCTTGACCCCAAAGGCAAGCTGGCTGAGAATCTCTACTCTCCTCCCCTCCCCCAGCCCCTGCCGGTCTTCTTTCCCGGGGCTAAATACTGCTCCCGTGAAGTGCCAGCCGGAGGGGATTCTCTCCCTTGAAAACAGACCTCAGAACTCCAATCCCAGCCCTGCCTGCCTTCTGAGTTGGCCTGTGGCCTAGAATTCATTGCTGCTGGTCCCACCTATCAGACCGGGTATCCGAGATGCCAGGCCTGAACTTGCTGCACCCTTTGGACGCTATGTCTTGGACCACCCAGCTGCCGCCACAGAGGCCAGCTTTCATATTCAGGTTAGGTGCTCCAAGTCCTCATTCCTTTCAGTCATGAAAATGCTTCAGCCCTGCCCCAGCCTCCTCTTGCTTGCTGCCCAGTGGCTCTGTGTCACTGAGATTCTAGCAGGGCTCCTAAGCCTCAGCGTGCCCTACCTTCTTCCTATCTGGCATGCCAAACTGGGAAACAGCCCCAAATCACATCCATTCAAATCCCGATGGTCTGTGAGAGTACGACTTCGGGATTGGATGCTGAAAGGGATGTGGGGAAACATGGCCATCCTCTCTGTATCTCATTTTTCTTTCCAGAAACCTCTGAAATAACTCTCCCTGAGTCAGGCATCCCCACCATATTTGGGGCAACAAGTCTCCTCCCTAGTAGAGACAACCAAAGGAAAGGACAGGTACTGGCGCCATCCAGTCTGAGCAAAAAGACTGCTTGAAAGCTGTATGGTGGGTCACCACAGGCCCGAAGCTAGGCAGCTGTCTGCTCTCTGGTCAAAAAAAACATGAGTATGATTAAGTTTTAAAAACACATAATCAGGGGTGCCTGGGTGGCTCAGTCAGTTGAGCATCCAACTCTTGATTTCGGCTCAGGTCATGATCTCCTGGTTCATGGGATGGAGCCCCATGTCAGGCTCTGCACTTAGAGCAGAACTATCAGTTCTGTTTGGGTTTCTCTCTCTGTCTTTCAAAAATAAATAAATAAACATTTAAAAAAATGCATAGTCATAGGGGTGCCTGGGTGGCTCAGTCAATTAGGCGTCGGACTCTTGATATCTGCTCAGGTCATGATCTTGGGGTCATAGGATCCTAGGTGTGGAGCCTGCCAGCGATTCTCTCTCTTTCCCTCTCTCTCTGCCCCTTCCCTGCTCACTCTCTCTCTCTCTCTCTCTCCCTCTCTCTCTCTTAAAATACATAAGTACAAATTTTTAAAAAAGAACTTAAAAAAATACATAATGGGAAGATAATCTCCATCAGAGAAGCCTAAACACTTTTTTTTTTTAAGTGTTTTATTTATCCTTGAGAGAGAGACAGACAGAGCATGAGTGAGGGAGAGGCAGCACAAGAGGACACAGAATCTGAAGCAGGCTCCAGGCTCTGAGCTGTCAGCACAGAGCCGATGCAGGGCTCAAACCCACGAACTGTGAGATCATGACCTGAGCCAAAGTCGGACACTCAACCGACTGAGCCACCCAAGCGCCCCTAGAAGCCTAAACACTTTCAAGGCATGGAATATAACTATTTGGAGCCATGTTAGCATGAAAGAAAGGATGAAAACCAAAATCACGCTGAGCTAAGTGATCATGTTAATTCCCTCTCTTCTACACATGCTTGTTTTCCTCATTTTGTTTTGTTTTGTTTTTTAATGGGAAAGTGGGTGTTTGGAGCCTGGGCTATTTGAATGTGGAATGACGGTTCCAGGTCTTCCTAAACTTAACAGTGAATCAGGGGCAAAATCCCAGATGGTCACACAGTGATTTCACAACATCAAGCCACATTCTTATCTTTCCAAGTTCCACAATTCCCCAAACATATGTAGTCATGACTGACCTACAGGTCAGAGCCCGGGTCTGAAGTTCCAGGCCAGTCACTATTGTCTGTGTGGCTTTGTGAAGTGACTCAATTCTACTAAGCCTCCATGCCACCATCCACAAAGGGCTAGCGGGAATAAGGAAGTAGCTAATTCAGAGGGGTGTTGTAAGGAGCAAGTAGAATAACATACAGGAAAACTCTCGGGAAAATTGTGAAATATTGTAAAGAATGCCCCTTCTTTTTTTATGTTTATTTATTTATTTTTGAGACAGAGAGAGAGAGAGAGAGAGAGAGAGAGAGAAGTGGGGGAGAGGCAAAGGGAGAGAGGGCGAGAATCATAAGCAGGCTCCACCCTGTCAGCGCAGAGCACGATGCGGGGCTCTAACCCACGAACCATGAGATCATGATCTGAGCTCAAGTTGGATGCTTAACCGACTGAGCCACCCAGGTGCCCCCAAAATGCCCCCTCTTGAGGAGAACTTCCAGGATCTGCCAAGAGAGAGGTAGACGCATTTTCCACGTGCAAATAATTATAGCCGGTATTACAGCATATTTCCATGGCCTGCATATATACCAGTCATTCCCGCTAATTTATTAACTCTGTGAGCACAGTAAATAGGTCTTGTTCACCACTGGACATCCTCAGGGCCCACCACTAGCAGGCAGCCAGTGTTTGCTGAATTGATGGCTGACTGAAATCATAAACTTATTTAGATTTATGTGGAGTTAATGGGGCAGGGGGTGGGTGAGACGACAGAAAAGCAACTTCACAGTTTTCGTTTCTCTACAGAAAAAAGTTAAATTTCTTGTCCGGAGTTAGTTCCACTCTCTCCATATGTGTGTAATATACAGAATTCATGATTAGGAAAATTTAACAAAGAATTTGGTCATGGACTCCAGGCATTTGCTAAATCCTCCTTTCTATACGAGGAGAGCTCTTTCTTACCTATGGAACAATTGATTGATTGGTTGATTCAACCGACTGAAAGGAGAGGAAAGGCCGAGGACACCTCTCACATCAGGCCACTCTGTCTGTCACAAGTGAACTGAAGAAGTGTGATCTTCATCAGCCTGCTTAAGCCTATATTTCTATACAGCCCACACACCGCCACCTACATATGCACCACAGGAAACAAAGAGATGGCTAGAAAATCATCCTTAGCTGAAATTCTACTCATATTGCCACGAAGCAAAATATAGACAGATGATCCACTCGTATCTTCATTCTCTCTCTCCTTCCATCTGCTTAAATGGGTGTGATTAAGTGCTGTATGGGTCAGTCACAGTAGAAGCAGTTAAAATGATCATTTTACATTTAATGAAGAACATCATTATTTTCAGCTGGCCTATTTATTAGAAAGTACATTAGAGAGAGCATGACAGTAGACTGTTTGGTTTACTGTTGGGGGGGGTGGTCATAAGGCGCCACAAAAGGTGGGATCAAATGGCCAGGAATATTTTGTCCCTGGTCATTTGTAATGAATGGAAATTGACGTCATAACATGGATATATTTTTTTATGCATTCCACAGAGAGGCTGTGTGAAGAGTGATTCCAACTTCTTGGCTTAATGTATTACTATTGATATGACGGTGGAAGAAAACCAAGATCATTTTCCAAAGATATAGTTGAAAAGGGGAATTCATTTATAAGGAAATAGCTACCACAATAATAATAACAATAGCTACCAAGACTTGAATCCCTCGGTCCTTAAGATGACTCGGGGTCCAACACATAACTGTAAAATAAGGTACAAATAGTATAGTTAGGAATACAGCAAGGCCCCACGTTAAACTGGTAGAGGATGAATTACAACAGATGGAATCAGAGTATGCATTCTTGTTCAAATACTAACAATCATATCATTGGGAGAGTGGCAGGGGGATGAGGAGAGGCTTGAGTCCCAGACTCAATGGTAAGTACAAGCATTTCTGTTAATACCAGCTGCCTTATGGTGTTAAGAGATAGCAGGTGATCTCATAGACAAGCTAGTCTTATGTAGTTCAGGTTTGTTTTTTTTTTAATGTTTATTTATTTTTGAGACAGAGAGAGACAGAGCATGAATGCGGGAGGGGCAGAGAGAGAGGGAGACACAGAATCGGAGGCAGGCTCCAGGCTCTGAGCCATCAGCCCAGAGCCCGACGCGGGGCTCGAACCCACGGACCGCGAGATCGTGACCTGAGCTGAAGTCGGATGCTTAACCGACTGAGCCACCCAGGTGCCCCATGGAGTTTAGGGTTTTAATACCATGGGTCATATGCTTATGTGTTTATGCTACACAGGCCTTTCTTCCAGGCGACAATGTCCCAGAGTCTACCCCCAAAGTTTAAAGGCCACCTTGGTGGGACATCAGCTTTCTCTGATTCCTCTTTATGAAGATGGGGTATGCCTGCATGGGAATGAGTGACATGACTTATCCAAAAGTAAGGGTGCAGTAACAGGCCCTAAAATGTGTTCAACAATATAACTAAGAAGATGCAACTCTCCTTAGAGCAATGAGACAAGCTTCCAATCTTTTGAATAGGAAAAAGAAAGAGTTTTCCAACTGATATTCCAAGTGTCCAACAGTCACCACGTAACTGCAATTTTCACTAGCATCCATGTGGGATGTCTGGCCGTCACATAGGACAGCCAACAACCAAGAAGTTCTGCACAAACAACCAAGAAGTTCCCGGGGCCTCTGCTCTGGGGATCTCTAGGAACAAGCTGATGGAGGCTGGGAATGCTCAGCTTGGAATCCACTGGAGACTTGCATACAGGAATGAACACTTGCATTCTCCTGACAGTCTTCTCCTGCTGGACCCAGCCAGATGAGAGCAGCGATTTTCTTAGCTTTGTGCCCAGGAGGCAGTCTCTCAAAAGCAAGGCAGAAAAGGCAACCAAGTAAAAGAGGGATCGACCATGTTTGTGCAGTGCTGAATGTAGAAAATGGAGCTGGGTTAGAAATTAAGACGTCAGCACTCCCGAGTCCCACTTCAGAAAACTGCCAAAGAAGTGTGCATCCTGCACTCATGGATCGAAACAACCTGCAGGCATAGCCTATTTTCTCACTCCCTCCTACAGAACACGTGGAGTTGTGTCTACATGGGCAGTGGCAGTTCACACAGACAGAAAGGTGTCTGTGGCTGTGCCTTTTGTCTTTGTAGGGCTTGCTTGTGTTAGAGGCCCCTCTAGCCACCTTCCACTTGGCCTTCCCCCATCACATACACACACACAAGTAAGTGAGCGGATGCTCACTCTTTGCAGTTTAACGAGCTACTTTCCTGTAGATCTGAATTCACTGTACTACCAGCAGTTTTAACAGATCCATTATTAACCATCTACAATATACTGTAGTTCCACAATGTTGTTCACATTCTAGCACGATAGGCGTTCTCTTCATAAAGGGTCATTTGGCTGGTGTTGGTAATTTTTCTGTGTGTTATGCAATGAGCAGGGGAGAGGAACCCAAATATGATCACTTTCATCACGGGCTTAAGGGCGTGTACCAAGCCCCCCCCACCCCGCCCCCGCTGCCATCACGAGAGTGGAGAACCAGAGCTATCACTATCGATGGCCGTCAAGCAAGTTTTGAAAGCCAGAACTTGGTAACCCCCAGCCATGCATTCTCACAACATTTCTTGGCCTAACTTGATAGATTGATTCTGAAAACATACACTAATTTTTTAAATGCAAAACAGACCTGCTTGTGTTAGGGCCTGCACAAACAGAGGACTAGAAGAGTGGAAACAGCATAAACAATGTTGTTTATATCCGAGGCCTGAGAAAACCGCTGCCCTTTCCTCCAAAATTGCAGGAAGTATCAGAGTAACCCCCACCCATTAAGGTGGAATCAGAACCATATTTTCCACAGGAATGGACACGATTTTTCAGATAGAGTGACATTAAAGGACCTTGGAGCAGCGGCAGGATTAAGAAAGGATGGGTTTTCCTCTAACCTGCAATCGCAAAGGCAGAACCTCCCGGCCACAAACAATGCTGAAAAGTTAAAACTAAGTGCCACCGAACACAGCAAAAGGGCAGATGTGGAGAAACACTGACCGTTTTCATTGTTCTCCTTCACTTTTGACCTCCTGGGAAGGCATAAGACGGGTTCCTACAGTTGAGTACCTAAAAGGAGATTTTTACTGCATCGGGGGTAACCAGCCATGTGATCTGAGCCCTGAAGTTTTAGAATCACATTGGACTAGACCTGCTTTATTCCTTGTTAATATCGGTTGGCTTCCTTAATACATTTCTCCATTTTTAAAATCGTTGTTGTTTTAACGGAACTATATTTAAAAGCAAGCAACAGGAAGCTTTTACTTGGGAAGCTGAGGTCGAAGCGCTCAGTGGCAAACAATGAACCAGGGAGATAAAGATTCAACGCAAATGGTTGGGAACAGACCCTTGCTAGTTTCCTGCCAGGGTCGACTTGTGAGCATGTGCGAGGCCACGATACGAACTAACAGTGCTGGTTTGCTTTTATTTACTCCAATTTATTTGTTCCTGTGAGAACCCCTATAAAAACAAAGTGTGGGGACAAACAATGGAAGCCTTGCCATCTCCTCCTTGCCAGGGTTTTTATTTTCCACATTATCAAATGTTTTCATCAGTGGAGTTCAGCCCATTCATTCAACCCTGTGAATCACAACCCAGATCATATTGCATCGGGGGAAGAAAAAAACCAATGCATTGCCTGTATCAGTGAAAGAAGAAAGAAAGAAATGTTTCCCTATCATCTACTCCCTTTGATACTTGCAAACAGATTTGTGGTCCTTTGTGATGCCCTAGGACAGATGCTTGGCCCCAAACAGTCAAGCAAACTAGAACTTTTAAAGAAGTCAGCTTGCAATTCCATAACATAATTTTATCTCCATTCCCCTTTTTGGCCTCCTTCTCCAAACAGGTATCCATGTCAAAGGAGAACTCTTGAGTTGGGGGTTTGTTTGACCTAGGTCACACAAAGGTCAAGCTTTTCACCAGTTGTTAACACAAAGCTTCCAGCCAACCCACCCTCCAAATCCGGCTACACAGTCTGTTTCCATCTGCAAATGCGCTATGCACATTGGATTTTTCTCAGTTTTGCAGGAACTAACAATCCCTTCACTGTGAAGTGGTCTCAGTGACAAATAAATAGGTCAAACACTCTTCGGTGAAACTGTAGGCGCTGAATTTGCCAAATAGGGAAATGTAATGGATTTTGACTTTTTCATTTTTAAAAAGGCTTTTTAAAGTGTTATTTTAAAACCAGTTGAACAGATTGCTTTATTCCTTTATGGAACTTCAAGGGATGCTGTCCTTTAAGCAGTTTTATGCAATCCAAACTATATTTTTGCCTTTCTGAAAGAGATCAATATTTATTCAGATTGATTTTTAAGATTTACATGTGAAAAATAGATAAAATTGGATCAAATATAAACCAAAACTAATTCTGTCAACTCCCATGAAAGTCAATAAAGCCGAAATAAATTTAGCAGATTTCATCTACCTGCATTTGAGAATTGTTTTACTTCATTATTTCTTATAAACTTACTGAGCAGAAATTTGCTTAACTCTTATCCAAGCTTCTCTTACTGAAACAATAAGGCTCTCTATGGAATATTTTGCACTTGAATATTATCACCAGGATAGCATATGGCAAACTAGCGGTAGGCAGTTTATCTTCATCCTCTTTGTAAGCTAAAATTAGCACAATGTGTTTGCAGCGTTCTACACTTGACTCGGGCCAGGGTGGTATTCTCCACAAGGCCATGCTTGTTCCACATCCTGCTAGCTTCCAATATTTAAGCACACTGGTTGAAGGCTTATATTAACAACACAGATACATTTTAATGCAATAAACCCTCAAAATAGCACCAACGATGAAAAGTAAACTTGCTGTATTAGGAATCAACCTGAAAAACCTTCCTTCATCTGCTTCCTAAAATATATAGTGTTTCAACTACAAAGTAGTTCAAATGTTTACAGAGGCTAATTGTACCAAGTGGGATATATACACAAGGCTCCAAAGGCAAGAAACAATTACCTTCTTAGACAACTGAGGCTTATTTTTCTACTTGTTTACCATATTCAGTTTTTCTTGGTAGTTCGTTCCTGATGCTAAAAATGCACTGTTGCTAAGAATTTAGTGTGTGCTTTCACAGGATTAAATGAAGGTGATCTGCCAATGGAAAGAGCTTACTCTTTAAACAGGAAAGCAGCTACTGGCTGGCTCTTTGAAAGGATTACAACACAAACAATGATTTTAAAAACAATGGAAGCGGTTCAAATAATCCATCCCTTTTAGCTGGCCTGTAGCAGTGTAATCTTCTCATCAAATAGTTAAAACAAAACAAAACTTGAGGAAAAAAACTTGAGGAAGAATTAACTTTAGGGAACCCAAACTGGCAGGTAGGCAGCGGAAAGATATTTACATGAGGAAGAGAGAACACCTCTATCTCTTAATGCCATTTAATAAAACAGATGTTATATTAACAAGATTTTGCTGAAAATTTCACTAACCAATATCAGACTGCAGTTTCTATTATGTCTGTGTGCTAAGGGCTATGTATGCAGCTTGCTATCAACAGATTATATCCAAGATGACAAATAAATGTTCATATTGTCAACTGATTTATATCAAAAGATATAAAAAAAAAGCCCTCATCACTTCTTGAAAGGAGAAAAAAAAAGGATAATTTCTCAAAAGCTTACTGTATACTTGACCTAGTCATATTATTCTCAGAAGTCTACATTTGAAAAAAGGGGGGAAAAACGTAAGTCTTCCCTAAACATTGTAAGGCAACTTCATATATGATCTAACTAAAATGATATTTCACTTGACATACAATATGAATCCATCTTTCCCAGTCATTCTTGACCCATGCCCCTCCCCCAGCACAGATACGGTATACAGAAGAAATGCAGGATACAGATGTTTAAATAGGTAAATCACTTGGAAGTTCCAGTAATAACCAAAGAAAGCAGCTGCATACTCCACATCTATTCAAAAAGGTGGTAGGCATTTGGACCTTTTCAGCTGTAACTGAATGTAAAAGAAATCAAATCCACAACACTACTTTGCACCTAGGTTTTCTGAAAAGTCAAATATCAGGGATGGTCTGTCCTCTTTGATTGCTATTACCAGTGCTAAGTCCTAGATTCATAATTTCTCCTCACTGACCATGAAATTATGTGGAATTTACTGACCTTCTGCAAATTTCAATCTATATGTAAAATGTTTCTTGAAAGTTCTCCACTCTATCTAGGTTTGTTCAACTTGGTTCTTAGAATTTCAGTATTTCAGAAGTGAAGGAAGCCATTTCAATGACCTAGCCCAGCCTCTTTTACTTCCAGAAGAAATTTCATCCCGGTGAGGTTATGTGAGTGGTCCAGCCCAGAGCACCGGGCTTGTACGTTGTTCAGTGGGGACAGAACACGAACACCTGTGCTCCAATGATAGCAGGTCTCTGCAGCTCACCACACAGCTTCAGAGAAAGTCACTTAAAAGTTCCCAACACGAAGCACACATAAACAAATATTTAAAATAGAAATTGATTGGGTGCCTGGGTGGCTCAGTCGGTTGAGAATCCGACTCTTGGTTTCAGCTCAGGTCATGATCTCAGGGTTCATGGGTTAGAGCCCCACACTGGGCTCACTGCTGTCACCCTGTCAGTGCTGGAGCCACTTCAGATCCTCTGTTCCCCTCTCTCTGCCCCTCCCCCCACTTATGCTTTCCCCAAAATAAATAAGTATTTAAAAAAAAATAGAAGTTGATCACTGAGCTGGTCCTCACATAGAATCAAGCACAACTACATTCTCCTGATGTTTTAGCACTTGTTTCTGAGATGCCAAAAAAAAGTGGTTCATCGCTTTGATGGGGGGATACAGGTATCAGTGATTTATCTATAGCCTCAGAAATATATAGATTCTTAAATACTCTTTCTTGCTGAAGAAAAATATATAATAATATATACACATATGTGTGAGCATCTGTGTATATAAACAAAGCAAATATGGCAACATATTAACAATTGTTGAAATGGACTGGTAAGTTAGGGCTATTTATTGTACTATTTATTCTATTTTTCTGTATGTATGAAAATACTCATAATAAAAAGTTGAGAAAGTGCTAACAAATGACACGTGGAAAAAGAATCTCAGTACGAGGATCTGCCAGTGCTTCCCTGTGTTTTTCATCTTCTGCATAGCATCCTCGGCTTTGCAGTGGAGTCCTGCATTGTGCCACGATAGAACAGAGTCATCACCACAGGTGTAAGAAATTCCTCTCTTTAAAAGGAGCTGGATTGGGGTGCCTGGGTGGTTCAGTCGGTTAAGCGTCCAACCTCAGCTCAGGTCAAGATTTCATGGTTCATGGGTTCGAGCCCCGCATCGGGCTCTGTGCTGACAGCTCAGATCCTGGAGCCTGCTTCCGATTCTGTGTCTCCCTCTCTCTCTCTGCCCCTCCCCTACTCACTCCCTCTCTCAAAAATAAAAACAAACATTTAAAAAAATTTAAGAAAAAAAAAGGAACTGGATCATGTTTGGTTGTTAGGAAACCACCTCTACTCCCTGGAAGAGGGAGAGCTTTGCAACTAATACTGAAAATTCAAACACATTCCTGTGTCATGGGTGAGTGGTTAGAAAAAGAAATTAAAATAGTCAAAATGGGAAATAGACTCTCTGTTGCCATCATAATGAGGCCACAACAATGTGAACATAAAGAAGAGCAAGAAGAGATGCGAACAATGAGGTGAGGGAGAGGAGGAGGGGGCAGTCAGCACCACCAGTAATTTTGCAGGTGAAAGAAATAGGAGAGCTAATTTGCTATAAACAAAGACCTGCCTGTAGGTCTAATTTCACCTCTCCATAACTACCCAGAATCAACCTTTCCTATTCACAATTGATATGCAAGAGATACCCCTTGCAACGACTATAAACCTAGTCCTTAAGATACATGGCATTTGGTAACATTTATCCATGAAAGTAAGGATTATCTTCCTATATCTTACAATTTGCTAGTAACACGGTATTCTGAAATTGAAAGGCCTGATATTGCCCAATAGCTTCATCAAAGGCCCAAGATTATTGTGACAAGATCAGATCAGAGATACAAAAAGAAACTTTGTTCCGTTCTCCATCTTCGCTGGGCTCTTGTGAGGCAATCCCACCTAGGGCCTCTGAGAACACAGAACCCTACCCCAAACTGATCCTCAACCAGAGGTATGCCATTCAACACATCACCTTGACTGACATTGCAAACCTTATCTTCTCACAAGCACCTTAATATGTGGTGTAGAAAGAAGCCTAGCCCTTGCTTTAAAAGAATCCAGTAGACCAATGGCCTTGTGGTAAGATAGGTGCCATTTGGGGGCGCCTGGGTGGCTCAGTCGGTTGGGCGTCCGACTTCGGCTCGGGTCATGATCTCACAGTCCATGGGTTCGAGCCCCGCGTCGGGCTCTGTGCTGACAGCTCAGAGCCTGGAGCCTGCTTTGGATTCTGTGTCTCCCTCTCTCTCTGCCCCTCCCCTGCTCATGCTCTGTCACTCTCTGTCTCAAAAATAAATAAAAACATTAAAAATTAAAAAAAAAAAAGATAGGTGCCATTTGTACCCATGTCTCTTCTTAATCATTCATTTCCTCCTCATTGCCTCCTAAAGTGAAAGTGACAGACGTGACTTGGGACATTTGAGAGTGGTGGATAATAGAAGGGATAATAGAGTGAAATCTCAGTGGCCCACCAAGTTTAGAACGACCCCTTGTTTTGATACAAAAGGGCAGATAAACACTCTCCATTGTGAAGGGAATAGTACTAGATTCTCAATTCCTTGCTACAGTGTCACTCAGACTCAGAAATAAACACTAATCCTAACCAGAGTTTCTTTTCCATATAGAAAAACAAACCAAATGATGATGATGATGATGATATTGATGATGGCCGCTAACACATACACAAACACATACACAGAATACTATGTGCCACGTACTAAGTTCTGTGCATCAGCTTGTTGAAACTTCTTGACAATCCTATAAATAGGTACTAATACCACCCCATTTTATAGGTAAGTTTAAGTTGTTTTTCTGCATGAGGGAGTTAAACATACATCATTTTTCCATGAGGAAAGACCAATGGAAGATTGCTTCAGTTCTACTCATACACTGAAATCCCTTATCCCTGAATGCATCAAGTGGATTGTATGAAGGAGAAGGTAACTCCTAAAGAGAAAACATCATGAATAGGTTTGTCCCAGACCTTTTTTTAAATTTTTTTAATGCTTATTTTTGAGAGAGAGAGACAGAAGGAGAATGGGCAAGGTGTAGAGCGAGAGGGAAACACAGAATCTGAAGCAGGCTCCAGGCTTGGAGCTGTCAGCACAGAGCCTGATGCAAGGCTCGAACTCATGAGCCGTGAGATCATGACCTGAGCCAAAGTCGGACGCCCAACCAACTGAGCCACCCATGCGCCCTCCCAGACATTTCTTAATTCAAGAGGGAGGGGAGAATCAAACATTGGACTGTAAAATCCTCGAGGGCAGGAATTGGTCTTACTCATGCTTGCTGTCTCAGGATTTAGCACAGTGCCTGGTATAAAGGAGGTACCCTGTGAGTGAGAGAGAGAGAGAGAGAGAGAGAGAGAGAGAGAGAAAGAAAGAAAGAAGGAAGGAAGGAAGGAAGGAAGGAAGGAAGGAAGGAAGGAAAGAAAGAAAGAAAGAAAGAAAGAAAGAAAGAAAGAAAGAAAGAAAGAAAGAAAGAAAGAAAGAAAGAAAGATGATGTTAAGCAATACTTCATCACTTCCTTCTAAAGATCCTTCCTATTTTATTCTCTTTTCTCTCTCCCCAGTGAGAGAGAACTGGTGAATGCATTTCAGAAATAAGTGGACCAAAAAGATATCAGTTACTGGGTTACTTCTTAACCTGGCACCAAAAAAAAGGTGTCGAAGTTGAAAAACCTGGCTGATTCAGGTCCCAGTGTTTTCCCACTTACACCCTGTCAGACCTTAGGCAGTTGTCACCTATAAAAGGGAGACATGGAGAGGTGTCCTGCTAAAAGATGGATGGTGGAAGGCCCACACATTTCATAGACTGAAGGCATGAAAAATTATGTTATTTTTAGGAAATTTTTCTTTTCCATACCTAGCATTGTATGTAGCTTACATTAGGTATTCCATAAATATTTGTTAAATAATGGAAGGTGAGAACAAAACAGCTACCTGTCTCTGATACTCTAAACCCCAATTCATTAGACTTCCTCTGAGAGATTCAAAATTGTCAGGACTGACCTCTGTGCAAAGAGGTTTACTCAGGTTAAGTGGCCTTTATTTCTTTAGGTTAGAACTGGAAAAGTTACATACAACTTTACATCAAAATAAACAACACTGCCAGTCATTTTTAAAAAAAAAAAATTTTTTTAATGTTTTATTTATTTTTGAGACAGAGGGAGACAGAGCATGAGCAGGGCAGGGGCAGAGAGAGAGGGAGACACAGAATCCGAAGCAGGCTCCAGGCTCTGAGCTGTCAGCATAGAGCCCAGTGCAGGGCTTGAACCCTCAGACTGCCAGATCATGACCTGAGCCGAAGTCGGACTCTTAACCTACTGAGCCACCCAGGCGCCCCAACACTGTCAGTCTTACGGAGAAGCAGGACTGTCGGGAGCACAGAAGAGACTAAAGGTACCAGTCTTGAGAACCAAGCCAATGGTCCTCAACTCTTGCCCCGGTCTTCTCTCTGCTCCTTCCCTCAGGACCCCCGGTCACAATCGGAGAAATGGCAGCGTCACCGCTGTCATTCTGCCCCTCTGAAATAGGAGCCTGGATCAGCTCTGGCTGGCTGAAGCTCAACCCAGATAAGTGCAGAGCAATGCTGATAGGCAATGGGAAGGAATTTGAGGAAGTGACAAGAAATGCCACGTCATCCACCATAAAGAAAGCTTTCCCACAAAGTGGCCTGGGAGGTGGCTTCACAGGGACTGGTGCTCAGAAAAATGCAGATAAACGCAGAAGTCTTTCTAGCAGCAGGATAGAGAGCCAGCCACAAACAATTCATGTCCTTGCCACATCCTTCAGTGACTGCTAGGAGGAAAGAGAGAACTCCCCGCCCACATTCCCCCCTGTGCAGCCGAGAATGAGGAGCGTGAGCCCAGAGTCCCAGGCACCCTCCTGCTGCAGGGGACCGGGATCACGGAGGCGGCAGCCTCCTTTCTGCTCATTTCTAATGTATTAATCAGAGAATCCCCAGCAATCCTGAGGATGTGATTCTTAACAAAGATTCTAGGTTACAGCCTTTCTGTCACAGGGAAGGGTATGTGCCATGTCAGAAATCAACTCTTCCTAATTTCATTCACCATGTAATGGACATCATAATAATCTGCTATGGCATCTGTCATTGCAAAGATTTCCACCGTTCTTCACAAAAGTTTCATAGAAAAGTGGAAGTCAGCAAGCAGTTATTCTCCAAAGAAATTCACAAGGAAAGGGGCCTAGCAAAGAAGACCAGGGAGAGCGGAACTCTTCTGTTCTGACACTGTTGTTTTCTTAGACAGCATGACATTCCCTATTGGTTAGAAACAATACGGCGTTTTTTACTTATGTTTTAAAATTTCATTCAACAGCCCCTATTCTCTCACAAAAAATGTATCCAAAGCTTGCCTCAGATACCTTCACGAGGAAATCTGTGCTTTGAAAAGTAGAGCAAAAGGTCAAATAGTTTTAGAAAAAAATATCATCTGTATTATTAAATAATACCAGTGGCTACTTAAAAGGGCATGCTAGACGGGATCCTGGATACCTATTCGATAAATGCTGCAGCTAGTGTTCTAAATCTCTCTGCAGGCAATTCCGGTTTAGATTCTGCAATCTCAAATTGTCCCAAACTTCTATCTAGAGAGAAATCTGAGTCGCTAGTATCCCAGAGGTTTCTTAAGGGCCACAGCTGTCGGCAGACCAGATTTTCATCCCAGGTAGCCAGGGAGATATTTCAATACAGTCCATTTTTACTCAGAACTCTTCGAGAACACACCAAATAAGAAGTGATTAGAATTACACTTACTTACTCTCACATATTAGCATTAAATTATTAGTTGTATTAGTGGCTTACATTTCCATTAAACTTGCAAATTACATAGACCCTTATTCCCATTCTATGAGCATCTCAATTTTTTCCCCTGCGTGCATATCTAATCATTTGCTTACCTCTTATCACTCCGGGAACCTACAGTTTTTAATTCCATGGATTTCCACAGGGCAAGAATCTAGGCCACCGTTTATGCACAGAAATCAATTCATCCATCACTACACTATGCATCAAAACAACATTTTAAGAGCAAAAGTTGAAGCCAGTGGCATTAAGCCAAAGCACCTCTCCTCGCAAAGGAAAATGCGCTGGGATTTTTAAGAGCAGAAAGGATAGGTCACCGAGGCTTTCTGGCTCACCAAGAAATGGGGAATCCTTAATGGCCCAGAGTTTCTTGATTCAAATCTGGAACTTAAGACTGGGTGCCCAAGAAAAAGTGCTGATTGTCACATCTCCCGTGCACTTCTGTGGTGTCCCATGTAAATATATTCACCTGGTCAAATTTTCTCTCTCCTTGCCCCTGGTGAAATCACTGATCAATGACGTGTTTATGTTTTTAATTAGAATCTGAAAGAGCATTTTTGCACCACAATGCATTTTTATAAGAGCTGCATCTCTGAAACACAATATTATATTAACGTGAGAGTTTCAAAAGAAATCATGTTACTATCGTAAGTCATGGAAACGTCATTGGCCTCTTCTAAAGTTGTATTCAGTCTGCTAACTACACCCCCATTCACAAGTTATAACAATATGCAAATATATATTAAAGCCATAAAAGTCCCCCCTCCCACATCCTTTTCCCACAGGCCAAATTAAGGTGAATTAAGAAAATCTGGCAAAGGGTACACATGGCTATTGCCATTTCCCACAGCAAATAGGGTATTTTCCTCTGGGAATAAAGCATTTTCTTTAAACTACTGTTTATAACCCTTATCAGCTCAACAGCAATAGAGCCATCAAGTCCAATCTCTTGTGGAAAAAAGTCAAGGTCAACAAGTACTTGCATTTTTGTTTATCTTTAGCTGCAATTGCTACTGACATTCAATTGGGTAATAAACATGAGGTCTGTCAAATGTTCCCACTGAACAGGTGATCCAAAAGCTATCTCAGAACAAGGCCATTGCCAGGTAATCAAACAATCCTGTTATAACAATTATGATTTGAGTACATTTATTTATAGATGCAAACATCAGTCAATCCTGAACGAATATTGCCTTACCATTCCCACCACGGGGTAATAGGATTGAGGAAGTGCAGGAGGGCCCTCCTAGAATTACTCACCAACAATAATGTGTGTACTTCCCCCACCCAAAAAAAATAAAATAACGTGTGTACTCCCATGAGCAGAGTACCATCCAAGAAAAGCCTTTCTCCCCTACCTCTTCTATTTAAAGGCAATTTTGTGTAGCTCGATACAGCCATGTCCTTTACTATGCCGCCCAGGTCCCTGATCCCAGCTGCCTCTCTCTGCCTGAAAACCAATTCTACGGTTACGTGTGTGTGTCTATTTGGAATTGTTGCATTATACCTTTAAGCCAGCATGGTTGCTACATTAGAAAACACTTCATTTTTACTTGAAAAGTGCTAGGATTTGTTCAGCATGCTTAATTCTAAAGAGTCAGATAGATATTTGGAATAAAGGCCACATACTTCTTTCCAATCCATCATGAAACTCACTGATATCAACAGGAACTATGCATTTGGATCCGGGCAGCACCTGGCTCCATGCCATTTTCGACTTACAGATTAAAAATAGAATCTGTTCCAGCTGCAAAGTAAGACACGTTAAACCTACCGCCTCCATTTGAAATATGAAAATTAAATCTAAGGACCATGGCTACTATCTAAGACGATAACTCTGACCCACATAATGCAAACCTATTGCTTTCACTTCAGTTACGAAAAATGAGCCTAAGGAACATTCTTGGAGCCTGAAAGTAATGATTCCACTTCTTGCTATGTAGCTTTTATTAACATTCTACCATTTAGCAGAGCAATTAACGTTTTCCAAAGCTGACTCCTTTCCTATCGAGAGCATCAGGACATCTGGAATCGAAGTAAAGGACAATCCTTCTAAAAATACACAAACCCACATCCTGGGAAAGAAAGTGAAAACTAAAAATGAACCAACAAAAAAATTCTAGACACACAAAATGAAGTACACTATTTTTAAGGACAACTTTCAGTGTAGGCATACTAAGTACCCCGTGACAGTGTTGTTAGTCTAAAAAATACTCTTTTGGTATAAAAAATTATCTTTCGTTCTGTAGTATTCTGGTAAAAAAGTAAATGTAACCAAAGTTGCATCAGCAGCCCAAGAGTATACTATTTCCAGTCCTAGAGTCTCTTAAGTCTTGGGCAGGTGATTTGAAGATTCTACATAAACAGAAACATTAGCAGCCTGGGAAGTGGAAAGGCTGAAGCACACACTAGGATGAGAATCCAGTGGGAGTCCATGAACACCAAGGCCCATGTAACAAAACATCTACTCTGCAAATACTCAGGAAATGTTCATCAGTCAACTGTCAAGCAAAGGGGGAAGTCACCTCATTTTCAGAGCAGTAAACCGATGAAATGAGTCACGGAATTCCCATGATAGCTTAGCTGGCCTCTTCCTTTCCACCCAGCCCCTGGTCCCCATGGAGCCAGAGCCCTCCGAAAGAGAGTGGTGGCCGGACTTCCGTGGGCAACCCTCAGGAAGGGGTAGGAAAAGTGTCGCTTCTGTCCCACCAGCGTGTGAGGAAAAAACCACAGGCAACAATGGCCATCTATATTGTTCCCGTATCTGGAGAAGGGAAGCTAACACTTAAGAAGACAGTGAGCAGGCCAGAAGAGACCTGTGGTGTAGACAACAGTACTCTGAGACCTTGGCATCATCCCAGACCTTTCTAACCCCCATTCCCAAACCCCAGTCCCCTCTAGGTCTGGTCCAGTCTCCTCTCCCAAAGCTCTCCTCTCCATCCGCTTCACTCTGCCTTATGCCACATCCTCAACATTTCAGAATAACTGCAGCGTGACTCCAGCCTCCCTCCGCATCTATTCCTCTTTCAAGCAGGTCTGCCATGACACCAACCTAACGTTTTCAGTGACTCCCTACTGCCTCCCAAGCAAACTCCCAATTCCTTAAGACGACAGATTTGATCCCTCACGGTCTGGCCCCTGCTGCCTCTCGCTTTCCCTTGTAACTCCTCCTTTCCCACACCCTGTTCGCTGCTCGTGCTGAGGCACACACGCAGCTTCCAAGCTGTCATGCTTTCGCTTTCCCCCTCACCTTCACACCAACTAATTTTTTGGCCTCACATGTCCTTCTACTTCTCCATCTGTCCCGACTTCCCATCGAAGACACACCCCTTCGGGAGAGCTAGCTGGAAGATTGGGGATGAAAAGCAGGTGGATGCTAGGACCAACTCAGGGGATGGAAATGCCATGTGGAGAAGGACCCACATCTGAGTCCCATTCGGGCTCCATGAAAAAGGGTGCTGTGATGGAGGAAGGCGCTCCTGTGGAAGGACAGGGAGAGGCCACACCGCTTTTTTAGGTGCCATTCCTCTACTTCCAAATTATACGGGACCTACTGAGTCCTGAGCCTTAATCTACCATATGTTAACTACCTGCACTGCCACTGGACTGTCTGCTTCTTGGTTCCAGGAACAGCCTCTTTGTTCCGAATTCTCACATTTAGCACTGGTACATAACAGACATTCAATTAATACTCATTAAGTTAGTGAATGGTACTATTCCTGTCTTCCTTCTATTCCCTTTGAGAAGATTCCTCCTGGAAGCTTCAAATTCACGATATCGAGCAATATTTTCTATTTGCACTAAATGTATTCCTTTCCCATAAAGGGATGTTCTTGGTGCTGGGATGTAGTAAAGCAAATATTCGTAACACACCGCCTCCGACTTTACAGGCTGAAAACACATTCCCTCAGAATGTCCATTTTTAGAGTGTGGTACCTGAATCTTCCCAAGCTGGCACCCCAGTTCTTCATCACTTAATGGATCTCTCTGGGGCCATTAACCCTATTTCAGCAGACAATAATCAGAACAACAAGAGCATTCTCACCTGCATCACTGGCCCCAGAGACGGGGAGAAAAGACTGGAAAACGGAGCTGACACACCATGGTCAGAAGAAGGAGATAGAAAAGGGGGAAAGGTCTCACAAAACAACCTGGGCTGAGATTAAGAGAGGCTGCCACCTGTTTCAACCATGGAAATCAACACTAGCTTAGGTGCCAAGAAGTGAAAGTAAGATTGGGCTGAATATGAATCCAGGCATGTATCTACTCGGATGGGTCAATCACATGTTTATCGGGTTATCGGTTGTATCTGCAGCACTGTGCTAGGAGCTGAAGGGGGTGCAAGAGGGGCCATCTCACTGGATTCCCCTTGTGAGGACCCATAGGAGAATCTCTCTCCAGTCTCACACCAGTCAAGCAAATTGTTCCAAACAACTTCCACGGACTCTGTCAATCTTGTAACTAATTATATTTCATTCTTCATTTTGGCTGCTAGGAAGCTCAGAGCCAAACTGGCTACTTCTAGCAACTGTACATGATCTCTTATGATTCCCAGTGTTCTGAACTACCCTTATGACTGGCCTCCTGTTGAATCTCCTTTGGTTCTTGTTTCTTCACATCTTGATTTTATTCTATTGTTTACACTTTTGTTAATTTCCTTAAACCCTTTCTCAGAACAAAGGAGAGAATATAGAAGTACGTTTTAAAATTAAGATATAGCCTCTTCTCCCAAAGCATCAAAATATAAGGGTATCAAGGTACTATCTGGCTGCTGTCATGGGGCACTCAAGGGAAGATTCAAACTAAGGCAAATGAAATATTTAAAGAGACAGCAGTGATCGAATGCTAATAAGCTAGCAACAAGCAAGTTGAGTGTTTTCTACATTCACTCTTCAATTCCTCCTTCCTTAAAAATATACAAATTGGAAGAAAACTTAAAGATTTTCTAGATATGTTCATATTCTCTCTTTCTCTTGATGTGGAAAGAAGTAAAAGAAAGTTCTACCTCTTTCACCCTTTGTTAGGAAATAAGATGGAGGGAATGCATATGGGGTTGATATTGGTAAATGGGGAAAGCCAAAGCTAATTGTACTAATCAAACAGAATGCTTTTAGGTTAAGTAATTATGGAAAATTATCTGCAAGACTGAACTAATCCACAAAGCCAGACACTTGAGCACAACCCAACTTACCAACTACACTTCTGGGACCAATCAATGTAAGAGGTAGACAACGCCTACCTCTTTTTAAGGAAAATGCTTGGCATAAATTTACTGTTTGGGTTAGTTTTCGCTAGGCCAACAGCCAAAACCTCTACCACTATCCTTAATTAGTGCTAGCATTCATGGAGGAAAAAGAGAAATTCAGGAGCAGAGCTATCAAATCCCACGGGATGGAATCATGTCTGCTGCGGGGAATGGCATAGATATAAAAGCATCCTCCCAGGGTGAACAGGGGGTCCTGTCTCAGTGTTCATCCTTAACCCTACCCTAAGGTCTTTTGAAAGATACTAAAATGCTGCTGCCAGTCGCCACCCGTTCTCTACTAGAAGCCCATTCAGGGTCCGAGGATGGTACCAAAGAGTAGGAGTGAGCAGAACAGGCAATTATGTGGGCAGCATGATTTAAGGTACATCCCCAAACCCATCTACCCCCAATTCTGAAAGGACTATCCATTGAATCTTTTCTTGAATGCTTCCGTTAAAATGTATCTCTGGGAGTCAGGACAGGTAAGACCTCAGTATCTATTTACATTTTGACTGAGATTGCGATGTGATTAGCCATCTGGCACCCAGAAGAAATCAGTGCTGAGAGAATGTAGTGTAATCACAGTTTGAAAGCATGAGAGGGTTCCCAATCCTCTTTAATAAATAATTACCCACCAATGGCCACGTGCCCATAACTATTCTGGGCACAGGAGATTTAAAGATGAACAAGACATAGTCCCTTCCCAGGAAGCATCCTGGGGAGGCTGATGCATGAATGGCTCACTTCAATATACGAGAAAGGATATGCCACAGGATACCATGACAACACAGAAGAGGGTTACTTCCTCCAATCTGGGAGTTTACAGAATACTTCCTGCAGAGGACACTTAAATTAAGTTTAGAAGGTTTTAACTTGGGCTACATAGACCCTCCCCCACCAGGGGGTCCATGGTTAGAAATCAGAAGCTCCATATAGTCAGAAGGGGAAAAAATTATATTTTATTCTCACTAACCTCTAACTGAAATTTCTTTCAAGTGCATATCTAGGTAAGTAACAAACCAGGAAACCATTAGAAGGACCTGAAACTTTGTCATCAAAGGAAATCATATTTACATATAACAATATAATTGTTACAAAGATCTTAAAACATCGTTTACATTCATCACTATTTCAAAAATGTGGTAGACAACAGAAACAGCTAGACCTTGTTATTTAACTCATATTTAATAAAGCACTTCTATAATTATACTATTATTTGTCTTTTTTTTTTCAACGTTTATTTTTTTATTTTTGGGACAGAGAGAGACAGAGCATGAACGGGGGAGGGGCAGAGAGAGAGGGAGACACAGAATCGGAAACAGGCTCCAGGCTCCGAGCCATCAGCCCAGAGCTCGACGCGGGGCTCAAACTCACGGACCGCGAGATCGTGACCTGGCTGAAGTCGGACGCTTAACCGACTGCGCCACCCAGGCGCCCCTATAATTTGTCTTAAAAATATTTTGATAGGTGAATTTCAATACAATTGGTTTCCCTTGTAGTCCTATGTATTTTATTTTATGCATTAATAAAAATGTTATCCTGATACGGTATCCATTGACTTTACCAGTTTTCCAACGGCATCCCCTCTCCCCCAGAATGTCAGAGTTCTCTGACAAGGATCAGTATAAGTCAGCAGTCTGGTGACTGATGGTGGAGAAAGCAACGATAACCTCACTAGTTGAAGGCAGTGGAGGCCCCCGAGTGGCCGAGTGGCTATGCAGGAGGGCTGAACAAAGTTCCTGCCAGTGGGCTGTGGATCAAAGTGGACCTCACAGGGCCTGCCAGATGCTAAGCCTCTTCAGCAGCAGCCAGAGGACCAAAGTAGAGATGTCCCTCTGCAAGTTAGGCCAGATAGCTCCCACCTGGTCTTTCAGTCAACAGCCCTGATCACAGAGTTCACCACGTCTGGGTCATTAGCAACGTGAAATTTCATTCCAGCTCTTCCAGCTCCCTAGGAACAGTCCATATTTAGAGAATATCCCACTTACATATGCTTGATGCTCTTGGGAGCACACACAAACTTCCTGAGGGCAAACACTGTGACCTGCTGGCACTTATAGCCCCCTACAGAGCACCTGCGACACAGTAAGTGCTTAATCCGTTTCTGATGACTTGACCAGAATGTATAAATTTACACTCCCCCCGCCCTCTTAAATACAACTCGTGATAATATTTTCGCTCCTCCGCAAAAACAATTACAATTCTAAACTCTTTTTATCTCCTTGGGCTACATTAAATGGATACTTCCCTAAAATTAACTTCCCTGCTTCTGCCTTGCCAAGAATGACACAGGGTGAAGAATCCGCCACCTGGGACAATGGGTTCTCTCCTGGTTTATTTTCTTGGGTAGAAACCGAAACACACGGTTAAGCTGTGCCAGGCTGTGTGTGGTAGCCCTGGAATGCCTAGGAAGGCTGACCTGAAAAACAAGTTATTGCTTATAGCTTAAAACCCAACGCAGAATCAAGAAGGGAAAGTGAGAGAGAATAAGAGAAAAGAAAGGCCTTAGAAGGAAACTGCATTAAATAATTAAATAACGACACATTAAGATCTGGGTTTTTAAAGCTCAGGTCGCCATTTTTATTATTAACATGAAGCAATAAAATCCATGTTATTAATATGAGAGTGGGCTATATTCTTCTATATGTGATGCATCTGGGAAAATACCTTACAGTTTTGGAAAGAAAGAATCGAGTGTTTCGAACAATTAAGTCTGAGTCCTCTACAATAGAAAATACATTCCCCTCCCACTGAAAAGCTAATGCTATGACAGCCAGAGAGGCTTTCTCTAATTTACAGCAGGCTGAGGGAAACAGAGAAGGTACTTTTTAAAAAAGTTTTCATAGCTTTTGGGCTGCAGAGACAAATGATGAATTGACACAGCATCATTATTCATATAATTCTTTACCACTCATTTTTTATTTAAAACTATCACCTGATTCTTGAGAGACCGCTATCATTAATTCTAGGAGAGTCAGAGAATTGGGGTGTAATTTCAGAAGTTCTACAAGTCCCACTGGAGTTGGTATCTCTTAAGAGACAACCACGACTGCCACCACAAAATTCCATGCAACATGCATGTTTCCATCACATGCAGCAAAACTCCAGTATCTGCACAGGTGACAATGGCAAGTGTCAGTAGCGAAGCCTACATCACATACCGAGTCCACTATAACGTTGCAAACCAAAAGGGAAACAGAGTTATGGTTTTAAGGCCATACTTAACAAGTATCATGCCCTTTAAATTTCAAAAATTAGAGTATAAATTTGATAAGATATCCACACCATGAGTTCACACACAAATAAAAATGAGCAATCAACAGAAAATATAAGAAATTATCCTGTTGACTAATGCCCTGTCTTTTCCAATTGAGGGTCAGACCTATTCAAAGCCAATCACATGAGGATGGAATCAGTAAAGGTCAATCAAAGGCAGGCTGAAACTCCAACTGTCTAGCTGACCTTCAGAGCTTGTGACAAATTGCTATCAGTCAATGTCAACTAATGACAGGAGCTCTTTGGCTAATCAATTGTTCTAAAAATGATCAAGAAAACTACTCACAGGACAGCTCATTTTCACATCAATGCCTGTGAAGTATGAAAAGCTCATTTTTTGAGTTTTTAATAAGCTCATAAGTAAAGCAGTTACTTGGTAACAGAGGTCACCTTACAGAAAAAGACAGAACCTTTGTCTGCCTTTTACATATTCTTTTATTACCATATTATAGTAAAATTATGCCATGGATATGCCAGAGGGCTACATAATAAAGTAGGTAACACTTCATCCATTTTTTAAACAAATACTTCTGTGTTGGAGGGAAATATATCTGGGAGTAAATAATTTCAAATACATTTTCCAGTTGTTTAAGATGAAAAACACTGACCTCAAGTTTACCAGCAATATTACCTAATAGTCAGAAGATGCACTTTCTGTGAAAACACCTATGGCCAAGTTCATGCCCCTAAATACACAGTTACTACTTTTTAGATGACCAAGTTATTTTTCTTTATTTTAAGATGACCTGCTTTCATGATGCTAGAAGCCAACAGAATGGAGAACAGAAGACGGTTACTCACATTTGATGAGTCAATAAAGGGAAAGGTGAATATAGACAGCATGGGGTGTTCTTGGGAAAACAATTCTCTGTCTATCCATCTCGTTCAATGTGTTTGATAAGTTAATGATATGGACCTTTTGATAACAGGGATTTGCTGAGTATAATAACTTCCCTTTCCTTTTTACACCTGACTTTTCCCATCAGGAAATCATTTTCCTCTTCTGCCTGCCACTACATGCAAAGGCCACCCTTTAATTTGCAGTCCGACATTAAATGTAACTAAAGTAACGCACGGGGCTGCAATGGTCTAAGGGCTAAGGCCTACGGTCACAATTATATTTTACTTTTCTCTCCAAAGTGTATTAGTCAAAAAGCATTACAGCACCACTGAAATATAAGATGTCCCCGCAGAAGTGTAAGGCTTAAGAAGTAAGTGTGAAAGAAAATAGATCATTCAAGTTACCCTGACCAACAGACAAATGGAATGAAAAAAACCCAAACAAACATTTTTAAAAATGTTTAAAAACATGTTTTAAAAATCAGTTGGGATTTAAAAAAAAAAAAAAAAAGCAAAGAAAACTGTTTCTAAACCAGCAGTATTCACTTTGTGTTCTCATCTGAAAAACTGCCGATTACAGATTACGTCCCAAGCCCGAGTTGCTACGGTAGTTTTTCAAATTAAAATATCTTCTGTGGCCTCAACCACTCTCAAGTTGTCCATAGGAAAGAAATAAAGGAGGGAGGGCAACACTTAAGCCGAGACATAATTGGAAGTATGTGAAAAATGAAGTGTCAGTTTGGTCAATAAAGGGCAAAGGTCAAGGGGAACTGCAGCCCAAACTCTGCGAGAAATGTGCTCATTAAGACATCCAATCAGAGCGCTCCTTCCCACCTATCCCATTATTCATCGGACAGCTGACTGTTTCAAATGCCCGGGTTTGGGCTGTTATTACTTTTCTTCTTCATGTAAAAAGGCGAGCTGGTATATAAATCGTTGCTTAGTCATCTGGAACATAATGTGGCCCTTCCCCACCACCCCTCGCCCCACTCCCCATGCCCCCCACCCCCCAACCAGCTCTGCCTGCTGGCCTCCAAAGCCTGAAACCACTGCCTTGAGATTCCCTTCAATAATAAATGGGACTGCCTTCACCTATAGGTTGCCTGAACTCACAAAAGCTGGTGTTGGGGCGGGGGGGGGGGGGGGGGGGGGGGAGGGCGGTGAGGGACTCCGGGAGGCATTGCAACTATTGACACATTACTATAAAGAAATAGCAGTGCTTTTCAATTATCCCTCTTTAAAGAAACATGCTGGTCTTGCTTTTTTTTTTTTTAAGTGGGAGCAAAGATACTATTGTTGAACTGAGTCCTACCCCCAAAAGGAGAAGTTCATAAGTGGGTTTTAGAGGCTTCAGCAATCATTAAACTCCTTTAGAGTTGAAATGTTTTACATCAAATTTCAACGTAGAAATACTACTTCTTCTTTTTCCTCACAAAAGAGGAGAATGAGATGAGCTTTAAATGGGCAATGCTCTGCAAGAGAAATGTCCTTATTTGTTTTGTATGCCCCTATTCTCCATTCAGTAAATCTGTGAATGAGTGAAACGGTATAGGCTCTTAATACATAATACAAATCAATCATATCAATCATCATGCTCCTCTGTAAATATCTCAATCATCCTACTTAACACAAAAAACTAGATTCTCCCTCCCCAGCAGAGTATAACCCCCCTGAGGCTAATGCTGATTCTGGCTTATTCGCAGCTCCATCACCACTGCAGAGACAGGGCCAGGCCTAGTACAGACACTGGGGAAAGAGACCTCAAACTGGTAAACAGAAAGAATGTCCATCAATGATCTATTTTCCACTCTTAGCCACACTAAAGCACCAGAGGACGCTGGTGTTAGGAACTTGGGCTCTGGAATCCCACTGTATGGGTTTAGGTCCCAACTCTACTGCCTACCAACCTGTATGGGACTTTGGACAAGTCTCCTAGCCTCTCTGAGCCTTTGTGATCTCCTTTACAAAGCGAGGGATGGAAATACCTATACTGACTGACAGCCCTTAATATGTTATTGCATTATTTTATTACTATCATATATTCATCACTCTTGACTTTGAACCAAAAAAAGGAAGACGTGCCCAAACTCAAAATGTGGTCAGTCATAGCTAAAGGTGCTTGTGAGTTGTAGAGTGACGCAGCAGCCCTCTTGGGAAGGAGTTCTAATACGGCGGGGAAAGGCACCAGATGTGCTTGGTGTTTTCCAGCTCCAAACCACACGCTTCCTAGAGTAGACCCTGATTATGGTTAGTAGGGCAGCCGCACACGGTAGGATAAAAAAGATACAGGGAAGAGTCACATATTTGCCAGTGTGTACCTCATCTTATGAGACACTGCTTGGGGTCGTGAAGACACCCCATCCTAAAGTAGTTAACAAAAGCAAAGGCAAGAGACCAGATCCTGCAGCTGACTCTGACAGTTACTTCAATATTTCTGAGCTTTACTTTTTTCTCTTCTGAAGTGGGAAGAGGGCAAATAATAGACAAGGATAAAATCAGAATTCAATCTCATATCTTTGCAAGTGCTTTGAGGAAGTTAAAGAGTACACAAAATCAATGTCATAGCAACAGCGGCAGAACCCGCAACCAAATACAGATGTTAGGCTGGCCTTCTAAATGCCAACTTAAAGGAGTTTTTCTATGAAAGAATCAATTTCCTACAAATGGCCACAAGTGCTAATATCAAATGAAAGTAGATACCATAGGAAAAGTTACCATCGTAAACAATTTGAGTTGGGGGAAAGATGTATTACGTAAATCATGAACAGACATCAAATCCCTGAAGAAGAAGAATGTTTAGCAATTTCTTAATTATGTATCTCACATATACTCTTTTTAGAGTGCCCAGGATGGGATTTTCTGTTTTATTTTTTTATGCTTAGGTAAAAATTTGGATTGAAACTATTCTATCAATCACAACAGCCGCTAATTTGGCAAATCATCAGGCACTCAAAATCCCCAACTGGCTGGAAGGCTAACTAGGAATTGTCACTGTATTTTGAAATCTGTCAGAACATTACAAATTCCCTGAATGACTTATTTTATTCTGTTTACTTTGAAAGTCCAAAAGAACAGGACTCGGTTGAGATATGGCCTATTATATGCCTACTTTGCGCACAGATAAGGTTATTTAGCAGAGGACCAGAGCCCAGGGATTTCTTTTTTTGTGCCACAGGTGCCATAATGAAGTGGTGAAAAATGAAAAGGAATGAGGAAAAAGAAACAGTACAAATAATACAGTAGAGAAAGTTTTAAAATATGTATTACTCTTGTCTGTGGGGGAAACACCTCTTTGGATATGTTCTTGACAGATTGAGTTATTTCTGTCTATTGGGTATGTATAAAGACATATTTATGGATTTATAAATCTTTTGAAGAGGGCTGTTATTTACCCAGTTGACTAAAATGGACTCAAACTGTGTAAATAACTATTTAGGACATGCACTACGGGCCAAATGCTGGCACAGCTCACACATCCATGGCTGCCAGAAAAGGCAGGCGGGAAAAACATGGAAGAGCCACTGTGCGCAGTTAATCCGAAGGCTGCACAAAGACCCAGCTCCGCAGGTCTCAGAGATGCATGAAGGTTTAGAAGGGTTGCGGTTGGCATGGAAATGCACAGAAGTTGTTGTAGGGACACTTGCGGGCCTCATCCGGCATTTAGCAAGGGCTGAATGAAGGACACCACCCGCCCCCCAGAAGCCACAGAGAAGGGCAGGTGAGATGAAAGGAGGGGCTCCCGCACCCACAATTATCAAACCGCTGGGTGGGGGACAAGTCTGCACAGAAAGCTTCTATCACCTCACCACGGGAGTCATTGTCTTTAGTTCTTTGGTGAAGAGCCAGGAAAGAGGGCATGATGAGAAGAATCTCAGACAAATAATCAGGAGACTGAAAGTTTAGGTCTGACGCTGCACCCGGACCTCCACAAATCGCTCACTACATCCGTCCCTTATTTTCCTCATCTGTCAAATGGGGCCAGGATTGTTTTAGAAAGGTTCAACTGAGCTCATTCAAATGAGATCATTTCTATGAAAATTCTTAAAAAAACAGATTAGGCGGTGAACTTCTGTGAAAAAATATCAAGAGAAACGACATAAGTAGCCAACTCAGGTAATGTGAAAGAGAGATGTCTCCTGGTTACAATCAAACTCCTTATTAAATTGGCCTTTGGAGAACACCTGCTGAAGGAAAAAGAAACACGCACAATTCCTAATTCCTTGTTGTGACATGTCAGAGGGGAAGAACGGGGCTGGGGCCTTTGCCCTCTCAAAATCCTTTTATCAGATTATGTTTAAGAAAACATATATGCTACCATTTTAAATTCAAGTACATTTCAGCAGTTGGCAAGCCTTCAAAGCAACAGTTATGCTACCTGCCTCTTCCTAGATGATATATGTGTGTGTGTGTGTGTGTGTGTGTGTGTGTGTTTTAAAAAGCAAGAAATGAAAAAGAAAATGAAACAAACAAACAAAACAAGAGGCTATGACCCCACGTAGCAAGTTTGGAATACAGGAAAAAAGTATTTATATTCCATCGTCACCTTTTTTGAAACTCATGGTCTGAGTTGAAAATAGGGCTTTCTGTTGAAGGTGCCGCCATCCCTTAACTATAGCGCTGTGAGCAGCGACACATAACATGTACGTACACACACTTGAAATAAAAAAGGCCCCATGGATTTATGCTGCATATCATCTTCCAGTAAAAGTCAGAGGTCAGAGGTTACCTGTTTCAGCCTCAGCTCTGAACTAGTTTACTATTCCGGCTCCGCTTTTTACTAGTCTTATAGTAAAATGGTGAAGTCAGCAATTTTTCTTTGAACAATAAAGTATTTCAAACGCTTCAAATTCTATGTGTAGAAGTTATTCCCAGTCCAAAGAACACACACGTGCCTTAAAAAAAAGAACTTTCTTGGTGTTGTTTCCAAATGAATTATGTCAAATTCATTTTAGACTTTGCAGTTCTAATTGGTACAGTCCAATTACGTAAGAAAACAAAATTCTTTTGTTGTCTAATGGCACTCCAATGAAACATGATCATCAAACCAGATTTTAAGGTAGGCACCTCTACTGTGGACTCAGAGTCAACTTCAATAAAGCCGTCTTTTTATAATCAGATGGAGAATACTCTTTAAAGCTTTGGTTGCACTGATTGAACACAAAATTCCACTGCAGTCAATCTCACCAAAGGCAGTACAAGAAAGACATCTGAACACTCAGTCACCTTTTTGCTGAAGATTAACTTTATGTTTAAACTTTATTTCCTACTAGCCACAGCCAGACGTGCACATCCATGGACACCCAAGTACACACACAGGTATGTGCATTCAAGGAACAATACAAGTTAAATTGATCTGGTTTCTTTTCATTTCTTTCTAATTCCCTGTAGTCAGTTTGCAATGAAGCCAAGCACTTAAGAGATTCGGATAAGTAAATCCAGCAAAATGGCTTCAGCCCAGTGGAGAGGGAAAGCCCAATGTGAGTCCCTAAAAGGCCCACTGCCTTCTAAGCATCTGAAGACATCGTTAACTTGGAATCTTGGAAGGTGTCTCTTCACGATCTCTTGAAAAGCCTCGAAGGGCAAGTCATCATAATACTTTTTTTACTTGTAGAGCAGGGCATTAGTGGCATACTGTTCACGCACATTCGAACTTCTAATCTACTCTAATCTTGCCCTCAGTCAACTCGCTGGCCCTGTTTTATGGAGGTGGCCAGATGACAGACAGTTAGGCAGCTAGAATGGCACAGAAGAAGAAAGGGTCCGGAAGGTAAGCTAAGCTGATTCTCATACTGTAAGGGGTTTATGTTCTAGAAAACCTGTATAAATAGTCACTAACTAGACATTTCTGGTTTTTCAGCCCTTAAAAAATGAAACAAGTAGCAAAAGAGAGTGAGATCACCTCTCCTACCTTGCTCACTGCTGTTATCCCCACTGTGTGATGTGTGACCACCGCTGGAAGGGCCCGGGGTTCCTCCTGAACGAGTGGATGCCGTGTCATCGTGATCTCTGTTCCAAGAGGGCTGTGGGGGCACAAATCAGAAATCCAAATAGAGTGGTCTGTTAACACCGGTCCGGGGGCTCCCGTGGGACAATGACAATGCAATGGAAGGCCAGGACGGACAGCCATGTCACCTTTCCCGTTCCCCTTCACAAACGGTGCCAGCCCGGAGCTGCACTGGCACATTTAAAATCTGCCACTTTCTGCTTCTAGCTAAAATAATATCTACAGATAGTTATTCTGTAAGTAACTGTATGTTTTATTACCAAGGAAAACAAAAACATCCCAGGCAAAGAAGGGGGGAGGGGGGAGGAGAAATGATGCCACTTGATTCTGACTATATTTTTAACGTCAACAAACCCTCTGGCACAACAGTCTGCTACTGCTCTGAACATGCAAAATAAGAGCGGTGGTCTATACCACTGCGGTTTATAGAGGCCCCTGATTCATCCTAGAAGCCAAACATGGCAGAGCTTTTAAGACCTTACAATTAGGCCGGGGTCCATAATAGCTAGTATGTGTCAGCTGTTTGCCGGATGGTACACGGCAAATGGACCAGGCACGGGGACAAAAAAGAAATGAGAATAACAATAGATTCACACGGACTGTGTACACTCAGCCCCATGCCGAGCCTTCTTGTACTATTGAACGGAAAACAGATGTTGCTTCTTATCACTGGGTGCATTTGAAAGTAACGTTCAGATAGGAAAAATTGGCAGTAAATTAAATTCTTGGGGAAAACAATCATGGCAACACTTCTCCCAAATCTCCCTTTATCACCAGAAAAGATTTTAATTAGCTTTTAGTGCTAGCTTTCAAAAACAGCCTTATGAGTCACTGGTCATCCTGCACAGTAGGAATAATGCAGAAAAGAAAGCTGGTTCTTGGCTGGGAAGTGATATTTGTCTTCAAGATTATTAGTGGAGAGGCAGGATGATCTTGTGTATAAAATATGTCTACATCATTTCAGTCACAGGATGTCATGGTTCATGACTGGGTGGTGGTAAAGTTTACTGACCCTCCCAACGCTTTAAATATGCCTCGCAAAATCAAAGTGCCCTTTGCTTACGTCCTGAAAAGTATTTTCACGTCCCAGAGAAGATAAGAAAGGCTGAGAAGATCAAAATGTTTCTGACACCCACGGAGAGAAAAGGAGAGATCCATCTAAGAGGCACACTGTATAAGAATGAAAGGAAGAGTCCCTGTTCCTGAAAAGGATGCTTGCCCACCACCGACTCTATACTCTTGGCCGGAAGGTTAACGCAGCCCCCCAAATTAAAAAAAGTCACAGAGAGATTCACCACTTGTGCGTTTGCCTCGCCCATTATGCATATTCTCAAAAACAGTGCTAATTGATCTGCTGATTCAGTGACTGGAAGATAGGCGTGCTGTGAAAGAAGTGCCTTGGACAAACACACATTCTGCAGCGTGCCAGAAGATGCATGCTGGAAGACGTAATCTGGAACGCACGCTCAGAATGCAAACAGTTAATGCATAAATTTTCAGTTTGTACAACTGCAGCTCTAAAAGGGGGACTTGTTTATTCAGAGCTCTGCAGAAAGAATGGTACAGCACCCAGGGGACAGACAATGCCAGGCACAAAACCCCGGTGCCTCGACATGTAAAAGGATGTTTTTCTATGTGCTACAAATCCCACTTGAAAATATAATTAGAAGGAGAAAATGGCAAACTATTGCATTAACTGTAATTGAACAAAAGACCGGCAAGGCATGTGGGAGGCTGCAGGAACCCGTGGGAGTTTCAGGATGCATGAGATCCTGCGAGTGACATCTCCTGGGCTCTCTCATTTTATTTATGTTGTCCCTCACTACTATTGTTGACTGGTGATCTGACTCGTAATTAATAGAAAAGCCACCGATAACAAGCTAAAATACAGAGCAACAGAATAACCTCATCAGAAGCATGTTTGTTAATCTGATTAAGACTAGGATTCCAGAAAGGTGACTTAGAACCCAAGAATTATTCCATGTTACACAGGAAACTGTCCTCCTTTATGCTACAACAGACCTGATATATTCACTATCTTTTAATGAGCTCCACTGATTTATTCAGCTCTGCTCTGCTCCCTCCCCCACTTTTCTACTGTGCAGGATGTAGATTAATTCAATGCTTAATTGTTTAGTAAATTCAATTTTCCACATTCTATTCTGCATAGCTTTAGCTAAGGTTCTTAAATCTTCAGCAGTGAGCCCTGAGCCCAGTGTTTGTGATCTGTGCCTACCTTTTTTCATCACCATTTTTCTTCATCCACCACTTAATTCACCATGAAAAGATTTTCCTTGCTGGAAATTCTGATTCCGCTATGATCTGTGAGCCATTCCGATTCATTGCATTTTCATTGTGTTGGGTCTTAGATGCCGGGCTCCTCTTTTCTCACAGCTATCGCCACATTATACAGGCATTCATGCAAGAAATGTTGGATTCCACCTCGGTTTATCCAAATTTCGTGCAACCTATATGTTTAAATTTGTGTGTTCACCAAAGGTAGGAGCCAAGATTTTCCACCTCTTCCAGAAAGGCCTGTGAACACTGAGTGCACTTCTCTGAAATGAAATCTAACTTTTGTGGTCCTCTCTTGAATTAGCATTTTGGGTATTAGCATTTCAAGAACGGTGGAGTCACACAAAACTGAGCATTAGGAGAAATCCACAAGGTTACCAAAACAGAACAAGAATTATGTTTAGTTCAGTTCATTAAGCATGATTAAAGTCTAAGTATCAGAAATAGCTCATGAACTCTCTGGCATAAATATGTAAGACAGCTCTAATCAGAAAAAACTCCCCCAAAATCCATCTACCCCAGAAACTCAGTTACGATAACGAATCTCTGTGACTCTACGTGGTTACACCAAACAGCATCATTATTATTTTTAAAATAAAATATGTGCATACAATTATGCACATATATCTGTGAAGTTGTGAGTTGCTTGGGGCCACTTGTAAAGTAAGACTGACAGAATAAAATCAATGATGTATTGCGTTAGATGTATAGCAAACCAGAGTCATGGTTCTAAATTAAGTCCCAAGGAGGCTTTTTTCTTCAATGTATATGATTTCAGAGCAAGCGACGCGTATGTTCTCTCCTATTGGAAATCCATTAAGACGAGAGGTCCTAACTCGAAGTCCAGAGACCTCCTAAAGACTTCGGGGGTCGGGGGTGTTTTGTTTTAACAATAATTTTGTTTATGGACATACTTGCATTTTTACCCCTGGGGAGAGTGTCCATAACTTTTCGTCAGATTGTCAAAGGGGTATGTGATTCTTTCAAAGTCTGAGAACCAGTGCTCTAGGAGACATTCACGGGGCCAGATGGAAAAGTCAGGGCTGGAAAGACCTTCAAGATCATGGAGTCAACACTTTAACCCGACATTGAGAGCCAATGGTCCTTCAGACATTATTTCTTTTGTCATAAATGGAGGCAGTCACTGGGCAGTCACTTTGATTCTCCCCAGAGATGTTTTCTCTCTGCAACAGTTTGAACACTCCCATGCCTTCTATCATTTCTCAAGAATGCTTGAAAATAAGGGGTTTTTAAACGATAATAAGGAAGGTTCATCAAGTGCCATTTTTTAATTTATGAGGTAATTATACAGGTGTTTTGTGGTCAAACAGAGGTAATGACCTCCTTGACCACAGGCTCCTCTAGGGCACAGATAATATCTGGATCTTTCCTACCTTGTTCTTTCTCAGCTCAGCATAATGTATGGTGTGTGCTCAGCACTTGGTCAAGGCTTAGGGAACTAAACTGAATCATTCATATTTACTGTTCTACCAATATCCTAACAGATGAGCTGCAACTTCCCAAACGATCCTTCCTCCTGAGTAAAGACATCCAGGGATAATTTTTCCTCTCTCCATCTTTTCCATTCTTTTTCCATCTATGCCTTAATTTTGGACATACATCCATTCCTCACATCACTTTCCATGTTTTCCTTAAACAGTTCCTTTCACTACTGTGATCTGAGTTATCACCCATATACCATGAGATTTGTGTCTCTGGATCTCTTCTTTGGTCTTTGGACTTGTATGCCCAACTACCTGCTAAACCATCTCCATGAAAGGATGTTCGCTTCACTCAACAAGTCCAGTGCTAAACTCTTCATCTCCCCATCAACACCCTACACATTCTTCTTTTATTGATCCTAGTAGGTATAACCCCATGCATCCATGGTATAAACCTGAGAACCATCCATGACACCTCTCTACTCCGCTCCCCCCTCTCTACCTCCCGTACAATCAGTCCTCATATCTTGTTCACTTTTACCCCTAAATAGTTCACAAATAAATCTCTCATTTTTCACCTTAGTGATTGCTGGTCTTGTTAAGGCCCTCCCAGCTTCAAAGAGTTCAGTCAAATCACTTCCCAGATTTAAGAGTTTGATTCCACTAGAATATAAACTCCATAAGGATAGGAACTGGTCAGTTTTGCTCGCCATTGCATCCTGTCTATCAAGCTCAGTGCACAACACTTGGGGACATGTTTGTTGAATGAATGAACGGCCCCCTACTGCCTATAGAACACCACAGTCTCGGATCCTTAGCCTCATATAGTAAGCCCTCATAGTCCACCCACTGAGGACCATTCCTCAACCTATTCCTTGTGCTCAAGCATGTGATTTCTGGCAGATATGTTCTGTTTGTCCCTCTAGGCCAATCCTCATCCTTCCTTCCTGCCTGGCTCCAGCCCCTAATTACCTCCTACTTGCTAATTAAGTTACAGATCAGATACTACCTCCCCCAGAAAGCCTTCCCTGATACACACACACACACCACACACACACAAACTTCCCCCAGGATGAGTGAGGCTGCTCTCCCCTGAGCATGTAGAGCACCTCATGCACACCTCTGTCATGTCAAACCTTGTACTGTTTTGTGATGACCTGTAGAATTCTATACTATGAGTGTTTTGAAATCCTACTCTATAGCTTATTCATCCTTATACCCTCCATCCCAGGAAAGTGTAACACATTAAACACAAATATGTTCCTATATGAACAAATGAATAGCTTAAGTGATTATATATAGAGAGGATCGCTGTGTTAAGTTGTCATCTGATACTGTGATCTTCTATCTGAAAGATCATAAAATATCTGAAAAATATTTGTGCAATTTGTAAACATCTCACACAGTTGCATTCACACAAACACACACTACCATAAAAAAAATATATGTTAATACTCAGTGACAGTAGAACACAGTCAAAATAAAGGAAATTTGAAGGTAGCCATATCCCAGTTTGAAATCTGGCTGCACCAATTACATGGTCTTAGACAAATCACGACCTCCCTAACTCTTAATATCTTAATCCATACATTGGAAAAATACTCCATTGTCAATCCACTTCAATTAAAGAATAATCATCTATAAGCATAACATATGTATATTTCCAGGCATGCAGCAAGCACTCAATAAATGATAGCTACTAAAAATTTTAATGTAACAACATAGATTGAACTAGTTAAACCTGAAATATCTGCATACAGGTGTATTCAGTTTATAGACCTTCTGGAGAGAATAGTTAACCTGAGCTGACTTAGTGTATAGTTCGATATGCCTTGGGCTATCTCCCAGCTGGTGTGTGCTCCGGGAATGCACACTGATCTTATTTTCACCTCCAAATAACATGATTTTACAGGTGGGTTGCTCCTCCCCACCCTATCAAGTTTAATTTGATGCCTAATATTTATAAATCACTTTACAGTATACAAAGCACTTTGACATATCTTCTCACTTGGTCGTTTATCACATCAGTATGATGTCAGAATCATTTCTTTATCAGACAAAAAAAAACAAAAAACAAAAAAAAACAGTGGGGTTTTGGTTTTCAAAATTTCTACCTTACCAGTGCCATCCAAAAAAGGTAGATAAATGAAAGTCTAGTGATCTTGACTCTGAAGAGGTCAGCTAGCAGCTATGTAGAAATTGAAGAAATAATCACAGGATTCAAAATGTGAAGTTGGTCTGCACCAATCCACAGGCGGCTTTCTCTTTGGGAAGTACATTTACTTTTTCAAACCACCAGGGTCTCTTTAGCAAATGATCTCTAGTGGCCTGAAAGAGCTGGCTCATCTCCAAAAGTGAGCAATTCAGTCCCTCCAGACCAGGGGAGTCACCAGTCCGAGTGGGGAAGGCACCAGTGTGCATGATGCTCCTGTGTATGCGTGCTCACGTTCCCACACCTTCATGGTCCATACGGACATTCACACTCAAAGATCTACACTTGTCCTTGAGCCATGGCAGGAGGGGTCACTGACCACCACCATCACACACTGCCTGGGGGGTCACATCTAATTAGTCCCCTCCCCTAGACTTTTCACTTCTGTCTAAACAGTGTCTCTCAGGAAGCTTCAAGGCAGAGAACTTCAGCAGATATGATGCCTTATACGTCTCCCAATCAATGATGCCATTGGAGGAACCAGAGACAGAGGAGGAGACCAGAGACATCCATACACAGAGAGATGGGGAGAGAAGGGGTCCAGGTACTGCTGTAAAAGGTGCCTGGGTGGCTCAGTTGGTTAAGCGTCTGACTCTTGATTTTGGCTCAGCTTTCTCATGGTCCCTGAGATCAAGCCCCATGTCAAGCTCTGTGCTGACAGTGCTGGCTTCCCTCTCTCCCTCTTTCTCTGCCCCTCCCCCTTCAAAAAAACCAAAAAAATAAACATGAAAAAAAAAATAAAAAGGGATAAATGTTTACCAATGTGTACTTGAAGTTGAGAACTCGGAGATCCTGAGATTTCTTTATTTTTGAGTTATTTAAAATCTGATAGGCTAAAGCCCTTATTTTAAAAATCTTGGTGGGTCCCATTTGCATCTGCTTGATAACCCAAACATACAGTATGAACTTCAACTCATTCAACCACCAAATAGCACCTACACTTTGCTAGAGCCCTAGATAAACCCAGTTCTTCTCAAAGGATACTCCCTTGAGGGTGTGTCTATCCAACTTCAAATTCAGGTCATTCGGAAAAAAAGTATAAAATCCTTTACACAGATTTCCAAAAAATCCCTGGAAATCATTAAGCAAATTCATTTAACCGTGACAAGTCTGGGCAGTATGTTTTGTTTTTAACACAGTGAAACTGTCCTCTTACCCTTTAAGCTTTTAGATATTTTTAAATATCAGAAGCTCACAGATTAATAGCCAAGGGTGCCCACAGGCTGCGGATTCAGGGACCACGTTAAACTGTGCCGGCGAATCGCCTGAAAGTGGAATCTTCTCTAAGTCCACATTCCATCCTGCTGAACGATGATAAAGTCGGGGAGGCAAGTATTGTTCTGGGTGAAGACTGGTGGTGGCCTGAGGTGTCCCTCGGGGTGGCCCACACCGTCTGCGGGGAGGCCCATTCCCCACAAAGTTATCTTCCTGACACACTTCTTCCTTCGGCAGCCCTCCTTTTTCTCATTTCCTTCCCTGTCCCCGCCCCCACTCCTTCTCCTCTGCCAAGTCTGTAGGCCTGCCAGGGTTCCTGTGGAGCCCCTTTTTAATGCCGCGATACAATGTGCTTGTTACTTCACCTAACAGACGCTCGGCAGGTAATTTTGGTGACTCAGGGCAGATGGTAAATTAGGGGTGAGACGATGGAAATCCAGCATCCCCACTCAGAATCTGCAGCTCACCCCAAGATGCTACCCTTCCTCTTCCAGCCCCACCATAGTTGCCATTGTGAAGTTTCATCTAGAAACACATCTCGATGATCCTCCAATTTTCCCTTGGTTATGGTGCTCACCATGTTGGAGCCAGCCAGTACACATGGCATAAGGGTGTCTACTTCAGCATCAAATAAGGTAAATTTCTAAGACCTTAAAACTTGGCAATTCTGATGTATTGCTTTATATATATATATATATATATATATATATATATATATATATATATGATTGTACAATAGTAGTCGTGGGTAGTTTGTGGAAGCAGAGACAGCATCTGTTAAATTGAGTTCCAGATTTCCCAGTTCTCACGTACCACAAATAAAACCTACAAAAATGATAATTTTTCAAACATTGAATCCTCTATCTCTGTGTAATGAGGCATGTAGAGAGGAGGAGGAGAATTTTTGTGCTTTTTTGCCTTTGGTGAAAATTCTCCAAGGAGTAATTTCATCTTTAAATGAAAAGTTTTGTATCAGGCGGCTGTATGAGCTCCAGGAATCCCCGAAGCCTCAGGTTCAGACACAGGGAGACGCACAAGTGCACACTCACGGACACACAGCAACATCCACGCACCGTGTGCATGAGGAAGAAGGCAAAAGGATGTGGAAATAAACTAACTGTAATGTTTTTAATCATGTTGTAATGAAATTGAAAGCAGTTTGGCAGCCAGATGCATCCTTAGAATCTACGAGCCCTTAAATATTTTGCCTGCTCTCCTGCCAATGTCCGTGCCTCACTCTCCTCCCCAGGCTCTAGGGTAGGCTGCTATGGCAGGTGTCACAGCAGTGGTCTTAGGAGGCCAGGCCCAGCACGATGGATCACTTTCCTGGTAGTCCTTAAGATTTTACTTAAGAAGCCTGAAAGCTTTTAGGACTCAACTCTGACACTCTCAGGTCGTTACTAATCTGCAGAGTTGAATTAATTCATCCACGACATTAAAAATGAATCGACAAGGCTGAGGAAAAAGTCTGCAGATGTAAAACACCACGCAAAATATTCCAAAAACTTTCCTCAAGAAATCCACACACAGTGCTGATACCTTTTGCCCAATTTTTCTACATTGAGGACCAAGGCTAGCACCATTTCACAGTGACCCCACTGTGGGCTCGGAAGACAATATAGATTCTCACATGGGGCAGGTAAAATTACATGGGAAGGGGCGCCTGGGTGGCTCAGTCGGTTAAGCGTCTGACTCTTGGTTTCAGCTCAGGTCGTGATCTCACGGTTTGTGAGTTCGAGCCCCACATCGGGCTCTGTGCTGACAGTGCAGAGCCTGCTTGGGACTCTGTCTCCCTCACTCTCTCTGCCCCTCCCTGGCTTGCTCTCGAGCTCTCTCTCTCAAAAAGTAAACATTTTTTAAAAACTACATGGGAAAAGAATAATTACAACCAAAGGGAAACTGCCAACAAGGGATCACGAGAAGTTTTACCAAAATCTCAAAACTGGAAAGCAGATGAGTAATTTAGAAATTATTTGGGTGCACTGAACGTTCAAATTCTACTAAGCAGTTTGTTGCAGAGAAAAATGTCATGAACGGAAGAGACAATAAAGCCTTATTACACTAGAAATCTTAGTAAAAATACTTATTAATATTTCAATAATCTTTCCTTTTCCTGTGCCATTGTATTTTGGCTGGCATGCAATTAATAAAAGTAAACCCTTATATTAAATGATTTTAATTATTCTGTATACTTCTCCTGAAATCATACCTGTAAACTGTAATTTAGAGTTAAAATACCTAAACAAACAAACACTCTAACCCAACTGGCACCACTGTATCTCCAAATATTTGTATGTAAATATTACAAAGTATACTCCCTATTTATCTTCTGAAAGCTTTCAGCTGAAATTTAGATTATTTTCTATCATCTCTATTTAGGAGTGACAGAAGAAACTATAAATTTTATGCCAGTATACCCGATGTTATAAAAATCCCTTTTATAAGATTGCTTGCCTCCCAATGTTTTATTTTACATTTGTAACTCAGTTATTCAATGCTCCTTGTCCTGCAAACAAATTAAGATAAAATAAATTCAAGCGTCTTATATAAAACAACTTCAAACCAAAAATTTTCTAGGCAACCATCCTAGCAAAAAGAACATCCCGATAATGCAGAAAACATTGTATCCTTAGCACAAGTAGATAATAAGACCTAGTAAGCAACTGGCCCCTAGCCATGAAGCATTTGCACTCAGAAATGTGGAGAAAAGTACTTAGCACCAGATCTGCATGTGACTGTTACTTGAAGTTGAACGTGAAAGCGAATCTGCAGTGATTCACTGCACTATCTCAGCAACACATCTGAGTGCCCAGGCTCTTTTTACACAATGATGAAATCAGAATAAGAGTATCCCCTTCTAACAAGAATTAAAAAGACATTTTTCTTAAACCCGATGATTATAAAATGGTCTATAAAATAACACCTCATTAACAACCACTATCTTCCGTCCCCAAATCAAGCTGAAGCTGTTGGAGGTTGGGCAGAATACAAGGGGATAAACATTATTTAATAGTCTGTTTATTTACGTTTTGCTATTTTAAACGCTCTCCACTATTCAGTTTTCACGGTAACTCAATATGGTGGGTCCTTTGTCCCCATGTTACAGATGATGAAACTGAGGCTCATGGGAGAGCAGGGCCTTATCCTCCCACAGCAGAGCCTAGAATCAAATGCCAGGGCTCCAACTCTAAACTATGTCTATTTTATTCAAACACTCCCAGCCTGAAAGGTTGTATAACTAAGTTACAATCAGCACACTTAATTGTTCTTTCTCAAGTGTTTCTGAAATCTCTTCTTTTCTACTCCTAAACTCTCAAATCAGAAAATCCACAATTTTGATGCTAGAAGAAAAAAAAAAAAAAAGTCAGCCAAGATGTACTCTTGTTTTTTTCCTACTACCTGATAGCATTACACTTTGAACAAGAGAATCATGGAAAATTACATTTACCACTGATTTCCACTAACAATTAGCTGTTACTAACTTCTCTGTGGTTTTTTAAGACACCCTTCCAGCTTTTGATATTCTCAACCAAACTATATTTTCAAAGTCATTCTTCAAGGATTTTTGAATCCTTACGCTCTCTCTCTCCTCTTCCTTCATTATTTATCTTTGGTAAAATCATGAGAAAGGCCTTTATCAAGGCATTTTGAGATTTAATTTACATTTCTGATTTTCAGAATGGCCAACTTCTCTATATTTCAGGCACTTAACAGAGATATCAACCAAGGCAGCTGTGAATGCAAGAAGCAGGAGTCCGAATTTTATCGCTGGTGCACTTTTTAAGAGATTCCAGTTCATCAGAACGCCATTCTTCAGCCATATGCAAAGCTATTGTTCTTGGAGGCTATTCATACATACTATTTTAGCAGTTACAGAGTATGTGGAGTATTAGAAGTATACTACAAGTGAAGAAAAGCCCCATAATTGATTTGTTAATGTTTTATTCTCCTCTTTTTCTATTGGCATGTTCTTTACATGCCCTCGATAAATATTAAACACTCAAACAACTCACTATTAGGGTGGCAAGCCAACCTTTAGAATGTCGAAACAGAGGAGTGAAGAACAATGCACCTAATTGAAATGGCAGGGTAATTTGGAAAATAAAATTGAGTTGCTGCAAATTCCAAATTCCGGAATAAAAATGTTTATACTCACTCAAATGCAGATTGTTACTGGCTTTGAATAATTATTAGAATAAAAAATACTTGAACACCAACAATACACTTGATATGCAGAGAAAAAGCACAGTCTAGATGTCTCTATTATTTTGCACAAGAAAGTGTGGGACGCAATGAGTCTGATATTTCTCCTGGTGGTTTTGTTATTGAACACAGCATATAAAATCCCAAAATGCAGTGAAGCAATAGGCCAAGCCACAAAATGCACAACTAGTGTGAAAATTTCATGGGCAATATTCTTCAGAAAGTTATAAACACATCAAGGGACAAAGAAGTGCATGGAAAGAAATGAAGGGGTTAATGTTCTGTTACTCAGTATCTTTTCTGGCCTCAATTTATCACCAAGACCAACTCAAAACGTAGAATTCCTGATTCTCTTTGGCAGAAGCTAGCACCAAGAAAACTATGACAAAATGAAAATGTGAAAATGCATTTGCATCTGGAATTATGACACAAAAACACGTAATGACTCTCTAAGAGATGACAGTTATCTGTACACTGGGGGGTAACCTGATTATCTACTTAGTGTTAGGCCATTTTGGGCAGAGATACCACCTCTATCTCTGAAAGACAAATTCCATATGCTCTGTGCAGTTATAGCATATTTCCCATAAATAATATATACAATAGACTATAAATAAATAATACATTTATCTGAACTGTTCAAGAGTGAAAGGCAGGGTGGCTACTCATGAGACTGGGTTTCTTATGAACAATTTCAAATAAAAGTCATGTCCAATGGGCAGTTATCACAAAGTTCTTACACTAAAATATTCTGAAGCACAAGTCAATGTTCCAACTAGACCCAAAATACCCCATTCAAATCAATGTTCCAACTAAACCCAAAATACCCCATTTAATTTTATCACGTAAGTTTCTATTCTGATTGTAGCATTGTAGCATCATAGCTAATAGCTACCTATTTGCTGCAACTTTTAATTCTCTTTCTACACTACTGATTTTTATGATCAGTAAAATAACTAGATTTAAAATGGCATGTATGGGGGTGCCTAGGTGGCTCAGTCAGTTAAGCGTCCAACTTCGACTCAGGTCATGATCTCAAAGTTCACGAGTTTAAGCCCCGTGTCGGGCTCTGTGCTGACAGCTCAGAGCCTGGAGTCTGCTTTGGATTCTGTGTCTCCCTCTCTCTCTGAATCTCCCCTGCTCTCACTCTGTCTCTTGCTCAAAAATAAATAAACATTAAAAATAATAAAAGACAAATGCCATGGGTAATGGGTGCCTGGGTGGCTCAGTTGGTTGAGCATCTGACTTTGGCTCGGGTCATGGTCTCAGTTCCTGAGTTCAACCCCACATGGGGTTCTGTGCTGACAGCTCAGAGCCTGGAGCCTACTTTGGATTCTGTGTTGCCCTCTCTCTCTGCCCCTCCCCAGCTCATTCTCTCTCTCTCTCTCTCTCTCTCAAAACTAAATAAACTTAAAAAAATAAAAAAAAAATGTCATGTATATGTTTTTGTCTCATGAGACACACAGTGGTTTTATTTTTTCTTCCATGTGAATAATTTTAGCATTACAGTGAATAGAAAAGAGGGGTACACTTAAAAAAATCCCCAAAAATCCCACCTGCACTAATTCATTTGCTAGGATTTTACATTGTAAAGATTCTTAGTCCCCACCCTCAAAAAATCTTCCTTTGAAACCCTAGAGCTATACAAACTATGTCCACTCCTTGTAAATAATGTAAGTAGGCCTTTAGAACGTCAGACACTGTATACCATTTAGTTAGAAATTAAGTTTTCAAATTGCTAAGGAATAGTCCCTGAATAACAGAAAACACTATAGGTCATGGTTAATTATACCTTGCCTATCAAATTAAGTTAATGTTCGAGAACACATCCAAATAGTTATGGAGACGTTAGGAGGTATTTTATTGTCAAAGAAATTCTTATTTATTCAGCTTCTAATTTTTTTTTTTTTTTAAAAAGAGAGATAAGCCTTTTACAAGTTGGGATGGCATAAGAAAACTCTGGGTTTACATCAAATTGCTCCCTTCATCGTCCTTTTGATGACTGTGTCGATTTCATTACAAACTTCATTTTGTCGAGTTTCATAATAGCCATAAACACACTTCACTTTAAAGAGTTTCTGTGGGACCTAATGTGAATGCAAATGCAGAATAAAATGCAAATCCTGGAGGCCTGGGAACAAATATGGACTATCCGTTACAAATACAGTCACTGAAAATAAACATTTAGGCCTTAAGAGGAAGAATGCAAAGGGGCTGATATGAATCTTTATATCAAGGATTCAGAGCCCTAGGGAAGGCAAACAAAAATAACAGTTTTCAGTTTTTCACCTAATTGTAAAGCACAGGTTGGGAATATTTGATGACTTTGGTCTCGACTCATGCCTGTCCCAAAGTGAGTAATGTTTTTCATCTTCACAGGAAAATAAACCCACGTGTAGGTAATAGGGAAATGAGACCTAGCAAACTCATTCAAGCCGAGGAGGTTCACATCTCAAGCCTAGGATGTTCACCAAACAGCAAAAAAGAAGTGATTAGAAAGAACTACAACTCTGCTTTGCTAGATAATAGCCACCAACCCAGACATTTACAACTAATAACAAACATGCTACCATGTTGTGTCGTAGAGTCTGAGGGAAAAGTCTAGAGAAATGGGAATTCATCAGCAACAACAATTAATTCTAAGTTATGTGTTGTCCGGGAATAATTCTAATATGACTCAAAATGTTAGTTATCTACTTACTACTATCTTCTATGTGAGTCAAAGTAATGTATGTTTAAATCCATTGTAAAATTTAAGACTTTGTATTGCGTCAAAATGAAAAAAAAGTAGCGAGACCAAAAGTGTTGCTTTAACTTGTTAAACTCGTAAAAAGTTATGGCAATTTTAAGAGTATTACTTAGTAAACTTATTAATATTAACAGCATTTCCCTTCTGAGGAAAAATATGATTTCATTTAAGTTTTTTAAGGAACCATAACATTTTACATTCAAGTTTCTTTACCTCATGATTATAAATCCTATTAATTGTAAACAGACTCATAAAAAGTACCAAGGGAAGAATCAATTGTAGGAATGTACTTTTGAGGATTATAGATAATATAGAATCTATTTTCACAATTTATTTATCCTCCATTAGTTTAGGGCATATACAGTGGGGCATCTGTCATGGAAAAGTCATGGCATGATTATTGCATATCTTGAAGACAGTTAATGACTTAGTTCAGGCTATAATTTGTATTTAACTGTATATACTCATGATACCAATAAATGACAGGTGTATAATTCAATTAATGTAGAGAAAAGCTTTTTTCCATCAGAGAATAAACTTTTAATGGTATGTCTTAGTCAATTTTAGGAATTCTTAATGAAGAGTCCAGAAATATAAAATAATTTCAAAAGATTTGCCGTCTTGTATTTTGTTTTAACAAGAACATATTTCCTAGATTAAGAAATGCTATTTGGAAAAAAAAAAAAGTGTTCAGAGAGAATCTAGTAAAGTGTTGCCAATTGCTTTAATTCTGCACACATGAATGCATCAAATTGATTGAAATTGGATTCTAGTGACAAATTTTTAAATGACTATATTCTTGCTTATTTCACATGGTAGCCTTTATACCATTTATTAAAATGTCAAATTTGCAAGTGTGGGAAATCCAGCAATTTGCCCAAGATAGGTATACTTCCTAGAGAGGCCGTTTAAGACTCCAAAAAGCTCTCCTAAATTCCTATACCCTTGAAATCATGGCACTTTTAATTAATAATATGGTAAGAATGTCTTTTAGTTTTACGCTACATACACACATTCATCTGCTTGAATTTTTCAAAACTGATTTTATACATGCCAGGTTTATTCACAAATATTAAAGATAACAAAATAGCCAAAATTTACTGGATCCTAAAGTCAAATAATTTGGGAATTATTATTAAAATTCAAATTGGAAGATTGTATTTTATGTTTTAGATTCTAACTTTTAAAATAGATATTATATGCTGATGGTTCCTGCTGAGTAAGAACACCAATCCCCACATGACTTACAGCAGTGTTGTTTTACTTTGGATTTTGAACACCTTTAAGTTTGACATCTACACAACTGTCAGATACAGCATCACATGTATTCTACTTTTATTCTTTTATCTGTAAAAGAATACTGTCCCAGAGTTTTGATGTAGCTTTTAAATATTAAGTTAATTTTTTGCACTTAGGAGCAATGACAAAAGATTTTGTTTCAGTTATAACATAAATTCGAGTAATACTTTGATACAAGTATAACAGATATCATAATCCAAAAAAGGCCATGTAAAATGTTACAAATGCAAACACATAAGACTATGTAACAGAAATGAATGAGAATGGTATCAGTTTCCTATCATTCAACTATTTCCCTGAAAGTGGAGTCAAATAATGTTGAATTATAGACCCTCCTTACAGAGTCTTATTTTGTGTTCATTTTTTTATCTCTTCCCTGCTAGTCTCTATAGGAATTTGGCTGTATGCCGACTGTCCTTTAAAAGTTTCTGTATACGTACTTGGGTTGTGTCTGATGATTAAATGATCATTTATTAAAACTTAAGCATTTCACATTTGTTTGACATATTTATATTTCATAAGAAAATATTGTTATTGCAATGGAAAGCATAACATCACGGATACCAAAATACTTCATTTGAATTCATGTTGACAATATTTTCATTTCTGACAAGTGTCTTAATATAACTCCTTAGGCATTCTTCAGTTCCTCCCTGTCTACCTGCGAGGGAAGGCATGCTAGTTTTACTACAGTAGGCCTCGTGGCAATACTTTAGCCTATCTGGTTGACAATAAACCTGTTTCCACTGTAGGGCCACAAATAGTCTTTGTTTTTAAGAGCATGGAGTTTTACTGCATAATTTTCCTTCCTTCACCCAGTAACAGCTGTGTTTTAAATCTTTCGGACTCTGACAAACATTTTAACATTTAAACATACAAGGATTTGAAAACATGATTTAAAATTTGTTTATTTTCAAAGTCGGGCAATTATAACATGATATCTGTTACATTTTTTAGAACAGTGCCCGTACGTTAATCCTTTTTTTTCCCTCCTCTACTGTGCAAGCTTCTCCATGGTTTCTAGTAAGAGTCTCTAAGGTAGGACCGACAGCAAGAGTACACACAACTGCTCTATATGTTTCCAAATCATGAGCAATGGAGTCATTCTGGTGGAAGAGGTATTGCTCTTTGAGTGACCATTGCTGCAGCGCTAGTTAAATCACTGAACGCTAGTTACTGTTATGGCTTTACTTGGTACAAAGTAGCATTAGTATCATTGCTTTCCATAAGCCATGGAACTTGCACTGGGGACTTCCACTTGAGAGAGAGAGACACAGAAAGAGACAGACAGGAGACAAGAGAGAGACAGAGACAGAGAGAGATGCGCTATGAACGGAATAACTTTCGTAGTATTAGCGTTTACACTTACAGACGGTTAACAATGTAATTGATCTCAGCCCATTTGCATACACTCTTCACCTGTTTTTCATGAAATGTTTTTTTAAGGGCCCCTATTAGGAATCAGTACATTCCTACTCTGAAATTCACACACAGATACACACTAAAAGCCAATCAGATTAAGAGTACACTTATCTTGATGAGCACTGAGTAACGTATGAAATTGTTGAATCACTATATTGTACACCTGAAACTAATATAACACTGTATGTTAAGTACACTGGAATTAAAATTTCTAAAAGCCAATCAGAAAGCAACAATAAAAACACACCTGGTAAACAACTAAGTTTTAATTCAAAGGATACTAAGCCATAAAGGGCCTAGAATGAACATTCCAATTAGCCAATGGAGTGACAAGCACTCAACACCTTATTATTTAATCATTAAAGAGAATCTTGCCATAATTTCCCTTTGACATATTTCAAAAAAAAAAAAAAAGGAATTAGGAGTACAACACATGACCCACAACAACAATCAAAAAGTAAAGTTAGAGGAATATAAGACCCCCATGGATGCCAAGGCCTGTGGACTGAGAGTTTCCAAGACAAAAGCATTAATTGTGACCCTGTGAAGTATTTACAATTTAAATAAGATGTGTCTATGTGTAAGCATTTAGAAACAAACTACCTGACAAAGGAAGCATTTTCCTGTCTCTAGCGTTTGTGGCCAGTTTTCTTATTGGATGAAAACAAATTGCCTACATTTCTAGTATTAGTAAATAACCAATGGCTTCATCTATTTGTTTCTAAAGCAGCAGATCCAATTCATCAAAGACATCAGGCTATCCCTTGCCCTCTCATCCCCATTCCTTACCATAACCCCCACCCCCCCCCACCCCCACAAAAAAAAAAGAGAAAGCTTAAATCTCCCTTGCATCCCTACCTCGCTTTGCAGGGAGGGGGCGTTTTCAGTCAAGTCCAAGTTCAGTTTTAAGATTTTTTTTTTTTAACTCAAACGATGCTTTAGAAACAACATCCCAGACTTTTAAAATAAAACAACCGCCATCAGCGTTTTCCTAGCCCACTTGGGAACCAAAGCTCACTGGCCCAAGGCTGCCCCGTGTCCCCGAGGCCCGGAGGCCCAGCGGCCTGGCGCTCTCCAACCTGGACCGCACAGCCCCGGAGGCCGATCCTCCTCCCCTGGGAGTTTAGCAGCACTTGGCATTTAACCTGCCTGGCGTGCGTGGCTTTCTGGTTCCATCTCCTTGAGCCACATTACTTCTCCCCAGATGTCAGGCACAAATCTGGATTAACATGCAACAGGGCGCCCTGTGCAGGCCGCCAGCCCTAGCCCAAGAGCTGTTAAATGCAGATTCAGCCGAGGACCCCCCGGAGAGCTGCTGTTGAATAAAAATTGTAATCCAAAGGGACCATTTCTTTGCCTCCCGCTGCCTGTGGGAAAGCAGGGCTGGCGCCCGAGCACAGGCCCAGCTAGTCCGCTCTCGCTGCAAGCGGGCGTGGCAACTTCGGGAGGCGGCCTTAGGGGCCCCGAGACTCCTCACTCCTCTCTCTCCACTCTCCATTCGGGTTCTTGGAGTGGGGAAATTCTTAGATTCAAGGAGTGGCGAGCCACAGACAGCCCTGGGAAGGAAGACTTCATTCGACGGCTCCTTCTGGGAGCGCAGACTAAAGTCTAGCGTCTGGGCGGCCAGGCTCTTTCCCGCCTAACTCCTCTGGACGCCCCCAGGTCCACCCTGAATCCCTCAAACAGGCGTCCCGCCTCCCGAAGGGCCCGCATCCTTCTCCACTGACGACCAGGCTCAACCCTCGCCTCGACGCCTCGCACGGTTCTTCCTCTCTGCTCTGGTTCCCGGGGGCGCAGCCCTGCCCTCGCCCCGGAAGCCCCCGGTGCCCCTTGCTGCCCCCAGTCTCAGGGCGTCGGGAGCTTCCGTGCGGAGCGGGGAACGAGACGGTCGGGAGAGGGCGCCCGGGAGGCCTGCGCCCACGGGCGGTGACTCTCGAGCCTCGCTCCTCGGGGTCTGGGAGGGGGAAGGGGGCGGGTATGAGAGGTGGGGGGACAACGAGATTACGGCTTCTACCGGCGTCTTAATCTGATATATATTTTTATATTTAGAAAAAAGCATCACTACAAGGCCAAGTGGGTATTTGCCGACTTAGCCCTCCGGGAAACCGGCTGGTATCAAAGTCGTCGATTCCAGGTCCCTGCGCGGGTGGCAGCCTCCGCGCCCTCCGAGGATAAAAGTAAAATAAAATAAACCGTGCCGCCAGCAGACCCTAGAGACAGAGGGGTTAATGAGCTAACGAGGACCAGCGCTCACACTACACCTGAAGCATCCCGTCCCGGGGCGCACCCTCTGCGGGGGCTCAAACTGGCTGGCCCGCATTCGCAGACAGGTGGCAGAGGTCGGCCTTTCTGGGCCCGGCCCCCAGGGCATCGCACTAGGGGTCTAGCGCCCCCAGGGACCGTCAAGGAGGCTCCAGTCCCGAGAACTGGCGCCCACAGGGGGGCCCTAGTTCCTGGTCTCTGACTCCCCACCTCCCAGAACAGGGGACTCCACTCAGAGTCCAGGTCGGAGGCAAGGTCCCCCGTGCTCCCCGAGCTCTGCGCTCCCAGCTCCAAACAGAGCCCAGGCACACTCGCTCCTGGCTCCCGGGAAGGGGACAATTAGCAAGAACAAACTTGGGTTTGCTGCCCACGGACCAAGACCTAGATGAGCTGGAGGGGTCACGCGAGCTTGCCCGCGCACATAGGCCAACAGCGCCACGAGCCCAGCCAAAGCTGCGAAGCCCACCAGTAGGCGGTGGGGGGTGGGATGCACGCTTCTCATTTTTTAGGTGAGGGAAGAGACTAAAATGTCAATTTTTATCCACTACAATCGCCTGCCAGTCTGCATATCTCAAATTAAGGTAATTGTGTAACAAAAGTTTACCGAAGGAGTAGGGGGGGAAACGCAATGATGTTATACCAATTTTGTGCCCCCCTCAAAAAAAATCCCATAGCTTTGGTCCTTTATCTTTGACTTTAATAAAATAATGATTCGTTGAGAAAATGGGGTATAAATCTTCATTTTGGAGGCAATTAAAGTGTTGATTTCATTCATGCCCCTAAGCGATTCTTGTAATTTGCTCAAATAGCTTTATGTACCCAGCACTCCGGAGCTCTTAGAATCCCATTTTCTAGTTAGGCTTGTTGGATTACAATTTTTATTCAACAGCAGCTACCCGAGGGTTCCTCAGCGGAATCTGCATTTAACAGCTCCGGGGTGAGGGCTGGCGGGCTGAACCAGGCGGGAGGCCCGGCAGCCCGCAGGGCCCGGGCCGGGCCGGGAGCTGCCTGCAGTGTTCCCACCTCTGCGGGGCCGCGCAGGGATTGAGCAGACCGCCTGTACTGTGCACTCGTCTACACTGCCGAAAGTTTGCAACTTGCCAAATAATAGTAAAGACCTGGCGCTCTGGCGCTTTTAAAGCTCAGCTCTGCCTGCCCCACTGCTCATGGGGAAAGGAGGAATTCAGCCCTGTCGCGGGATTACCGAGAGAAATCCAAGCTGGGAATGTATTTTATGAGGGTGATGTTGAGAGAAGAAAACTTCAAGAGGACACCAAGACCCAGGAGTCGGACACTCCTGCAAGGACTTTACAAGATAGCCGCTAGCCAACAGTGACCATGGCAGAGCTTGCAAAGGAAAACTCTACACGCCCGCCCGTCTTTTGGCTTAACAAAGGCAGGCTGATCTCTCCCCCCACAAGACGGAACTCACGTGCCAAGTCAAAAAGAGAAACGACTCTGGGCCTTCACTCATTTATGGAGAGGCCAGAGGAGACCCGCAACCCAAATCTCTATTCGCGTTGCAGCAATTCGCAACGGAGAGCTGTTCTGAGCCCGTTTCATCTCACCCGCTCCTCAGGTTTTCACTTTCATTGCATTTTTGCAACTTCTTTGGGCCAATCCAGAGACGCAGCGACAGGAGAGGGAGAGACTGGGAGCAAACAGTGGTGCTGGGTTGAGAGAGGGAGACAACCCCCCCCCCCCAGCAATTCCAAATAAAAGTCGTCCCCACTTAGCAACGCAGCGGAAGAAGGGCCTGCAGGGAGGACCAGAGAGGAGGGGGCGAAGCAAGCAAAGGCTGGCAGTGGAGAGCGAAGGCGGCGCGAGGTCCCCCACGGCCACACCGAGGGAGTTTCCCGGGGTGCCCTTGACGCTTCCAAAAGCCGCCAACCCACAGGGCCCAGTGCACTACCAGCTGTAGGATGAGTGGAAAGGAAGAAGAGAAACGTCCATATTTATCTGTTTTTATAACCTCGGCCTGGTCTTATTTTTTCTACTAAGTACAATAAAATGGGCGAGCTTGCAGCGAGCACCGCACAAAGCAATGTTCAGTGAGGTCTAGAAGCGTTCGGCCGAGGAAAACTGACAAGACAGGCTAATGAACCGTATAGACAGGGAGAAAATAGCCAGCATTTGCTAGATTTCAAACCCTCGCTGTCTCTCTTAGACCACCTATCTTGGGTTTATTCCTAATAAAATAAGAAATAAGCAGACCCTACCCTTTCCTTTTCTTCGAAATAGAAGGGGGAAAAAAACGCTCCAGAACAGAGCCCTGCAATCAGGCGGTCACTGGCAGTTAACACTCCCATTATTATACAGGGTAAATAAAATAAAGACAAAAATTAAAAGCGACAAGAAACAGGTCAAGTTTGCAGGCAAAGCTTTTACAAGCTCATCTCTCCAGGTCGAATCCCAGAGCCAGCCTTAATGAAGCAATAATAGCCACATTATTCAAAAATTTTCATTTCGATGGAAATGTATCTAAAAGGGACTTAATCATATGCAAATAATAAAAGGAGGTGGTAGTGACCCAGCAAGCAATATGCATACAGATTTTTTTTTTTTCCCAGGGATGTTGAAATTGAAAAACGCATACCTGGTCGGTTAGATTTGCTGATCTTGTTATATCTTCACTGTCTGATTTTGATCCTCCTTCTCTATCGTCTATCACCAAATCGATAGGCATTTTCCCTTTCAAACAGCTAATATACCGGTGGCAGAAATTGTCACATAATTCGTGTACCTACATTATGACAGAAATAAAAAAATGGAAATATAATCAGGAGTGCATAAATGACATTGACAAGTGCAATCCACCCCCCTTGTGAGATCCAAACTTCCAAATAGGGAAACACAGAGCAATTGTCCTCCAGAGACCCCCAGACGCATCCAGAATTAGGAATAACTTTCTTTTCTTGCAAAATAGAGATATCCCAGAAAATTGACAGTGACAAGATGATTCACAGGCTACAACATATTCAACACCCGTGTTAAATTCATCTGCTCCCAGGGCTGTGGCCATTAGAGAGGTGACCTGCGTGGGTGACATTTAAGGTAAACTATTTAATTTCATCCACTTACTTTATCATAAGTCCTTTTCCAGTGTGTCTAAGAGAAAAATGTGAAGATATATATATATATGTAATATATGAAGACATATATTACTATATATGCGGGTGTATATACATATCTATATCTATATCTATGTATCTTTCTCCCTATATATATCTATATATCTCCAAAGACCAGTACTGTGGTGGTATAGGGTATATGTTTGATAGCCCAAGTCCCGATAACATTTGTAATTAGGGATTCTACCTGAAAAAAGCATATTTTAGGACACTTTAAAAAAATAGAAGAAAATCAAATTGCCAGTACTCATGATATGAAAAAAAAAAAAACCCCTACAGCCACGAAAAGGTATCAAACTGATCAAAAAAAAAAAAAAAAAAGGAAAAAGAATGCTTCGAAATATTTAGGTATAAGTGGAGCAGTCTTACAGGCCCCAGGCATCACTGACATGCAAAAACTCACAAGAAACCCCAGTGTGCTTGCAATTTAATGTTAGTTTGAATTACAATGCATTAAGTTTTTATTGCTGAGATTTATAGAACAGCTAGCAAAATCATGTTATCCCACACCCTTTCTTGAGTGTGAAGGTGGGGTGTGTGCAGGATTCACAGATTCAAGAAATTGACACAACTATCAGCTCTGCTTTGTCTCTGCAAAAGGTTTAATGTGCCTCCCCCACCACCTCCTCCAGACTCCCTGCCCACTCCTCCTCCTCCCCCTCCACCTCTCCTCTGTGTCTGACCTGCCGCTGCTCTCAGACTGTCTTCCAGGAACTCACTAAAACTAAACAAAACCCCCCTCCCACCCACCCAGAGGTAGCAAAGAAGAGGGGGAAGAGGAAGAGAAGAGATCACAAAGGTATAACCTGTGAAGCAAACTCACAACAGCACTCTAAACATCAAGGGAGATGCATAGAATTGCAACTATTTATACAAAGCTAGCAAAGTATTAAGAATGAATACAAGGCTAGGGCATTTGAGATGCCGGTTTTAGTGGCTGAAATTGTAATTAAACCGCAAAGAGAAATGGACGCTAAGATTGGCCTTGACACTAATTACCAGAAAGAAAGACATTTATGCAAATGTCTCAGAAGCCTGAACTTCAGCCATTCAGAACCTCCCCCCCACCCCACCCCACCCCACCCCCTTGAGTTTGGGGGTGAGGGGAAAGCAAAAGGAAAAGAGGCTAGAGAAATTACCTTCTCTAATTCCAACAGATGAAACCTTAATACTTGTATGGCTTGAATCATCTGCAAAGATACAAAAAGAATGAGCACCCTATTCCTAGTTTGCAGAAAATTGGCTGTCACAGCTCTAGCATCTCCAGCCTACCCCCCCCCCCACCCCACCCCAGTAAATAGAGTTATTTTGATTTATGGCAATAACACTAAAAGTTAATAGCAGTGACTGGGTACCATCTAGAGGTTTATATTTCTTAAGGAGAAAAAAAATAGCTAAAACAACAACAAAGCATCTAAGTAGGGATCATAAACACTCTCCTCCCCCATGGCTCTTCCCTTTCTCAGCCCCACTGGCCCCACCCCACCGAAAGGGCCACATCCCTGGACTAGATGTTTCCAAGTAAGGAGTGCACGGAAAATATTCCAAACAGTCCCCAGTTGTGGCTTTTCACACTGCAAACTTTCTGCTGCTTTCCTCACACCTTTCAGGCATACTGGTGGTTTGGGGGCTCTTGCCCAGTTGCTGCCCTCGTGACACGACTTTGAGGGCTGGGAAGTCCGCAAACTTTAAGCACATACGCTGACAAGCCCGGAGATAAATCCCCGCGCTGATTAGAGCTGTGCTGCCCGGCTGTCATAAAAAACAAAAGCTCGCGTTTCCCCGCGCGGGCTTGCCCGGCCCCTCTCGAGATGAATTTATTTCCCCGGGATCTTGCCCGGGACCACTTGTCCGTGGACAGAAACGTTTGCAGCCGCCTTGCAGCTATGGGAAGACCCGTCTAGAAACCTTGGGGGCTCTTTAAAGCAAAGCTGGTGGCTTGGGGGGAGGGGAGATGGGGGTGGGGAGGTAGGGGTCCGCTCTTACCAAGTTATCCAGTTCTGGATTAGAAGAAAATAGAGGTTTTTCTGCGCGAATCTAAATACAAGTGAGAAGGGGGGGGGGGGGAGAAAGAATATTTGAAATCTGGTCGCTTTCCTGGTTTCTTGCCTCATTACACTGTCGGGGGCAAGATGTAACCTCCGGGAAGGACTCGGTGACACCGAGTGCATCCCTCGCAGAAACACTTCAATGTGAATCAAATAAGCCAACAACAAGCCCAGAGCTCAGGGTTTCTTCCACCAGCAAAAGTACGCTTCTAGAGGACGCTGCCCTGCTCGCCAAGACCAAGGCGGCTACAGCGTGTAGGGTTGGTGATTTTATTTTATAGAGTGGGCTTTCTGCGTTAGATTTTGGAACGTGAGTTGGAAAGCCTATGGGTGATTTTGAGTCGTCCGCAGACACTCATATAGGAAGAAAACCCTAGGGTAGATGTCACAGGCATGGCTTAGGGTGGACTAATTTGCTGGTTACTTTTGAAAATGTGCTGGATAGGGGAGGGAGTTTCTCTTTCTTTCTTTCTTTTTTCTTTACTTTTTAAACATATATTTTGCTGACCTGTTTGGCGAACACGGCTATGTCTTCATTGAATGACTCTGACGAGCAGACGTCCCCGCCCGCCACCCCCGGCTCGCGGGGGGTACAAGTAGCTAATTCACATTTCTCAAAAATCAGTGCTAAGAGAGGGAAGAGGGGGTGTCTGCAAGAAAATACAACAGTCACAAACAACACAATGGTTAGTCCGGAGTCAGTGAAAAAGGCGCCCAAGAAAAACAGCCAGAGGAGCTCGAGGCAGGGACCCTCTCTCTGATTTTGTCATCTACTTTTTTCCTCCCCCCTCCCCGCCCCCAGGTGACTGCTCGCCTCCCCTTCCTCCTAGGCCTCCGAAACCGGAGGCCCTAAGCCAGGGACCTTATCTGAGGGTCGGTTCAGCCTATCTGGCCGGAGAAATTGGTAACATTTGCTAAGAATAAAACCCAAGCGGTTCCAGCAGCCATTTTGAATTAAGTTTCCCACCCCGACAAGCCCTCGTCCCTCCGCTGCACATCTAGGACCTAGTGGAGGAGAAAGGCGCTGGGCGCAGGGGTCGGGAAGGCTCGTGCAAGTGGGTTCCTCCAAGGCAGCCTCGCGGAGCCCAAGACTCGGGGGACCTCGGTGGCAGGCGCTCAGCTAACTTGGGGAAGGGACCTCTGTGGCTGCGGGCCGACTGTCAGCGGGCTGCGCCTACCGATCCCGGACCCCGCGGCCCTCGGAGAGCAGGAAGCCTCCTCCACAGCTCCCTGCACATGTCTCTCCCTTAGTCAATGGCCCCCACTCCCCGCAAAAGGAAAGTTCCTTCAAATGTCCCTGCGGTAAAGCCTTTCATTTTTGTCTCTACGGAATGGCAAAGCAGCTAGTATTTCCAGGGGCCTAGATGTCGCTTATCTCAACCCATAAAAGAAAAAAAAAAAAAAAAAAAAGCTTCTCCTAATGCTCAAGGAGGTGTCTCAAGTCTTTTATTAGCTCTCACAGCCCAGCCGGAAATTTAACAGTTTGGGGTCCTTTTCAAAGCTTCCCCAAATGTTCTGTCCTGGAGCCTAAGCCATTTGCAGTTAACGCTGCGGAGAGAACGCTGGGATTTAAACCGGCCCATCGCACAAGGGACCAGGAGATAAAGCAGAAAGGGTTCGCAGCTGGGGAGGGTCGGGGTTGCCGGATATTTTCAAAAGAAGACATCAATAGAAATAAAAGTTGCTGCAAAGTAAAAAGAGGTCCCCAAATTCATGAGCACACAGTAGGCACAAGTGACTTTGGAAAGATTTTACCAGCCCAGGGTCTAATCGACTGGCCTGGGAGAATACGGTGTAAACCACAGTCTGAAAACCACATTGGCCTGACAGCACCCCACACCTACTTCCAGATCCTTCAGGCTTCGCCTTTGAACACAAAGTACTAAACCGGCTAGAAGTTTCTTGATGTCTATAACAATTCAGAGCGAGCTCTCTCCTTGCCTACGGTGGTCAAACTCCCTAAATGCAAAGCATGTTCCCCCTTGCCTGACCTGCAACTGTCCTCCCTTGATTTTTATTGTGCGGCGGCCGAGCCAGCATAAGGTTGCTGAGTAAACTTAGCAAGTCAGAACAATCAGTGGCTTAAAAGATTTTCCCTTAAACTAAAAGTTTCGTTCCAACACAAAGGCGCCTACATTTAGAAATCCCCAACGCTCTCCCAGCGAAGCCCAGCAAGCGAGGACTCCAACCCGCTGAACTACAGAACCAGGGTGTGAGAGGGGACGAAGGACCTTTGGCAACTCCTCCTGCAGGGCGACCCCTTCGCCGGCACGGCCTCGGCAGAGCTGGACGCTGGGCCAGCTCGGAGCGTGTGTGGAGATGGGGGGCGTCCGGGACGGCAGGCCGCCTTCCCAAATCCTCCATGCAATGCGAATGAAAAGTTACCGAATAACGTACCTCCAATCCACAGAGCTCTGGCTTTCCTTTTACCAAAGGCACAGGGAAACAGAGGAAACATCGCGTCTCTACCACTTAACCTGCTGCCCGTCGTACCTACCCATAAATGGCATCTTTATCTCTCTTTAAAGCGTCATTGACGGAGGAACCCATGCTGGGGGCCATGGCGTTGGTGTGAGCTGTGTGCGGGTACTGATGCGAGTGCAGAGGAGGCCCGTGGTTCAGGTGGTGGACCGGCTGCATGGACCTGGCCGCATGCGGGTCCCCATACATCGTGGAGGGGATGCCTACTCCATCCATGCCCCCGTAATGGGGTAAATCGTCGTACTGCATGACAAACAGGAGAAAACAAGGTTGAGAAGGCCAGGCCGGCAAATGGGGAACCGGCAGGGCATGGAGCTTATATAATGTCAGTCCAGCTGGATCCTTCAACCCAGAATTCAGTGGCCTTGCATCTCTCAAGTTGAGGGTTTTTATTTTAAAAATAATTTCTAAAGTAAAAATCCTAGGATTCTCTGAGTCTCAGCTGAGATGAATGGTCTTGCCCTAACTTGTGTCCCTATCAACTAGTTCAGAAATTCAGGATCCTTTGGCAAGGAAGGAGGGAAGAAAGAAGGAAAGAAAGGGAGGCATTTTCCCAGAGGGCGGAAGGTAAAACGTGCATGTCTCTAGAGGAGGAAATTCAAAATCACAATAATAAAACGTGCCAGGACAGTGCAGCAAACCCGCCTAGTTTCACAGCCCCTTCCCATCAGGGGGAATTAAAAAAAAAAAAAAAAAAAAAGTTACGATGGGAACAGCTAAGCTAAGCACATGAATTCAGACAGGCTTCTCATTTTATTTCTCTGCCAGCGTGGGGTTAAGGCAGTCCTGCAAGACACTGCATTTCCTTTGCTTTCCAAGACAAACTCTGCTAAATTACACAAAACTAACTGGCCTTCTCATAAGTGAAACTCAGAGAAAGGTAGTTTTTCATGTTCATTAGAGCTGAATTTAGAATTGGACAATTTTCCCTCAAAGTTAAAGGAAATCTATAGTTGGAGCAGTTATTCTGCTTTCTCCACTGTTAAGAACTTTTCCCCCAGACTAAAAGTCAATGAGGCAAATGTAACTCATCAGGTGTAAAGTAAATTCAAAAGCAAATGCACGTACAACCCCTATCTTCTTTCTTCAGAAAAACTGCTTTCATATTGATTGTCATTATTTTGGGGTGCAAAATTTAGCTATTTAGATTTTCCTCATTGCTTCATTCCAGGCAAGTTCTTTTCCCAAGAATTGGAGGCACGGAGAGTGAAATGATTTTCAAAGAAAAGAGGAACTGCCACTTTCATGTCCTTAAAGCCAGAGGTGTGAAAATAGTTTGGAAGAACGCTGACATTTGCCTGAACCAAAGGAGTAAAGAAGAATGTGTCAGCCTAGTAACTTTCTTTTGCAAACAGGGCTTTGAGGGCCAGGACGCAAATTATGCAGGGAAGGCTTTCTGTAGACCCCCCTGTCTTTTAAGAAACTACCTCAGTTGGGTTGTCATTGTCTCACTTGACTCTCACTACATTTCCATTCAAATAGGAATATTGGGGAAATTAGTATTGCATTTTTAAAGTGAGTCGCTGTGTGCTTAGTATCCAATTAGTGAAGGGCTTTTCTAACAAAAACTTTCCAAGTATTACCTTTTATAAAAATCCATGCACATTAAAATCACTCTTAAAAGATGAATGTTTTCCGACCCCAAAAGCCATTACACGATGACAAAGTTATTTGCTTAAAAAAAGCTAAATACTTCTAATGATATTAAAAGATGAGCATAAGCAGTAACACATCAGAAGTTTCTAGCTGTTTATTTTACTTTAAAAATAGCTTTAAACTTCTGCTCCCTGAACTACTCACTTTATAGCATTAATAGGTATCTAGCGCCTTTTGTTTTTGTTTTTTAAACAGATGATTGTCTGAGCTTGTATTTTTATTTAGATAGCTGCTGGTTAGGATTCTATAGAAAACTTGATTACTTGAATTAATTACATGTAACATACATAAGTCTACAAATGCACTGAATAAATTCTCTCGCTTTAGGCCACGGCTTTAGGAGCCTCATTCAAAAATACAGAGAAAAAAGGAAACTTTTTAGCAGTGTCTTTCGGCCACGTTTCAATTTAATCTCACATTTGAGTTCCACAATTGTTTTTTAATACGTACCCTTTGCGCCATCGGCCTCCCTGGCTCCCTTCCTACTTCAACTTCTAATATATCCTCTTTAAGGCCAGTGTGAAAAGAAACAAATAAGCAAACTCCCCCGGAAAAAAAAAAATGTAAAGCACGACGAAAAATCCCTTAACGTCTCCAGCAACGTGAGCTACTGGTCCCAGATCTTCGGTCTACGGGACCTGAAGCAAAGCGCCCGAGTCACTGAGCATAAAAGCGCTCCGTTTCCAAGACAGCAGCGGGGGCAAAAAGAAAAAAAAAAAAAAAAAAAAAAAAAAAAGCAGATCTTCTCTCCCCCAAAAAATCAGTTAAAAAAAAAAAAAAAAAAAAAAGAGCGCCCCTCAGACCCAACTACCAAATCTCATGGCTTTCTGCCACTCCGGCTGTCAATCACAGGCGAGGTTGTCAACGTGGTGAATGAATGATCATCCGCTCTGTCTTCTTCTGGTCAGAACACCTCAAATGTTAATATTCAAATGCACAAAGCCCTAGCGCTCGCTTCCCTTGAATCAGTCCTAATTCCTAATCAGTTTCTCTCTTCTCTCGCTCGCTCTCTCTTTCTCTTTCTCTCTCTCTCTCTCCCTCTTTGCAACTGCTGCACTGGAGGGAGATTAGAGGAGGAGGGTTAAAAAAAATGTCTGTCTGAGTTTGTCTTAAAGGAGCCACGATCGATGCTGCCCGCTTGCAGTCCCCGTGCGTGTGTAAAGTGTGTGTTGCACAGGCGGAGAGGTGGATTCCGACCAGAATGCTAGAACCCGGAAGTAGTGGTGGCCATAACAGGTCGCGTCTTACACAATGCATTGGGCTGCAGCAAGTAGGATCCTCGGCAGGGGTGGGTGCGCGAAGCGAGCTCTGGCCGCACTGGAGAGGCAGAGAGACGCTCCATTAAATCGCACGCCCAGGCACAAACACACACACACCCAGGGCACACGCGCACAAACGCGGGCAGCAGCCCCCGGCCGCAGGCTTTATTTTCCGTATTCTTTTCTCTCCCTCCCCCTCCAGACTCTCTCCCCAAAGCCGACTCTCTTGAAATAAATTGGGAATAAACGCCGGGCAGGCAGCAGCAGGAGTTATTTTGCACAGGGCTCTGAGCACAGACTTCATGACTTTCCTCGAAATTATTGGGGTCTGCCAGTTTTTTCGGGGGCAGAGGGGGCTAATGCAGAAAGTATTGGATTCTCAGGACGGACCACCCCAAGTAGAAAAGTCAAACGGGGAGACAGAAGACTGAGCAGAAGCAAGGCTTGGAAAGGCTCTGCTGAGTCCCGAGAACGTGGGGTGAAGAAGGCTGGGGCTTTCTGCAGATCCAGCTTAGAGTTGCTGTCAGAGGTGGACACCCGGCCCAAGGAAAGGAAATGCTTGCATTTTCTCACTTTGGGATCTGGACACCCCCGCCCTCCACCTCCTAGCCCCGGAGGCCCCCAGCCCCAGCCCCGGCGTCCTGCGCGAAGTGGGAGAGGAAAGGAGGGAACAATGAGCTGAGAGCCGGGAATGTGCCCCCAGCGCCTGTTTACAAACACGAAGCTATTTATGATCGCCGGAAAACGAAACCCGACGCGGGCTCGGAGCAGCCCAGACCTCGCGGGTGGAGCCCGGGCCAGGGAGACTCGGGGAAGCAGGCTGTTTCTCCGACCCTCTCTGGGAGAGGCAGCTGTGCGCCCAGGGCGCGGCGCAGCAGGGTCAGCGCGCTCGGCTCCGGCTCCGGCCGCGCCGCCTTTGTCTTCGAAGCGCCGAGGGGCTCCGGCCTCGGCAGTGCTCGGGGCCTGGAGGGACCCTGCGCCCCAAGCTCGTTTGCCCCGCGAAGCTCCGCGCTCTCCTCCCCAGCCCTTCTTCTCCCCACCCCGCTTTCCTGTCCCCAACCCGGCTCAGGGAAAACTCCCAGTGCCAAAGAAAAAGAAATTCACTTCGGGAGCTGAGATTTCAGACAAAAACCTGCCCCTACCCACAACTCAGAGGCTCCAACCAGCCACTGATTTTAACTTTCTCCCTTCAAATACCTATTCTCTGGCTTAACAACAACAACAACGACAACAACAACAACAACAACAGCAGCAGCACAGCAACGAAATCCTCTCCTTATTCTCCCACTCTAAGCTTGCCTTTTATTATTGTATTTAGTGGTGTTATTTTCGTTTTTATTTTTCTGCGCGCCCGGCTCTATATGCCGAGATGGCTCAGCCACAGCAGCTCAACCAGCGGGTTGGAAACCTCACATCCTCGAGCAAGGCTCGCAGCTCGCTCGGCTCGGAGCAGGATTTTTTTTTCCTCCCTCCAGCTGAAACCTCACAGAAAACTCCCCCTGCGGTCGACTGGAAAATGAGCTCACCCAAATCTCGGTAGGCAGCCGTGGAGGAGGGCTCGGCCAATCAGGGGGCGCTCCTGCCAAGGCGGCCGCGCATTGGCTGCGGGGAAAATCAATTATCAAATAATCGATCAGCAGGGAGCTTCGATCTGCCGGGAATGCAAACTGCCAGTCCCGATTCCCGCCCTGATGGTGGCCAAAAGGCTGACTCCTCCAAAGCCGTCGGCCGCTAGTTCCCATCGCCCCCACCCCCCATCCCACTTCGCCAGCTGCGGACCGAACCCTCATCCCAAAGGGGGGTGTAGATAAGAGAAAGAGTTTTGAGAAAGATTAGGGGGCTCGTATCTGGAGAGGTTGTTTGGACAAGGCTAGGAGCTCTCAAATGTATTGAGGCTAACTCTAAATGCGCAAACTAAAAGAGAATTTGCATCAGTTTGAGAGGTAGGACTCAAGTTTTTGTTAAGTGGGCTTTCAAGAAGCCAGAGACACTGGGCAAGCATCAGAACATATATCTGGAATCAGGTTCCCTCCAGCACACGTAGCCTCGCTGAGCGATGTCTATTCCTTTAGTACTTAGCAGGAGTCAACGCCCAGTCTCCCCCCCCCCCCCCACCGAATAGTGGAGTTTTCATAAAGCCGAAGCAGCTGAACCTTCCCAGCCTCCCGCACACCTCCCCAACGCCGACACCGCACTCCCCCCGTGTGCACCTAAAGGGCTGACACATACACCCGAAGCCTTCAGATACACTTTGCCTTGAAAGAGCTCCGACTGTTTAAAAAACATCCTAGGATCCGCATCATTTGCATCTCTCTTCTTTCTTCCTTTCTCCCCCCACCTCCCCCCCCCCCAACTTTAGGATCTTTAACTTTTTTCCATCGCAAACATGGGTAAAGTTTTTGGGTACCGACGCCCCGGTACATTACGCAGGAGGTTAAAGCAGGCCGCGTGTCAAAGCCGAGGGGATCCAGGTGAATTACCAGCTTCTTTACGCCTTTGCCTGACACTCCCACCCCCACCCCGCTCGCCCCAACATGAACTTGGAAACCGAACTTCAGGCCAAGATGGAACCTCCCGGTCTCCGGAAGGCGATTTCTCTGTTTAATTCGCGGGAAGCTGCGCTGGCTGGGCCAGGCAACGCAATCCTTTTCCAATTACCGGGAGGACCAAACTGGGCCGGCAGCCTGCAAGCCCTCTCCGAACCCCAGGCGGCTTTGGCCCTCACCTGCGCCTTCCGACGGCTGCACGCGGACGTGTGACCACTGCAGTCCAGCAGGCCAGGCTTCGGCGCGGCTGGCTGTAGGGGAGGGACACAAGGAGGGGGGGTCAAGCCAAACATCGAGATGGGTACATCTACGTTTATGATCCTTAAATGAACTGCGAGGGAAATGGTGTAAGTATAATTTAACGGAGAGAAATTTACTGCGAAATACATTTCGATGATCATCGTCTTTAAGAGTCCTTAGGGGCTCTCCAGCAAAGGCTTAAGTAACCGGTTTGGAGTTACCTCAACCCTGCGGCCATGTTTTCAAATTTGGAAAAGGCCAGTTTTGGTAAAGATTTCTTTGACAATGGAGTTTATTTTGTATTGTTGCTTTTTGGTAAATTTGTTTTCTAGCAGAGATGAAAAAAGAAGGTTCAGGTAAGTCACTCCTTTTCAAACATAACCAAAAACTTCAAAGCAGTTGGAAAACTATTGTGAGCTTCAACCGTGATGTGTCAGGTTACCGTAAAAGTACTTTCAATTACCTACACACAGGTTTTCCTCAAAGAAAGAGATAGTTTGCGTTTGTTGTCTTAAATAAACTCTTTATAGTTTTAAAAAGTGTCTTCTTTCTTCTCCCCCACCCCTTTTCCATTTATAACTGCTAACCTAATGCTACTCCTAGGTCTTTATAAGATTGATTCTGGACAATCAAGGGACTAAAACACTTTTACAATGTAATTACAGTAGTACAAATTGTTTGCCCAAACCTCATTCTGGATAAGGATTTTACAATTAGCAAACAGTTATTACAGTTGGGGCTTGCTGAGAGAAATTGCACAGAGGAAGTCTAGAGTTGTAATATAGTAGCCATAAAAAAAACCCTCCTTTAGCAAGGCAGCAATTAATCATCTATTAAAAGGAAAAGGCAAAGGGATAGTTCTAGGTATCTTAGTAAACTACTACTGATATTTACCTGTTCTGTGATAGCACCTATCCCTAACTTATTTCAGATACTTCCTTTTTGAAGTAATAGCACGTTTATTTTGCAAAAACTTGGCCTGGTGAAGGGTTCTGGCACTTGCCCGTAGCTCTGGAGACATGTGCCTTCCATCCTCAGCTTACTCTAAACATCCCAGAACATCTTCCCAAAGATAGAGAGCTAAGACTTTAAAGGGGCAGGCTGGGGCCTAGGTCTCTATTGTTTAGACCTTCCTAGCAAGGAGGCATTTAAAGCAAGTGGTGCCCCTTTCCGATGTTGGTACAGTCCTTTTTGAGCACTCCCCTCTAATTTTCTGTTCTCCTATAAGGGATTGTGTCTCTGAAAAGACATATATCCTGAATTAGGCTTTTGTCCCCAAAGTTCACACTGATGAGTCAGCTCCAAAACCCTCAGAAATTAAAGAGGCATCTCTTAAGGTAAAATGTGTGTGTATTTGCCAGCCCAGAATAAACAAAAGACTGTTAATCAATTGAGTTTGGCAGCTGTGTTCACAGAATGATAAGAGTTTATCATCTGCCACCTAACTTTAAGATGCCTGTTAAAATGTTGTGATTACTCCTTAGGTTGTCCTGTGGTGCGGAGGCTTGGGGTTTGTCCTTCAAGAACATTCATCGTCTGCATCTCAACCCTCCACATTAACATTTGCATTTCAAAAAACAGAAATAGGAGGAGGGAAAGACAGTTTGAAGAAAATGGATTTAAAATCTAGTAGAGATAATAGAGGAATGCTTGAGATAAGAGCCTGGATGTGATATGAGAGAGGTACCAAGAAGTCAAAGCTAATGAATAGCTCTGAGAAAAGTGAAATAAACTATTTAGAGGTCTATAAAAGGGGGAACCTGGTCAGGTGATGTGAAAGGGGGTTAACTGAGCGGATTAGGGAAGACGTTAATCATGTGCCCCAAAGCCATCTGGGCTAGAAGACCTGGGAGATTTGTTTACTGCATTTTGCTTCAGAAAACAATGTCTGGGTCCAGTTCAGAAGTCAATGAGAGGTCAGTTCAGGCTCTCCAACCATTGCGGGGGAAAATACCTAAGTCACTGTATTCTAACTGGATAATGCAAAAGTTAAGAAAAAAAAATTTTTTTAAGTAGGGGGAGAGTTGTTTTCATTACTACCTTTCTATTTCAAATCATTAAAATGCTTTGGTCTCCAGAGGGGGAAAAATTACACTGGTTAACATAATTACTAGCTCTGACATTTTCAGAAGTTATAGAGGTCTTTTATTAATTAAATGGAGGGCTTAATAAAATATTCCTAATAAAATTTATGGTTGTCTTAAAACTTTCTAAACAGTGCTATAAATTCTTAATAAAATTAACTGGGAAATGAGTTATTAGCCCACACTTTACCCTCCCCCCCCAACTTCTACATAAGGAGCGGCTGTAGAATGAAAAAGGGAAATAGAAGCCTTTTAGTAAAATATAAATATTAGCCAAAGACACACATTGCTTTAGAAGATGTGAGCTTTCAACTAAGTTATTTCTAATGGTTTCATCCTCCAATATTCCCCCAAAGCTACTCACAACAAAACTTAGAAAACTCCTTCCCCTTCTCTACCACATACTATATATGCGTGTATACGTAAGCTCATTTGAAATACAATGCTCGATTTTCTGGTCTGAGTTTTGTGTTAAGTTTAATAAAAAGCACAGATGCCTCATGCAAAAGTCCAATATAGGACTTCTGAAGGTTCAGAGAGTAAATATTTTATCAATTCAAAGATAATTAAAAATGAAATGTCTTATAATTTCTCTCAGTATAATTTCTTTAAAGGTAACTTTGAAATAACAAATTGCTCAACCTTCAAGCTCCGCATGTATAACAGTGGTGCGTTATCTGAAGCAGCATTTTGTCGAGCAGATATACAAAACTTTTTCATATCACTACGTTTTAAAACCTTGGCGAGTTATCTTAAGTTTTGAGATACTTCTCTGCTTCACAGATACAATACTGGCTGGTTGGCTGTTTAAAATGAACAGGACTCTCAAACATACTTCAACCAAATAAAACAGCCTTGGTGGATTTTTCAGCTTCTGAAGGCTTGATCTTTTGTGCCGTCTACTGGACAATGGAAAAACTACAGCCTCTATGACTTAAGAAACTTTTCTAGTCCAGTATTGGGGGAGGGGGAGGAGGTAGTGGCAAGAGAGTATGCTTTGGTGCTAGTAAGTCGTAGGAGAGGATAACAGGACCCAACCTAGACTCATGGGACAGGTTTTGTGGTCTAATCACAACTATGTTTTCATATCCAAGTTTAGGACCTTATATTAAGCCCAGGCACACCTAAACGACTTGACTAAGGCAAAAGGCTGTATTTAATACAACTGTATACGTGTCTGAGTACACAAAGTTGGCTTGGGAATAGAAAGAAAAGATGATAGGACAAGTTTAGCATCTCTGAAAAACAATATTGGTGGTTTGCTTCGCTCTGAGTGTGCATTCGCTTGATAGTCAAGGTAAATATATCTACTGCCTAGATAATCGAAGATGTACAAATTAACTCTTGGAATTTGAAACATGATGTTCAGTAATCAAGAATTGCACTTTTAGGAGGAGGGGAAATGAAACTGGTAATTAGAAAACTTTTAGTGCCGTTCTTTTTGGCAATCTTGAATGAAAATGTGAAACTTCAGTGTTTTCACTTGGAGACCACATGTGGGAGAAAGTGGGTGAAATTCATAGTCAGATGCCTTTATGTAGCAGAGGCTGTTTGATGATCTATTAAACATTTAAGAAATATTGTATATATTTTGGTCATGATTTAAAAAAATATTTATGGTGCCCTAGCATTCTGGAAGCTTTGTACAAAAAAAAAATCTTGAAGCTAACTTCGACCTGTTTGATATTGACATAGTTTCTGAATAATAATTACCTTAGAGAGGTTATTTTGTGACTTAAGAAACAAATAAACAAAACCCAACACCAATAAAATGCAGAGAACTCAAGACGGTTTTGGTGGAAGAGACATAAACTTGGGTGCAGGGCTCTTACAACTGTTCATCTGCTTTTCTGAAGTTAAAAATTCTTTAATGCATTTTAATAAAAACTACTAGCACATGACTAGTTATTAGGGTGCCTTTTAATAAAAACTGAAGAGTGAAAAGGAGACAGCTTTAGGACATTTTATTGATGCATAAATATATTTCAATGATCTACTTCAAATATACATCTTGATGTGGCACTATGTCAGAATGACTTTAAAATATTGTATTAAATATAGATATATCAGAGAACCTGAACTGACATTGCCTACTTAAAGCAGTGAGATTTCTTGCACTGCAGTGTGACAGAACAGGATGGTTTCAATTGTGCTACCCAGATGGAGGGGGTGGTGGTGTGGTGATGGGTATCTTTTAAGCTTTAACATAATCAACTGAACTATGTGACAGATTATTACTTTATGAGATGTTATGTGGAGCCATTGGTCCAGATTAAAACATCAAGGACAACCACCACCCTACCCACAATCGCTAGAAAACATAGATAATTCTTACAAGAACCAATCACAGTTGATGTATTTTAAACAGCCGAGTGCTGTGAGAGGTCTGGGGAAAGTGCTCTAGTCACCAAAGGCAAACATTTACCTTTCAAATAACAGGATGAGCCAGAACCGTCATGACTAGTATCCATGTTCAGCTGGATAAAGGGACATATTTTGCAAAAAACCTTCAGGCAAAAAACAAAAACAAAAACAAAAACAAAAAACCAACAACAACAACAAAACACACAAAAAACCTGATTATTCATAAATAAATATTTTAACATTTCACTGACTTATCTAACGAATAAGAAAAACATCGAAGGCTTCCTGCAGTTCAGAAAGAATTCTAGTAGCCTGGAAAACACAGAAGGAAAGAACGAGAAGCCCAAGGACGCCTGCTGAGTAGTGATTCACTTGTGAATATCTGAAAACGTACTTTTCATGCCCTTATTTAAAAATGAAAAATAAATATCATCCTTCCTTGTCTTTTTGTTTTGTTTTTAATTAACATCAGACTATGGTTATGCTTGCTAAAAAGCATAATTCTTTCCAGGGGGTTTCTGCAAGAAAGGGCCAGTTTGAAAGCTTATAACTAATGGCAGAAGTGGACGTATAAGCCGCAAACAAATCGTTTCGCAGCGGAGCCCACAGCCCTGAGAGACGCCCCTTCTTGCGAGCTCATCAGGATAACTTCATTTACTGGCAGGTCGGCGGCCACTTCCGGGACTCTCTGTCGAGCGGTGTCCTTTCACCGCGGAGTCCTCAGCAGGGCTGCCCTGTCACCTGTGTGTGTTGAGGTGGCAGGTCCCCAACGGCGCCCTGCAACGCAGGCTGGTCCCCGCGCCCCCAGCCACCCAGAGCCCCGGGCCTGCCTGCACCCCCGGGCGCACGGACTCCCCGGGCTGGGTGGGGGACCCTGCAAGGTACGCTTCCTGGGGGTGGCGGCTGCGGCCTCTGCTCACACCTGGCTTGACGCAGGGGTGGCGGCCTAGGGGGAGGGGTTTGGGAGAACCTGTTCCCCGGGGACCTCGAACCATCTGGAAAAAGCAAAGGGTGAAAAGGCCCCCCTCTCCTGCCAGGGTCCTCCTCCCCCGCCATTTTGGACTCTGCCGTCCCACCTTCTCTTTGGGGTTCGCCTTAGCTTCTGCCGGAGCGAGTGGGTCAGGCCTGGGCGGCGGGGGGGTGTCAGGCGGAGCGGGAGCGCGAGGACCCGCAGACCCGCGCGCCGCGGCTCGGGGCCCCGGCCTCTATCTTCCGCTTCTGCGGGCTCAGCACCCAAGGGCGCCTTTCCGCATCTGGACTGGAGGACCCCGGCTCATCCCACCCCTCGCCCCTTTAATGCAGTTCCGGAAGCCTCTGGCCCCCGCTCCTGGACGGCTCTTCCCCGGGGTGCCGCCCATCTCCCGCTTCTTCCTCTGAGGCCAAATGTGCGCTGCAAGACTGTTCGGGATGCGGGAGCCTTTGGGGACCCCGGCCCCCGTGCCCCCTGAGGCCGCGGCGGGCCCCTTCCTTCGCAGGGGCTGGAACAAGCCCGCGTTTGTGGCCGCGGTTATTATTTCAGGTGCGCTAATGGGATTGGAGGCCGCGGATCACCGTGTGCGGATTGAAGCGGTTCCTTCTCCGGGGTTCCAGCAGCCGCCGGGTGGATCGGAAGTCACCGCCGGGCCCTGGTGGCCTCCCGGGGCAGCGCGGCCCGCTCTGTGTGCCCGCGCGGGCGCTCACACCTGGGCGAGAGGTGGGGGACCCGCGCCCAGGGAGGGGAGGGGGCGGGGGAGGGGCGGGGGTGCGGGAAACGATGGGAGACACGGAGGAAGGGAGAGAGGCGCAGAGTGGCAGTGACAGAGACTAGGAGAGAGGAAGGGGAGATAGAAAGCGGCAGAAGCAGAGACAGAGTCGGGGAAACCGACCGACAGGGAACCTGAGCGGGTCGTGTCCGCCTCCCCACACCAGCCTCCACTGCGAAGGAGAAACGCGCCCTTAATTCTCGCTTTCAGCTTCCGAGGGAGCCTTATCATAGACTTCTGCATAATTGCATATTGACTTTCCTAAATAGTTCCGCAGAGCTGTTTGCTGCTTTCACTTGTTCAGTTGCAAACAATTCCCTTGGGGAAAAAGAAAAGAGGTGTGTGTGTGTGTGTGTGTGTGTGTGTGTGTAGGGGTGGGAACTAAGGTCAGAGGTAAATGCTCCCGTGCTCTGTCACCATGTCCCTTTAGCCATCCCAGAAATGACCATCCTGCTCTAGGAAGTGCCTGTCACCATCACAGGTACGGTGAGGTGATTGCTCTGCCTTGGGCCCACTTTTTGCAGCCCCCTTTCCACCATAGAGTACTGGAGAACGTTAGGGCTAAGCATTGAGTTCCATTTGCCCATTTCGCAGATGAGAAAGAGGAGACTAAGAAAGGTGAAGCGACCTATTCAATTTCTTCTCTTTCTCTTCTGCCATGTCTTAAAGTTCTCTTTTTTAATTTATATCTCCCAACACTTAAAATTCACAACTACACAAGAAGGCTTTCTTAGTCTTCTTTCTTAAGATCACCGGAGGTCAGTGTGCCCATGTCTCCTGTCCGAAGCAGCTGTGTGTGCAGTTGATGGTGGTGTGTGAGTGTGGGGGCTGTGTACTGGCTTCTCCCTCCTTCCCGGCTCCCACGCTGATTCCATCACTGGACCCCTGGAGGACAGCAGCAGGCAGGGAGCTTACTGACCTGTGGAAGACCCCTCCACACAGCAGGAAGAAACAAGCCAGGAGAGCTTGTATTTGGTGGTGATGGTGCTGGGGTCTCACAGGCTTTGCTTTTCTCCAATCAACCCCCAAACAAATAAACAAGTCCTGCCTTTTGCATCAACTTCCTGTGGACGGAGTGACCCTAAGTCACCCAGGGAAGGAGTGGGGAGGTTCAGGCCTTATTTACCCCAGAATTAAAAACAACATCCCCTCAAACTGTCCCTCCTCAGTAGCTTGCCTTTTAAGGATGCGAGAAGGAGTTTCTTGGAGTCTAAGCAGACATAATAACCCATTGAGATGTTTAGGTTTCAAGTTTACAACAAAGCATTTTACCCTGCTTACCCGAACCCCACTACAGCCTAGACCCTTTACAAAGACATTCTGTATCTTCTATGGGCAAACTAAAGTTTTGAGTAGACACTTCTAATTCTGAAACATTTTTATTTTTAGCTTCAAATTTTTGCTAAAACAAATCAGTTGTTTACTGCCTTCTTCTCCTCATGCCCTGATTTTCTTTCATTCAAAAATTTTGTTACTTTGAATTTTGTATTGATTTGGGTGTTTGGTACAGAAAATTTGTTTGTAGGTTATCTTCAGTCATATACATTTATTTTATTTTGTGAAAAACTGCAGTTTACTGTTTGTTTGTTTTTTACTTATTGAATATTAACAAAAAATAGCCTAATGTTCTTTGAAGTTTAAACCTTAATAATGTGTTACATCCTAGCCTAGCTTTTGAGATAAGCCCATTGCATTTTCTTCTTGTTGAGTCACATAGCTTTTAGTTAAAAATCTTTCGTTTTAAAAAAGGTTTTATTTTTTAAGTAATCTCTACACCCAACATGTGGCTCAAACTTACAGCCTCCAGATCAAGAGTCACCTGCTCTACCGACTGAGGCGGCCAGGTGCTCCATCGTTAAAAATCTTCTGAGGAAACCAGAACTTTTTGATATACTGCATTATTAGCTATTTTATTTGCAACTATTTAGTGCTCGCAGGCTGAAACTGAAGAATGACTTAGGAAATTGGTTCTATCACAATGAGCTCTTAGCATGTACAAAATTACTCAGTCAAGATTCTGGGAAGTGGGAATGAGGGAGAGTGACAGAGCTGAGAGTTAAGATACTCAGAGTCAAATTTGAACTCAGTCACTAATAGGCTGATGGCATTTGAAGAAGTTATCTTCTGCAAAAGGAACTGGCTAATATTATTTTGTTTTCCAATTGTACTTTGGATTCTCGCATTTAATGATTCTGTATTATAAAGTTAGATACACAGAAAATGTGTAGCTTCAAAATAAACAAAAATGTTTAGCGTTAAGACATTGCATTAATACCTATTTCACAGTACATTTTACAGAGGTTGATGTTTGGATTTGGATAGGAGAAGATTATCCTAAAGCAGTGTTTCCCTGCCTCTACTTCAGCCATTTACATACAACCATGGGCTTTCTGCCCTGCTTTAATGCCCTATGAATTACCATTTATTTGTTCTTTACCAAAAAAATAGTCTCACCTATAATAAGACATATACGTATTTTAAAATGAAAATTTATATCATAGGATTTCTTTTATATTTTTTCCTAATGCAGAGTACAATAAATACAATAATAAATTTAAAACAATGTGTTGTGATCTATGCTCCTAAATCATCTTTACTCCTCTTTAGGAAGCAATGACCTAAGGATGTCTTAAATCTGCTTAATGTGCCAAGTTCTAAACAGATTCTACTTTATATATCAGCGTGACCAAGTACCACTCAACAAATATCACACAATGAATACAGAAAGAAGAGGTATTCAGTTGAGAAAGAAGTGAACACTAATGATTAGGAAAAATGAACACTAATTTTAGGAAGAAATCAACGCTGTCTTGCAATTCAGCTTTGGTATTTAAAGTGGTAATGTATCTTGTAAACCTGTAACTGCAAACTTGTTGATATTGATGAAGTACAAAAGTCCCCATTTTCTAAGACAGCATTTTGAAATATAATCACACAGATTTGGATATTTGTGAGGCCCAAATGTATGGTAATAATAAGCAATTTTGAAAACTATACTTGATTCTACAAAAATTACAATAATTTCTCATAAAAACCTTCAAAACACTGAGATCTGAAACTCTTGAGCATTATATTCCAGGGAAGGAAAACATAAATGCTTCTACTTCAGACTTTTTCCCCCCAATTTATTCATGCTCAACTCCTCCCTCTTTTGAGATTCCCCCCCACAGGGAACTCAAGGATCAGAAGAATTCCTCCTTAGGCACTATAACCTCCAGATATTACTCCCCAAGTTTGCAAATGACATCTTAGGTCTTTGTTGAAAAGTACACCTGAAAGAACGAAAGTGAACAGAAAGATGTCAAAGCATAGGGTTATTTTTGTTACTATTACATTTTGTCTGGATATTCTTTAGTGTGGTTTAGAGGGTAAAACATTTAATCTTTCTTCACTGGCCAGGCACCCCCCTTTGGAGGCACTTTCTTTCCTGATTTCACATTTGTCTTTTCCTTGTAACACTGCACACTGAATCTGCCGGGCAAGAGGTAATTTACACACAGGTTTTATTTCCTTATGCCTAATCGCGGTTACACATCTCAGCAAACCAAATGCCATTCACTGGAAGCTTTTGTTCTGCCTTGTTTTTTCTCAAACATGGGATTAAGTTAAAATAATAATTTATTGCAACAACATACCACCTGACCATATTAAAAATCAAGAAAAATCAAAACCAAGAGGCATTGCTTAGCACAACCAGAATGCTGAAGAACTTAAAAACCACAAAATTGAAAATGGGTAGTTACGGCTCTTTTAATAACTGTTGTGTTCTTAATCAGTATCCGAGCACCGTGGGGAGTGTGGCTGAGCCTCAAGGGCTCTAGAAACCACTGTTTTGAAGGTCAAACTCAACCGAGGTTCAGTGTCCAGCTATACTGTGCACTGCCAATCTTTGCCTCCATGGGACCAAGCACGCCCCTGACCTAAGGACCAAATGCCATGGCCAGTTTGTTCCCTGACTTGTTATTCTGTCCCTGGCAGTCACCACTTTTCTTCTTTGAGCATTTGACTCTCTTACTTTTGTACTTTTGCATTTCTATGATAGTCGGCCAGCACCCTTTTTAACCCTAAACTAATTTAGACCAAAAAGTATTATGTGTTTTCGGATACTCTAACTCATTCAATGCTTAGGGCTTATTTGTTCGAGACCCTCAGCCAATGAGCCTTCCTCGGTGCTTTTAGCTCTTTACCCCAGGAGGGGATAGTTAGAATTTGTTTCAAAATTCTCTTATTTGCTTTTTCCTTTCCTATGAGTCTGTAATTTAGTTCTGCTGACACAGTTGGTTAACCCCATACTGGGGAGCTGATTAAAAACACTTTCTAAAAATGTCTGTTCCTATTACTGGTATTAATCAGCATTTTTTTTTTTTGGCCTATCCCTTTCTTTTGACTTGTTTATCAAAATCTTTCCACCCCAATAATTCTAAGTGGGCATAGTTAAAATGCTACATACTCAGTTCTTTCTAGGATGAGCGACTTCTACTTCCCCTGTCTCTGATGTACCTGCTATACTGGAACGACTCCAGACAGCAATTCGTGGTCTTAGAGATTCTATCAAGCTGTATATGTGCCAGAGCAAAGGTGAGCAATAATCAGATTTGTTCCCATCCCTGTGCTTAGAGGACCATTCAGTTACACAACAGATCCCCCTCTTGAGGAATACGTTCTTTTTTTTTTTTTAATTTTTTTTTTTCAACGTTTATTTATTTTTGGGACAGAGAGAGACAGAGCATGAACGGCGGGGGAGGGGCAGAGAGAGAGGGAGACACAGAATCGGAAACAGGCTCCAGGCTCTGAGCCATCAGCCCAGAGCCCGACGCGGGGCTCGAACTCACGGACCGCGAGATCGTGACCTGGCTGAAGTCGGACGCTTAACCGACTGCGCCACCCAGGCGCCCCGAGGAATACGTTCTTGAAAAATCTGAGTCGTTGTCATAGCTATGCTGAGGGAGGCTACCCAGGGTCCCTTTACCCAGGCTACTTTATCCACTCTGGTTAACCTAGATACCAAGGCCAGCCCCACTGTCCTACCCCCGTTCTTGTGGAAACTTTCAAGAAGACACGAGGTCCAAAACAGTTTCAGACTTGCTTTTCTCATTGTCTGCTTTTCTCATTGTCACTGACATTTTTTGGATAGTGATAAAAAGGCAAGTCTGTTGCAAATTTCATAAATCAGTTCCTTCTCTCTGTTCTACTGTCAGGTTGCCCTTCTCACTAATGTCACCATATGTCACTGCTTGTCCCAGCCAATCTCAGGTTGATGGAAAGTGTTTGACTAACTTTTGGGTCCCATTGCCTATCATTGTGAGACCGAGCCAACTTTTTGGTTTTATACTGCTCCGTTTAGAACTGTGCTATTCAGGTAAAGTTCACGATATGTCCTAAACTAGTCTTTGATATTGAGGGATAAAACTGAGAATTTAATTTTTGTTCCTACCTAAGAAACTATTTTGTAGTTTGCAAAGCATGCCCCACCCCCAGGCCTAGTATCTTACTTTGCTCTCCCAAACCTTGTGACATTGCATTATCATCTCCATTTCACAGAGGAAGTTGAAAGTCACACAACTGTTCAGGATCAAAGGCTATATACCGAGTTATGCTATCACTCTGGAAAAATATCTTTGTAACTGCATCATTTTGTTATGCTAAATATTGGGGGGAAGGCTTCAGAAAAAGTGAGAAAGCGTTTTTTTTTTTTTGCTTGAAGTTTTTAGTTCTCTTTCTTTCCTATCATCTGCTGGAAGATTAAAAATATTTAAACTCCTGGAATACATCCTCCAAATTTTCACCATTTCCAGTGTCCAGACATTTTGAACTGTTTAACCATGTTGAATATGACATTTTTGCTCTATTTCAAACTTATTTTTTATTGCACAAATATCTTTTTGCATAATTTTGTTGCACACATATCTGTTTTTGAAAAATACTCGAAATCATATATAGAATACAAGTTGCTAAACAGAATTGTTATAGTTCTTTCCTTCTACAAATATATTTGTTTTATTTTGTAGTTGATGTATCTGTTTTGCCTTAAAGACTATACTGTATATAAGTCAATTTATGACATATTACAGCATGGTTTTCAAGGAGATAGCATTTCAAACTTTCCATCTAAAGAGAAAGAAGAAAACTGCTTTCAGGAAATATTAGTTAACCGGCAGGAGTCCTTTTCAGAGCACAGTTACCATGGGATTGAGAAGTATTTGCTAATTATAACAGTGCACTAATTATCTGCTTTTACATCTCATCTTTCTGTCTTTCTGTCTAAATTCACTTCTAATTATATGGTACCCTTTTTGCATATGACACATCTAAAAGTATTGCTTTTATCAGATATGAATTCTCTTCCTTGGAAATATTAAAGACATAGTTTCACTTCCAAAATATTTTCTCCTACAATGTAGTGAAATCTTTTGATCGTGGGTTGAATAATCTGTCATGTTGAGGGGAGGGAGGGACCAAGATTTCAATATTAGACATTTTGTATCTTCCAAAAGAGAATAGAAGAAATGATCAGCCTTGTCACAGTTTCTATTTTTCCGGTGCAGTTAAGCAGAAATAGCCACATCACCCACTCTTCCTCATCACCATCATTGTCATTATATTTTATTAATATTCAGAATTTAAAATATTGTAATTGATGGAAAGATATTTTAAATACAGTATAATAAAGGAAAGGTCACTGGGTCACCAGGACTTATTTCTGTGGGATTACTGTGTCACCCAAACTGTAGAGGCAGGCTTCAAACAAAAGCAACAACAACAACAGCAACAAATGTCGATTTCAGTTCCTATATTCTGATTCCCTCTGGACTTGTTGAGCAAATAGAAACAAGGATTCACTTGATGTGCCAAGAAAGTGAGTCTCACTCATGCCCCCCAAAGCAGGACTTTAGCCAGGGAAAATTACAGAATCAGGGGTCTATATCTTTAGGATACCTCAGGTTTGATTCCCAAACACAGGCTCATGTGACAGCTATTAGTCTGACTCACTCGTGGCTATACACTTCCTCTAACTCCACTCCTGATCACACTTTATTGATTATGAACTTTAATGCATACATATTCATTTTGATGTTTATTTGTTTTTAAAGAAAGCTTAGAGAATAATTTATAAGCTTTTAAAGAAACATCTGATAGTACTTGAAGCTTCTGCAAACATAAACAAAGTCTGCTCTACACTATTTAAGGCACATAGATATGTGCATCAAGCACTTTTAGATCTTGGACTCCAGAGGGGTAGAAGGGGATTCAGTGGTAGGGGTCTGGGTGCAGCACAAGAGGAAGCATTTATTGAGGGCTTTCTCTATGCCAGGCAATGGGATAGATGCTTTGGCATACATTAGTTCATTTTGGTAGCACCCAGCCCATTGAGGGTTGTTATAAGAATCCAATTAGAACTTTAGAGTTTGATACATTCTTTTTTCCCTGAGTCGCAACTAGCTGAAAAGTTGGATCTTCTGCCACCAGTCTCACTTTTATGCCAGACCACAGAATCATTTACATCCATTCAACTCAAGATGCTCAACTGCCTAGCAAACTAATGGTGCAGTCAGGGCCTTAGGGACCATGTGGGGCATTCTCTGCAACTACAGACATCTCAGCGATGGTAGAGCCTCTTCACTATTTGGCCAGGGACCCCTTTCCATCCTTTCCATCCCCTTGGGCCTGAGCCTCCTCATCTGGACATCAAGAGGACTTGACTCTATTTTTGATTTTGATATACCTCCCAGCCCCAGTGATTTGTGAATTTCATATTTGATTCTGCTGATGCCAAATGTTTACAGCTGAAATGGGGAGGGCAAACTAATTATACACAGAACTTTCCCAACTAAAATCTCAGGGGGTCAAGAGAAATGACTTAAATGTTTTCTGACTCTGACAATCAGAAATGCATTCTTTGTGGGCAACAATAGGACACACTGAGAAAAAAAAAAAAAACAACGTTTTAAAACCATTTTAGCTATAATATGTTATAGAAGAGAAAAGCTTCCAAAAGGGTGGAAAAACAGTTCTCATATCAAGCCACTGCAGATTGGGGTTCTTTTTTCACTGCTTACTGTGTGCTTTGGAATAGGAAAACAGTCCTCTCTGGGCTCCATAAAATAGCATTAATACCATCTCCTTTAAAATGGTGTTCTGATGTTTAATCAATGTTCATAAATCTCTTCAAGATCCTTGCATGTTAATTGTGACATTAACTACAAAGTATTATTCTTACAATGGGGTAATTTTATCCAATTAAATCTCCTCTGAGCTACCACCTGGGTAGGAAACATTGTTATTACTTTGCAAATTACTTTGTACTAAGGTTCCTTATGTTCCCTAACTATGAGCAAAAGTCCCATCAGAAGGTGTAGAATATTTAATATTTGCAACATTGACTTTGATGGGACATTACAGCAAAGAACAATATGCTCCAGTGCTATACTAGGGGCAGGGCAGAAGGACCTAAATCTCTCCAAGGATGCATCTTACACAGTCCAATTCACCATTCTTGGAGCAGCTGTGTAATTAATAACTGGACACAGCATATCATTAGTTTGAATGGGATCACAGGAGACTTTCAGTTTTAAGCTAGGAGTCAACCTAGTGTTTTAGATTTGCCCCACTTTCTAGAGACTGGAACCTCAGGCACAGTTGGTAGTGTTTGCTTTTTAAAATGTAGCCAGTCCTTCAAAGACAATTGCCAACCATGGAATTGACACTCAGTGTATTTAGCAAGCGCTAGAAATTACCTGTCATGTATTATTTTTTATTTTTAAAGATTTTATTTTTTAAGTAATCTCTCCACCAAATGTGGGACTTGAACTTACATGTGCCACCAACTGAGCCAGCCAGGTGCCCCTACCTGTCATGTGTTAAATGAATCAGTCTAGACACTTCTTTTCATTAATGCATTTACCCAATAAATTATATATTGATTACCCATGTGCCAGGATCTTGATTAAACATGATCTTGAGAGACACAGGAGGGTGAGAATCTTGTGGAACTCTCTGATCAGTAGTAGTTGCCTTCATGACAGTTCATGTGTCACTTTAGCTGCTGGTTTTATTTTGAAAGTTGCTCTAGAAACGTATATTGTCACACTGAGTGAAAACGACTCCCTACCCTCACCTCAATCCACAGCTGGGGTCAATTCATCAAGCATTCCATGAACTTTCATTACATTCAAGGATAAAAGAGACATTTATGATAATTAACATAGAAAATGAGAAAAGAATGGCTCATATTTTAGGCCACAGATTTTTGAAGTTTATAAGGCAAGTGGAATGAGAGAATTCCATCATTTTTAGTGTAGGCAACTGCTTAGATAGTTTTTTCAGTAACAACGTTCTCCTGTTCTTTCCCCTTCTGATCATGTCAAAATTGTAGTGACTATTTAAAGATTGGATAAGCACACCAGCAACTTAAATATTAAATGATCAAAATGGTTCTAAGAAATAAATGTTACAGAGAAAGGAAAAACATCTCCAATGCCACCATTCAAACATGCCCCATAGCACTTCATTTCTTCAGATGTATGTTTTTATACAATTATGCGCTTTTGCTTTGCAATGTATTGTATATTTTTTTCAAATAATTACATGCATTTTATATCTGTTTCTAATGTCTATTTAATGTTATAAAGCCTAGGTATATCATAATTTAGTTAGGTGTCCCCTATTTTTGGATATTTAGTTTGTCTCTAATGTTTTCCCCCCATGATTTTAAATTAAGCTGCAGGGCATATTGTGTGTATGGAGATTTCTCTATACTTTTAAGACAGATATCTGGAAGTTGGAATTCTAGGTCTTTAAAAGATATTAAATTTTTTATGGCTTTAAAGATTTTTTTTGCTGAATTACCTGTCAGCATTGGATACAATGATTTAGATATCCCCCCTACAAAAATTTGTAGGTAAAAATGAACCCTTATTTTTTTAAATTACATTTTTTATTACATGCATATTTTAACCAGTAAGTATTTTGCAGTTCCTTTCCTTCCTTTTTGAATTGTCTGTTTACTTTCTTTGTGAATTTCTCTATTAGGGATATTGAAGCTTTGAAAATTCAGGATCCTTTTTCTTATCTCAAGGAATACATGAAGCCAACATATATGATGATGTTTAAAATGTTTGTAAAAGTAAAAAGCAAAACTGAAAATAGATTTATCATAATTATGTGCATGTTTGAGTATATCTGGGGGGGGAAATCAACAGAAATATATAACTATATTAATTGTGGTTATAAGATGATCAACAATATTTACTTTTTTCTACTTTTCTATGTATTCAAGTTGTCTAAAGTGTATGCATACTATGTTTCTTAAATCAGAAAAAGCTGTTATTTGGAGGTATGTCTATTTTCTCTCAACTCAATTTCTTTTTCACTTGGATAATTTTAGGAGCTCAAGTTTCATTGAAACCGGTGGGAATATGCAAGTTTGGAAGCTGTGGACAGATGAAAAAGTACTTTCTGGAAGATCCTTTCCTTTGTGAAACCAGAAATCCCTAAAAACATGATTGGAAATAGAGACCAGATCAGTTCCTCTGAGTGGGTGAGGGATATTCAAAGTGGGTTTTCTGGGGCTGAACCATGAGGACAAAACGCTACTCAGGTGCTGCTCTGTCATTTTCCAGGCTGTCCTGAGGTGTTGCCCTGTGAGGTCTCTGTGTTATCTCTGCCTGAATTTTTATAGTGATAAGCTATCATGGGCGAAAAGGATACACAAACATATACTTAGAAGTCAATTTTTTAAAAGTTTGTCCTTGATTTAAAACATTCTTTTTTGGAGGAGATATTTGCAAATGACATTTCTGATAAAGGGTTAGTATCTAAAATCTGTAAAGAACTTATCACACTCAACACCCAAAAAACAAATAACCCAGTTACAAAATGGGGCAGAAGACATGAATGGAAATAGACTCTATTCCAAAGAAGACATCCAGACTGCTAACAGACACATGAAAAGATGTTCAACGTCACTCAACATTAGGGAAATACAAATCAAAACCATGATGAGACATCACCTCATACTTGTCAGAATGGCTAAAATTAACACAAGAAACAACAGGCGTTGGTGAGGATGCAGAGAAAGGGGAACCCTCTTGCAGCGTTGGTGGGAATGCAAACTGGTGCAGCCACTCTGGAGAACAGTAAGAAGATTCCTCAAAAAACTAAAAATAGAACTACCCTATAACCCAGCAATTGCACTACTAGGTATTTACCCAAAGTATACAAAAAATACATATTCAAAGGGTGCATGCACCCCGATGTTTATAGCAGTATTATCAACAATAGCCAAACTATGGACAGAGCCCAAGTGTCCACTGACTGATGGATGCATAAAGAATGTGTGTATACACACACACACACACACACACACACACACACACACACAATGGAATATTACTCAGCCATCAAAGAATGAAATCTTGCCATTTGCAATGATGTAGACAGAGCTAGAATGTATTATGCTAAGTAAAAGAAGTCAATCAGAGAAAGACAAATACCATATGATTTCACTCATATGTGGAATTTAAGAAACAAAACAGATGAACATATGGAAAGGGGGAAAAGAGGAGAGGGAAACAAACCATAAGAAACTCTTAATGATAGAGAACAAACTGAGGATTGATGGAGGGAGTTGGGTGGGAGATGGGCTAGATGGCTGATAGGCATTAAGGAGGGCACTTGTTATGATGAGTACTGGGTCTTGTATGTAAGTGATGAATCACTGAATTCTACTCCTGAAACAAATATTGCACTGTATGTCAACTAGAATTTAACTAAAAATTAGAACAAACCAAAACCAAACAAATGAAAAAACATCCTTTTTTCTATATTTGGTAAACTTGAATAAAGAAATCTATTGTGTGCAAAAGAATAAGTGGAAAAGCCTTCAAATTTCCTTCTTGGTTAGTTAGAGTAACAGCAGAAGCCTGATCATCTTGACCCCCCACTCTCAGTAGGTACCCAGCCTTACCTGACAGTGCTACACTGATTACAGAGAAATATCGGAGAGGAATTAAAACCACCTCTGAGATATTGAACTAAAAATGTCTCAGTAAAGTATGATATCGAAGAATGTTGCAGAGGTATATATTTTAAAAATCCCTCTAAATCTCCAGGCTAGCCCCAAAATGATAAGAATTCCACAGAAATAATAAAATCATTATTTCTCATTAGTGCAGGTATTTCGTCCTCTACATTTAGGAGTTAGGTCTCCATGACAGCATACATACATATGTTAATTGGGATTTTGTCTTCCTCTCAGGGTAATATTCCTGGATTAGGTAAAGGGAAAGGGCTCCCTTTGTTCTTTGGGTGTGCAGTTCCTACAAACTTGAGTGAAGGAGGGCATGTTGGGGTTTAGGGGACTGATGAATAACAACACTCTTGCTCACCCCCAAAACCCTGGGTGAGGAACAAATGAGAAAGTGTGTGCCTAAACTGGCATCCTTAGGACTTCCAGAGGGAAGTTGGTGGGGTATTTACAAGATGATAATTCTCTTCTTACAAAACTTGAAAACAAACAACAGCAAAGCTGTTGGAGTTCTGCAGCACTCTTTAAACAATTCTTGATAAAGTTTGCGAAGGCAAAAGATACTGGGAATCTTATTTTTATGTTTATTTATTTATTTTGAGAGAGAGAGAGAGAGCATGAATGGGGGGAGAAGCAGAGAGAGAGGGAAAGAGAGAATCCCAAGCAGGCTCCACACTGTCAGCTTGGAGCCCAACCTGGGGCTCCATCCAATAAACCATGAGGTCATTACCTGAGCTGAAATCAAGAGTCAGATGCTTAACTGATTGAGCCACCCAGTTGCCCCAATACTGGGAATCTTAAAACCCAGATCCTATCTTACTCCTCTGGATCCAATACTATAGGGAACATGAAAAGGTATATTTCTCAAAAACTCACCTTGTGCCCTTAACTTGCAAGGAAGTGGAATATGTGTAGTCAGCCAAGGGGAGACCATCTGAACAGCTCCTTCTAGAGTGTAAGTTCCATGGGGAGTGGGTGACTCACTCAAAATGGGAAGAATCACCAGGAGTAACAACTGTGCCTTTGTCTGTTTGGGAGGAAGATGGGAAATAGCCCAGAGCAGGGTCACTCAGAGGTAGTGGGTTCCAAACACAAGCTGGGATTTTACATGAAGAAAAGAAGAAAGCAATAAGACAAAGACTTTTCAAGGTATAATGGCCCAAGAGAATAGCACAGTCAAAGCCCTTGCAAGTTTCTTCTGATCTCTACTGTAGATTAAGATTGTCAGTTTCAAATTCCTGAAGTTTTGCCTATTTAAACATCTATCCCTTATACTTCGGTCTCCAGGGATGAGAGACGAATGGTAGCAGGTCTTGGGAGTGGGGAGGTGGGGAGGATGAGGCTGGGGAAGATATTTGAATGCTGTTTCTTTCTGAAGATTAGATGTCTGCTGTTCCCTGACTTGGGAGAAAAACCTAAAAATCCATGACTATGCTGCAAATGAAGAGGCTAAACTAATTAGGGGAATAAATCCAAGTAGGGAGATTTAAAACATTATAAGAAGGAGAAGGAGGAGAAGGAGGAGAAAAAAGGAGGAAGAGGAGGAGGAGGAGGAGGAGGAGGAGGAGGAGGAGAAGGAGGAGTAGAAGGAGACGGAGACGAAGAAGAAGAAAACAGAATCACTCCACCAATTATAGCTGATTCAGCCTCTGGCCAGTGCACTATCTCCCATTACATGATAGAAATTCAGAGTCTAGAACAGAAACTCTTAACATATAGACTTCAAAGAGAATCTACAAACAGGGCCCAGATGAGGAGGCATAGGAAGTCACGGAGAATTCATGCACACAGTATCCAGACCAGAGAAAGTCTGTGTGGATCTGCAGCCATCAAATGAAAAGAAAAGAGGCAGCATCTATTAAAAATACCATAAGACAAAAAGGAAGAAAGAGAGAGAAATGATAGGGTAATGATACCAAAATCCAGTATGAAGAAAGATATGCCACAGGAAATGAAAAATATTTTTGTTTGCAAATGCTAGGCACAGTCAAATTAACTAAAGGGAATATTAACTTTTGAAACAAGTCATCAAAGTGTTTAAACTCAAAAGGGTTTAAAAAGAAAATTGAAGGGGTGCCTGGGTGTCTCAGTTGGTTGACGTCTGACTCCTGATTTCAGCTCAGGTCTTGATCTCAGGGTTGTGAGTTCAAGCCCCCATTGCGCTCTGCGCTGGGCATGAAGCCTACTTTAAAAAAAACTGAAGAGTAACTAAAATAATAGAGACAATTATGAAGAAAAATCTTGAAATTCTACTGGAAGAAGATAAAAAGAAGACTTAAATACATGGGAGGGCATATCTGTTTCCCAGACAGGAAGACTAAAGACATTTACTGTCACTAAACTATTCCATAAACTCAACAAAATCCATGAGTATGGTATTCAACAGGATTTGTAGGAATAAGCAAGTAAGAATATTCAGAAATAGTTGTAAAAGGGAAAAAAATGGTGTTGGTCTTGCCGGCAATAGCAGCTAATATGGTATTTGTCTTTCTCTGTCTTATTTCACTTAGTATAATGCCCGGTAGGTCCATCCATGTTGTTGCAAATGTCAAGATCTCATTCCTTTTAATAGCTGAGTAAAATTCCATCGTGCATGTGTGTGTGTGTGTGCACCACATTTTCTTTACCCATTCGTCCATAGATGGACAGTTAGGCTGGTTCATATCTTGGCAATTGTATATAATGCTGCGGTAAACATAGGGGTGCATAAATATTTTTGAATTAGAGTTTTTGTTTTCTCTGAGTAAATATTCAGTAGTGGAATTGCTGATTGTATGGTATTTCTAATTTATGGAGGAACCTCCACACTGTTTTCCACAGTGGTTGCACTTATTTGATATAGTTTTAAGGTGAGATTTTCAACACAAAAATGTCTGTAAAACAGAATGTAAATGTCTTACATTTTCAAAAAAGGAATCAAAACCACTTTAAATTGGAAAAAAAAGATACTATGTTTAAGACCATTCCTCCTTTACAAATCTTTATTTCCTTGTAATGTGAACATGATATATTTTTCTATGAAGTTTTCTGTATTCTACAGAAGGAAATTTGAATTATTGGAATTACATTTTTCACTCCGCTGGGTATTGTTTGCTTAGCAAGGGGGAAAAATGAGGAGATAAAGACAGTGCAAATTCATTAAATTCAGTTTCTAATCTTGTTATTATCATTACTTAAGTTATCTTTTTCTGTTGATTACCTCTTTAACCAGAAACCTAAGAACATAATTTCTGTTGTTAAAATTCTAAAAGGTTCTCAAAAACAAGAAGAAAAAATCCCAACATTACTAGCTATCTCAAATCATCTCTTGGAATTTTTTTTTTACTTATTCAGGATCTATTTCTTTAGGCTTAAAAATCTTATTCAAATGGAACAATTTTGGAGGAGGTTAGACATCTATGGATTGGAACAATTCTCCTGTAGTGAATGAACAGCAGCATACTCAATTCCCTCTATTAAGGTTTTCCTAGAAGTGAGTGATTCCTGTCTACTTTCCATACCACCTGCCATGCCCCCTTCCATATCCATTTCGCTGTCTATGAGCTAAGGCTCAACCTTGGTTCCACCTGACCTGGGACAGCCAGGAGCTATTGGAATCTTTTTGTTCAGAACACAGGCTATAACACAGGATTTGGAAGAGTAGCAAAAAGAGGCACAGGAAGAGAGGAAGAGAAATCCTTCCCACCATGAAAAGCAAAAACTAACTTGGAATTTTTATAATTTCTATATGGAAACCAGATAGGAAAGAAACGGAGAAACATGAGATCATAGAATTATAAAGCTAGAATAGCATCTCAAAGGCTATCTTGTGCAGGTTAATCCTCTTACTTATGAATAAGGAAACTGAACCCCCAAGAGTTGACTTGCCCAAGGGACCATATATTTGGATACTAGCTAAAACAGAAGTACTGATTTTTTTTAAAAAATGAAAGTTTATTTATTTATTTATTTATGTTGAGAGAGAGCGAGCGAGCATGAGCAGAGGAGAGGCGGAGAGAGGGAGAGAGAGAATCCCAAGCAGCCTCCACACTGTCAATGCAGAGCCTGGTACGGGGCTCGAACTCACAAACTGTGAAATCATGACCTCAGCTGAAATCGAGAATTGGATGCTTAACCAACTGAGCTACCCAGGTGCCTCCAGAAGTACTGATTTTTTTAAAAAGTTGGCTCTCTTCTTCTGTGAAGAATAAGAAACAGTAAGTTAGAAGTGGAGATCATTCTTAAGCAATTAGAATGGAAAAAGAGAATTCTGAAGCAATTCACGTGTTTTTTTTTTGTCCCTTTTTTTAAAAAAAATTATGACTCTCTGAAGACCTTGATGGTAACAGGATAGAAATAGAATATAGTAAAACCAAAGCATAGGAGAAGGGTAGGGAAACTGTTTGGGAAGGTCAGTCCTCCTTCCCCCTTCTCTATTAGTCTCTATATTGTGTACACACTTTTGCAACCATCAATCCCCATACTGCCTCACCCCAATCATACAGGGGAGGCTTGCATGGGGAGTGGGCCCCAGATTGTACAATCAGGCAGATTTCTGTGCTTCCCAGACTAATTTATGACTTCTCAATCTATTTAAAACAATCTGGGGATGCCTTAATTTACATATATTACATAAAATGCACTATTAGGAGCATGGAATGACACAGTCATACTGTGTAAGTTAATCCCAGTTCTTCCATGCATCAACTGCGTGACATCACTCAAGGTACTAAAACTCTGTGCCTCAGTTTCCTCATTTGTTAAATGGAGATGATCACAGTTGTAGCCACCACATAGGCTTGTTAGTAAGCATGCAATAATGATCACACTGAGTGTGTGAAATGACCCCTAAGGTGAGTTAGAAGGCTCCCTGTAGGCGAAGCAGTGAGAAGGCTAAGGTGAGACGCTTTGGTTCAGCCTCCTTTCTCCGAATTCTACTTCATTTATTATCATTCAAAACTGACTCTCTGAGTGAGAAGATGGACTGGCTCACACAGCAGCCAGTGTCCTGTAAAGTGCCCTGGACGTAGCCAGGAAACACTACTTCCATTTCCAACTAAGTTGCTGGATAGCCCTGAGCAACCTTCTTGAACTTCCTCGTTTTCACTCCATTTGCCTTCATTTGTCAAACGGCCATATGGAATAACACCCACGTTATGGACAATCCACACGGAAGGGCAAAAATTAGCCAGTATATGATGATTTATAGAAACGAAGTTAAGATTACTATCCTATGAGATAGTTCTCTGATTCTTAGTTTTGACTACCCCATGGGAACAAAAGAACTTGAAAACAGGAGCATATGAAAACAAGAGCTTTTCCTGAGGTTACCTGATGATACTCAGCCAGCTGTTTGAGGCAGAAAAAGGTGGAAGAAAGACAGCATCCTCAGTGTCTGATCATCTATATACACCTGTATATAGATGTATATACAGTGGTATATACACCTGTATACAGGTATACACCTGTATACAGGTATACACCTGTATATACATCTATATACACTGGTATATATTAGCATACAAAACCATTACCACAGTCAAGAGAATGAATATATCCATCACCCTCAGAAGTCCTCTATCTCTTTGAAATTCCTTCTTGACTCCAGGGAAGTGCTGATCTACTTTCTGTTGCTATATATTAGCTTGTAATTTCTAAAATTTTATATAAATGGAATCAGATTTTATGTATTACTTTTTTAAGTTGTTTTTTTTAAATGTTTATTTATTTTTGAGAGAGAGAGTGACAGAGCATGAATGGGAGAGGGGCAGAGAGAGAGGGAGACACAGAATCCAAAGCAGGCTTCAGGCTCTGAGCTGTCAGCACAGAGTCCAACACGGGGCTCGAGCTCACTAACCATAAGATCGTGACCTGAGCTGAAGTTGGACATTTAACTGACTGAGCCACCCAGGTGCCCCTACGTATTACTTTTTTTGTCTGGCTTCTTTCGTAAAGTATAATTACATTAAGACTCATCCACGTTGTGTATATCTATCAGTAATTTACTCTTTTTTCAAAACAGTGTTCCTATTTTGTTAAGCCATTTTGTTTATCCATTCGCCTATTGATGTTTATTTGAGTTATTTCCAGTTTTTGGTTATTATAAATAAAACTGCCATAAACACTTGTGTAAACGTCTTTTTATGGACATATGTTTTTATTTCTCTTGGGTAAATACCAAGAAGTGGAATGGTTGAGTCACATGATAGATGTATGTTTAACTGTTTAAGAAACAGTCCAACTCTTTTCCTAAGCGGTCGTACCATTTTACCTTTCTACCAGAAGACTATGAGAGCTCAGGCTTCTCCAGATCCTAGCCAATACTTGGTATGGTCAATCTTTTTAATTTTAGTCATTCTAGTAGATCACAGTGATAACTCATTGTGGTTTTAATTTGCATTTCCATAATAATTAAAGATATTGAACCTCCATGTATTTGTGCCCTTCCCAGATTTTTTCTTGTGGTTGATCTAATTTCATAGCATTGTGGAAAAAAAAGACATATGGTAGGTCTGATCTTTTTGAATTTGTCGAGACTTGTTTTGTGGCTTATTAAGTGATCTATTCTGGAAAATGTTCTTGAAAAGAATGTGTATTCTGCTGTTTTAGGATGGAATGTTCTTAATATATCTGTTAAATCCATCTGGTCCAGTGTGCTGTTCAAAGCCTCTGTTTCCTTGTTGATTTTCTGTTTGGGTGATCTGTCCATTGATATAAGTGGGGTGTTGAAGTCTCCTACTATTACTGTATTATTAATGATTCGTTCTTTTATGTTTGTTATTAACTGCTTCATGTATATGGGTGCTTTCATGTTGGGTGCATAAATATTTACAATTGTTATAGCTTCTAGTTGGATTGTCCCCTTTATGATTATATAGTGTCCTTCTTTGTCTCTTGTTACAGTCTTCGTTTTAAAGTCTATCTTGTCTAATATAAGCATTGCTACCCTGGCTCTCGTTTCACATCCATTTGCATGATGAATGATTCTTCATCCCTCACTTTGAATCTGCAGGTGTCTTTAGGTCTGAAACGAGTCTCTTGGAGGCAGCATATAGATGTGTCTTGCTTTTTTATTCATTCTGTCACCCTATGCCTTTTGATTAGAGCATTTAGTGCATTTACACTCAAAGTAATTATTGATACATATGTACTTACTGTAATTTTGTTACTTGCTTTGTGGTTCTGTGGTTGTTTTTGTAGTTCTCTAATCCTTTATTCTCTTGCTCTCTTCTCTCATGGTTTGTTGACTTTATTTAGTGATATACTTGGATTTCTTTCTCTTTGTTCTTTGCATATCCATCACTGATTTTTGATTTGTAGCTACCATTAGGTTTGTCTTTTCTGTGCTTATTGGTTCTTTGTGTATCTTGACTAGAAAATGTCTACTCAAGTCCTTTGTCTATTTTTAAATTGATTTATTATTTTTTTAATGTTTTTATTTTATTTTTGAGAGACAGGGCTCAAACAAGCAGGGGAGGGGCAGAGAGAGGAAGACAGAGGATCCGAAGTGGGCTCCACGCTGGCAGCAGAGAGGGGGTGATATCATGACATGAGCCGAAGTTGGATGCTTAACCTACTGAGCCACCCAGGCGCCCCCAGCTTAATTTTTTACTGAGGTTTAAGATTTCTTTATACATTCTAGACATAAATTTCTTGTCAGATATATGATTTTCAATTATTTTCTACCACTCTGTGGTTGTTTTTTCATTTCCTCATTCAAAAGTTTTATAATTTTGATGAAATCTAATTTATCTTTTTTTCTTTTGTTGCTTATGCTATTCGCATCATATCTAAGAAAATACCTCCTAATCCAAGGTTACAAAGATGTTTCTTCTAAGACTCCTATAGTTTTAGATTTTACATTTAGGTTTATGGTCTATTTTAAGTCGATTTTTGTATATGTGTATATGACATATGGATTAAAGTTCTAGCACCATTTGTTGAAAAGATTATTCTTTCTCCACTGAATGGCCTTTGTACCTTGTCAAAAATCAGTTGTCCATGTATGTGTGGATCTCTTTACGAGCTCTCTATTCTGTTTCGTCGATCCATTTGTCTGTCTTGATTTCTGCAGTTTTATAAGAAGCCTTGAAATTGAGTAGTGTTAGCCCTCCAACTTTGTTCTTTTCCAAAACTGTTTTGGCTGCTCTAGGTATTTTGCATTTCCATATGAATTTTAGAATCAGTTTGTCAGTTTCTATCAAAAAGCCTGCTGAGATTTTGACAGAGATCATGCTGAATGTATAGATCAATTTGGAGAGAAGTGACATCTTAACAATCATGCGTTTTCTGAGGCATGAATACAGCGTATCTCTTAATTTATTTACGTCCTCTTTAATTTATCTCAGCAGTATTTTATAGTTCCAGTGATGGTGCTTCTATGTCTCTTGTTCAGTTTATCTCTGAGTACTTTACATTTTTTGTCTTCATAAAATAGAAATTAGGTTTTAGAACCATTTTAGAGTAACAGAAGAATTGAAAAGATGGTCCAAAGTGTTTCCATATATCCCACACCCAGTTTCCCCTATGTTAACACCTTACACTAGTAGACTACATTTGTTACAATTAATGAACCAGTGTGGACAGAGTATTATTAACTGAAGTCCATACTTCATATTACCTTAGGTTTTGTTTGTTTGTTTGTTTGTTTAATGTCTTTCTGTTCCAGGATCCTACCCAGGAGACCATATTATATTTACTTGTCTCATCTCCTTAGGCTCTTCCTGACTGTGATAGTTCCTCAGACTTTCCTTGTTTTTGATCACCTTGACAGTTAGGAGGAGTACTGGCCAGATATTTTACAGAATGCCCTTGGGGATTTGTCTGATGGTGTTCTCACGATTAGGCTGGGGTTATGTGTTTTGGGGGGAAAGACCATATAGGTAAAGTTCCATTTCACATATAATATCAAGGGTATATACTGTCCACATGATTCGTTACTCTTGATGTGGACCCTGATCACCTGGCCACGGTAGAGTGTATCAGGTTTCATCACTGTAAAGTTACGAGTCTTTCCTCCCTTTCCATACAGTACTCTTTGGAAAGAAGACACTATGCACAAGCCAGACTTAAGGTGCAGGGGGTTATGCCCCCTGACCTTGAGGGTAGAATGCTGACATAAATTATTTGGAATTCTTCTTTTTTAAAAAAGGTTTATTTATTTTGAGATAGAGTGAGAACAGGAACAGGGGAGACAGGCAGAGGGGGGGAGAGAGACAGGGAGGGAGAGAGAGAGGGGAGACAAGTGGGGGAGAGAGAGGGAGAGAAAGAGGAAGGGAGGGGAGTGGGGAGAGAGAGAGAGAGAGAGAGAGAGAGAGAGAGAGAGAGAGAATATCACAAGCAGGCTCCATGGTCAGCTCAGAGCCTGTGAGATCATGACCTGGGCCAAATTAAGAGCTGGATGTTGAACTGACTGGAATGAGCCACCCAGGTGCCCCTATTTGGAATTCTTCTGCATGGGGATTTGTTTCTTCTTTCCCATTTTTTTATTGAAACATCTATTTACATCAGGATGTACTCAAGGGTATTTACTTTATACTTTGAATTAAAATCCAATACTATTTTTGTTGGTCAAGTTGTTCCAGCTTTGGCCATTCAGAAATCTTTCAGTTGGCTACTGTATCTCTTTGACATACTTCTATCAACGTGTGTGTGTGTGTGTGTGTGTGTGTGTGTGTGTGTTCATACTTCCTTGCTTTATGGTATTATAAGACGCTCCAGAATCATCTTGTCTATATCCTGTGCCCAACCAAGAATCAGCCATTTCTCCAAGGAGCCATGGGTCCTTTTATTAAGAAATGGCATCAGAAACTAAGATCAATGTGGGCACTAAACGTAGTTGTTGTTACTGGGGTGTTCCCGTTACTGCTTCCAGGCCTTCCCAGCTGAAGAAAATATTGTGCATACATTCACTGGTGTATACAACCTGCATACATTTATATATGTAGCCCTATGATCTACATAAAGCTAAACATAATTCATATTGATATTTCAAACTATAATCCATTACCACTTGGACCTCTCTAGGCTGCTCCCTTGATTATCTGTAAATTCTCACTCCACAGTGAGAAACCAAATCCCACTGCCCATTTACTCATCGTTCCCTTCCAGTGCACATGTACAGCAATACCAGAATTGTTAACTGTACCTCTACTAGAAATGCCTTCATCAACTAGAGTGCACTGCTTATGTGCGGTTTCTTTTGCTTTTAGCTTTACACACTCACTCCTTTCCAAAGTTGCTTAGGTTAGCACCTTTCACCCATTTCCTTCAGTGAGGTCCTTTCACACATTTGTAAAACAGATTCTTTTATCAGTCTTCTTTCCACCCTAGGATGCAGGACCTCTCAAATGATTGTTTTTTATTATTTTTAATTTATTTTTTTAAGTTTATTTTTTTTTTTTTAATTTTTTTTTTCAATGTTTATTTATTTTTGGGACAGAGAGAGACAGAGCATGAACGGGGGAGGGGCAGAGAGAGAGGGAGACACAGAATCGGAAACAGGCTCCAGGCTCTGAGCCATCAGCCCAGAGCCCGATGCGGGGCTCGAACTCCCGGACCGTGAGATCGTGACCTGGCTGAAGTCGGACGCTTAACCGACTGCGCCACCCAGGCGCCCCTTTAAGTTTATTTTTAAGAGAGAGAGAGAGACAGAGAATGAGCAGGGGAGGGGCAAAGAGAGAGAGGGGCAAAGAATACGAATCAGGCTCTGCACTAACAGAAGAGAGCCTGATGAAGGGCTTGAACTCATGAACTGGGCGATTATGACCTGGGCCAAAGTCGGATGTTTAACCACTGAGCCACCCAGGTGCCCCTCAAATGATTGTTTTTTTAAAATTCAAATACATTAAATTTCACTCTTTGTGCTGTAAATAACTGAGTTTTCACAAATGCATAACATCATGTATCTCCCCATACATCATTATGGCATCATACAAAATCATTTCACCACCCTGAAAAAACCCTGCACTTCACCTAGTGAATGCTTTCTCCTTAGAGACCATTGACCTTTTTGCTGTCTGTGTAATTTTGTCTTAGAATACCGTGGGAGTTACAGAGTAGGTAGGCTTTTTCAGAGTGGGCTTCTTTCACTTAGCAGTACACATCTAAGGCTCCTCCATGTCGTTTTGTGACTTAATAACTCGTTAAACAAAATCACTAAATAAAATTCCATTGTGTGCACGTATCTCAGTTTGTTTATTCATTCCCACATTGAAAGACATCTTAGTTGCTTCTAGTTTGGGGGAATTATGCATAAAGATGCTATAAACATGTCAGGTTTTGTGTGGACATATGTTTTCAAAATACTTGCATAAATACCCTAGGAGAGCAATTGCTGTATCATATGGTAAAGGCAAGCCTAGCTGTGTAGGAAGCTGACAAACCATCTTTCAAAGTGTCTATACCACACTTTCAGAGTGCATTCCCTCCAGCAGTGAATGGGAGCCCCTGTTGCTCTGCATCTTTGTCAACATTTGGTGTCGTCAGATTTGGGGATTTTAGCCTTTCTAATAGGTGTGACCTAGTATTACACTATTGGTTTAATATGCAATTCCCTAGTGGCAAATGATGTGGAACATCTTTTCATATGCTTATGTGCCATTTTTTTTGGTAAGGTATCTATTAGATCTTTTGCCCACTTTTTAACTGGGGCGTTTTTTGCCCCTACTGTTGAGTGTTGAGATGTCTTTGTGTATTTGGGATACAAGACCTTTCTTTATGTCATATATATATATATATATACATATATATATATATATATATATGTTTTATATGTTTTATACCTTTCTATATGTTTTTCCTAGCTTGTTATTTGTCTTTTCATTTTCTTAACAATTTCTTTGTCAAGGCAGAAATTTTTAATTTTAGTAAAGTCCAATGTAACAATTTTTTTTCAAGGAATGAACTGGGAGGTATTCCTTACTCTTCAGTTCTCTAGAATAGTTTGAGGACAGTTGGCATTACTTCTCCTTAAATGGTTGGTAGAAAATCATTTGGGCTTGTTATTTGCTAATTTTTTTGTTTATTTTTTTGGTGGTTAACTTGATATTTCCAACTATAATCCATTATCATCATTCGGATGATCTATTTCTTTTGGGTAAGCTTTGATAAATGTGTCTTTCAAGGAATTTGTCCATTTAATCAAGTTGTTGAATTTGTTGGCACAAAGATGTTCACAACACTCCCTTGTTATCCTGTGGTGTGCCTCCATCCCATTCCCTCCCCTCTGGGACTCTGTCCTGCCGCTGGCCCCCTGCATTCTCAGCTCCCCATTCCCCACCCCCCTCCCACCCCAGAGTTCACCACGCTCTGTCTGGCTTCCTCCCACATGCACGCAAGGCCTGCACCTGCTTGGAAATGCACTCAACACAATCCTATGGTTCACCTCACTTTTCCCTCACCTTTGCCGATCACTGGTTTTCATTCCTTGATACCCAGTGCTTTGAAAACTGCTATTGCATATATATTTTTTGGTCTGTTTTTTTTTTTTTTTGGTTGCCTCAGGTAGGAAGATAAATCTGGTCCTTTTTACTCCATCTTGGTCAGAAGCAGAAGTCCAGAAGTCTTACTCCGTTTTTAAGGCCTTAAAAAAATAGTCCCCTCTTTAACATCACGTTGCTTGTATTTCCCCAAATAAACCTGACTTCTTCCAGTGTCTCTGCCAAGAGTTCTCACAAGCTAGTGTTTTCAGAATCGCCCAGGAAGCTCAATAGAAATGCATATCGCGGTGTCCCACTCCAAAAAATTCAGTTTGTGTAGTTCTGGGTTTGTCGATAATACATCCCTGAGTGTTCTGATAATAGTGGTCCGAGGAGCACACTTTCGGAAACATGCAACTATTTTACATACTATTTCCTCCGACTAGAATTCCTGTCTTACTTTTTAAGTCAGCCTGTCTTCTGGAAAATTTTCATCAGCCCCTTCGGGCTGAGTTAATTACCACCTCCTTTGTGTTCACATACCACTTAAAAAACACTCACACACATCTTTATATCTATACTTGCATAGTGCATTAGAGTTACTTGTATGTTTATCTCCATCACTAGATTATGAACTCCCTAAGGTCCAAAACGTGGCCTGGCACATAAATGATACTGGTCAATTTATCTTTTTGCACTGTGTAAACAAATGATTGGGCAAGAAGGACGAAGACTTCCAATAGTTCCACATTCAGACCCTGAGCTCCATCTGCCCACAGAGTTCGCCCAGATCCCAGCTCCCAAACCCACACCCGAATAGCCTCTGATGCTTGTTAAAGCACAGAGTCCTGGGCTTTAGAGTCTGTGGACTATTCGGTCTGGCTCTGGGGCCAATGTTGAGACTTGTTTGGGATGTATAAGGTAATCGTTTCAAAACTTGGCTGTTAATCAGAATCACATGTGGGGCTTGCAACACCACATATTCTGGGGTCCCATCTCCAAAGATTTGGACCAACTCACTGTGGGGTAGAGACCAGGAAGTCGTATTTTTAAAGTCCCGGGTGATTGTTATGATTAATCAGCTAGTTTTGAGAACTACTGGTTTACAGCATTTCTGATCCAGAAACACAGGTCAAAACCAAAACTAACCTCAGGAAAAAAAACCCTTAGCGTTCACATGACTAGTTCTCAGCCCCAGGGTGTCTGATTCAGAAGTTTCAGGATAAACTCCTGTGTATATGACTTTGCTATTCACTCCTGGTTGAGGAATTTTAAAAGTCGATGAATACTGGTAAGAAAGGAAGGTTTGGTTTCTTTCCCTTCCTTCGAAATTAATCTTGTGTCAACCACTTGATTCTGGGCTTGGTTGCCCCTCCCCCCACTTCTCTTAAGGCTAGCCTGGCAGGGTTGAAAGGCTCAATAGCTTCCTTCATTCTCCTTTCCTCACATCTTGAGGGGTTTTGCTCTCCATTGTTTAGTTTCTGGGGCCTGTGTCTAGGAACTGCTCGGTAATTGTTTTGAATTAAACTGCCATTATTTGGTTATAAGGGGGGAGAGGAACTGGCATTGCAAAAAGAGGTTGTCTCCCCCTCACCCCCTTCCTCCACCAGGAGTTTTTCTTTCACCCTCATCAAGATTAAGTAGGCTCTTCCAATTTTCAACTACCCCCCTCTTCAAAAGCACTCAGGGGTGCCACGGCAGAGCAAGGAGAGAAGACTGGTGGTCCTGACAGTGGCGGGCAGGGGGGTGGAGGGGAGGGGGCCGAGAGGCCAAAAAACCTGAGGCATGCATGTGAACTTCAGGAAAGCTTACTTAACCCGAGTCACACACTTGTTCAGGTCTGCTTTGCTGTAACACAAGACTGGTGTAATCGGGCTCCCTCTGGGTGTCAAGGAATAGAGGTAAAATATGGAAGAAAATGGTTTGAGTCTCTCCTTCTCTTTCGCTGGGACACCCCTTTGCCTCTGCCTTTGGGCAGCTCCGTGCACCACTTTCTGCTTGGCTCTGATGTCTTGACCACGGACCAGACCATGTTTTACTTCAGCGGAGTTATTTACCCTCAGTGTACATGGATAGCTCTGACAGCTTAACAGCTAAGGACTGCGTGTTTCTTTGGGAAAGGTGGTCATTTTGAAAAGTTTGCCAAGTGCTCCGAGAAGGGGCGGAAGATGCCTCCGGCTGCACTCACAGGGAGTCTGACTATAGGTCATTGTCCCGACTCAGTGGGTAAGAACTATGGACCTGGGCCCGGGTCAGTGTCCCCCTTTAGTAAAATGAATCTTAAGTGAAGCATACTCACCTGCACAGGCAGTTTTTAATCTTCCTGTGCTCCCCCTTGCTAACCAGAACTGTGACACTCGGGGACAAGCAAGTTGCTTGTGGTGAGCTTCTTCAAGCTAGCGGGTTTCGAGCTGTTTGCATGTCATGTAACAATTCATCAGCTGGGTTTTTTAAAGTACTCGTAAGGTGCCAAAATACCACTGAAGCGAGTGGAAAAGTGTTCAGATAGGGCCATTCCGAAATAAGCTTTCTGCATAGTTTTGTCTACAAGAGGGCCCTTGTTCAAAAGGCCTGAAAAATAACTGCAATGAAAGACGTTACTTTGCACTGATACCGAGATGCAGGATACAGTCACGTTAACTGGCTCCTTCCCCAGTAAGTCTCCCTCCTGGGAAGCTGTATTATTGGAAAGTGGCAGTTATCAAGAGGACACTTTTGTCAATTGTAGTGGATTGGATGCTCAGCTTCAAATTAGCGGAGGGCTTTTTTTTTTTTTTTTCCTTTTTTCATTTAAACGTCCTTGCTTCTTGAAACACTAATAGTGGGAAAGGACAGTAAGTGATTGCACATGGAAAATGAAAACGCTCACTAATATAAGCATGAAAGGTTGGGGGGGTTCACATAATTATGCTTAAGTAAGTGGTCTCTAGCTTTCCACTCTGAGTTCAGGTTACATTCCTTTGCACTTCAGAACTTTCGTTCAGATTGTATGTCTACCTTGTGCCAAACGGGTATGGCCAGTATTACTGAAGGAAATGTTTCCTAGGAGGAAAACGCAAAGGTTTGTTTATTGTTAAAATGAGCAGTGTCTTTGTTTCTTCGAAAAAAAACATAAATCATACTGTAAAACAGTATTCTTAGGAAAAACCAAGTCAAATGTCCTCTTAGAGAACCTTCAGATTGGCTCTGTAACTGGAAAATTGCAAGGATGTAACACCTTTGTTTATCTGCTTTTTGCCGTCAGAAAGCGTGGCTTTCCATGCTGAAACCTTGAATGCATTTGCCTGGTCGATGACGCTGGGAACTTCATGGGCATTCTGTATGTGTATGTAACTCAGACTTGGGGCTGGGCATATACATTTCCATGTGGAAACATTTACATCTCCGAGGGACTATTTTAAGGACGCCATACGTATTTGGGGTCTCAGTGTACAGACTCAGATGACCAAATCTGCAATTGAAACTATAAATTTTGCTTTCAGAAATTATGACTTATTTTTAAAAAAACAAATACGGTGGCAAACCAAAGTTCATTTTAATACTTCTTATTTCTATAAAACGACAAAGTGGCCGCATCTCCTGAATATAGGTATCTGCCTGTCTCTAAACGTCTATCGACCCCCCCTGATCCATCAGTCCTCCCTGACAAATGCCGATAGCCCCACAAGCGTGACCGACAGAATTAAATACCATCTCTCCAAGGACTGATCAAGAAGTATAATAATGGCATGATATTCATATTTTTTCTTTACCTGTAACTTCATTGAATATAAATACTGAACAGTGATACAAGTAATAGTAATTTTGGCGATTTAATATGGCATTTTCCATCAATAAAGTATTTTATCGCCATCAGATAGTTAACCTCCTAACACCACTGTGAACCAATTAGTTTAGTCGGGTTCATATCCTATATTGCTCGAAAGGAATTTTCCTATTATGTCTGTTGTACAGTCGGGAAAAGGACTGAAATATTGCTCAGTGAGTAAATGCACAAATTTAATACAAAAGCAATACTTAACTCCCATGTGACCTCTTTAATTGAATAGTACGTTAAATTGAAAGTGTATTCTATTTGCAGAAAGCCTTATTTTGAAGGCTTAATATTTCTCTCCCAGCACTTAATTAGCTGTGTAACTTTTAGTGAATCACTGGAGACTTTTATCCTCAGTTTCCCCATCTGTAAAATGGTGATAATAATATATCTTACCTACTTTCCTAGTGCTGTAAAGAGATCAAATAAGAGTATATAGGAAGGGGCTTTACCACTGAATCTTAATAATTATTATAAAAATCTGGCTGAAAGGGGAGAGTGCTTATTCTTTCCTCATAATTGCTTTAACATTCTTTGGCTCAGGGTTTTCTAGCCTTTAGCTATTCACAAATCGCTTTCACGATTATTGCCATATCTTTTGCCTCCCTGTGCTATTATTTGCATAATTTTTTAAAAAGCTTCTTTAAATATAAATACATGTGTTTTAAAAGGGAGTTTTCTGTCATTATCATAAATGGGACTGTGATACTACTGCTATGAACAGAAGGTAACAGTAAACATAAATAAAATAAAAACCAAGTAGTAATGTGGTTCTAGGTAACACTCAGTTTTATGTGCATTGTGCTTTGAGAAGCACTGACTTGGGTGGTGGTGATGGTACTTGTTGAAGCTTTGATCACAGAAGGGCGGATTCTGAGCGGGGCAGACAAATGGCCCTGAACCTCAGGCTTAGTCTTGCCTGCCTTGGTCTTTCCAGGCCAGATTGCCTGGCCCTAAGGGTGACAAATTGGAAGCCGAGAGGTTGTGACACCAGGGGAGTTGGAAGGGAGAGGTCGATGGCCAATTAGACTCTTCTCTTTCCTTATACATAAGGGATATTTTTGTGGCGTCTGCTCAATTGGAATGTGTGACTAACTGCCAAAGAGGGTCACAGGAGTAAAATAAGAGACGCCGTTAATGCTTAGCCAATAAATAGAGCATTTTATTGGATCTGTGTCTGTGAGGAGACCTGCACTCTGTTTTGAAAAACAGGGGCAGATTTGCTATTCTCTGTGTTGTAAAAAGTAAAAGATTTGCCTGATTTCCAAAGTGCTGCTTTTAAAATAGAGAGAATGCAGATTCATCTTTAAGCTACTCAGCCACTGTGCATCTGTTTTTACACGGAGTCAACTTAAGATGTAAACTTTCCACTGAGGTTTCCACTTAGAACATCATGGGGGGTGGAAATAAAGCCTTTCTTCCTGTCCTCCTCCTCCTGCCATTTAGTTGGAGTAGGCACAGAAAACATAAATATATTAGTCCAATTGAACATACATAAAAAAAGGAAATCTGCCATAACATCACATAAAAAATTGTAATATATATACGTATATGTTTAATCTGTAAGCTTTTGCACCATTCCCCAGTTTCAAAGGGCTTGGAAAATTCCAAAGTTACTTGAATCTCAGATTGAGATAGCACAATTCTTTCAAGAGTTAAAAATGCTTTCATATGTTATTTAATTGTGTTTACCGTTCCACAGACATAGAGAAAAGATGCTATAATTCTTGCTAAAAATAGATACTGCAACCCCACTTTAAGAACAGATAAAACTGAGGTCCAGAGAGGTAACATCATATTTCCCGGAGTTAGTGTGGATTAGAACATGAGGTTTGGTTCATCAGAAGTTAAATTTTCATTTCAAAATGATCGTTCCTTGCATAGGGTTGTCTACCCTTCTGTTGATAATCATAGACCCTCTGAGCTCTTGATCACTCTGCTATCTCTCTTGTTAAGATTTCAACAACTTGTACTCATCTGAGCTAGGATTTTAATACATTTCTACACCCGCATCGTTCTGTATTCAGTGAAGAGACTTCCTAGAAATAATTCTAATGATAATAAAGATTTCCGTGTCAGTGCTAACAATATCAGATATTTCAAACTTTGAGAGATGGTCATGTTTTGCAATTTGCCATCCTCAAACTCGTGTGATAGTTCTCCCAAATACACACAGACTTTTGCAGATTGTACAGGCTCATCAGGGGAAGTGATAGGAGTCCAAAGGTAGCTCTAATGACAAATGGGACCCTCCTGCAAACGTTCATACGTGCGATATGTATATTTGAAGGGCCATTGATTCTCTTCAATTTTCTTTATTAACTCTTGAAAATGTAGCTTGCTCAAATAATTGTATTCAAGCATAGTTGGATGCAGTTACATGTTATAAAAGAACTGAAAGTCTTGAATTTCCAGCACTTTCATTACTTTCTTCAAGCCACTTTAAAAGGAAATTAATAATGTGCTTAAAGTTCTGTTTCACTGTGCGTAGACTACAAACCCACGAGCGTCCATTATTAGTACACATTAAAAATTCATTGATGAAAGTTTGAAATTCCTTAAAATCATTTGAAATGCCAACAGGCAATTCTCCATTTCATTGCCATCGATTATAAGAATTCTAAAAATTATTTCCTTGACATCTGCCTGCCTAAAATTACATCCATTGGACTCAAGAAGCACAGATTAATTATTCTTGTTTTCAGGGCTGGAGCTGCAAATGCTTTGAAAAGAAATTGGCCCAATGTACTAGGCACATTACTAATTCAGAAGTGGAATAAAAATCAGTCTCCACATTATGAAAACAAATCCATAAGCACAGGGAACATCAATTTCAGGCTTTCTTTGCTAGTTATATTTAGCTCCTTTTCTTTCTGCTGTTATCACATGCAAGCATATCCTGGCTTGACTGAAATCTATTTTGCTCTCCTAACGAACTTATATAGCATCTCTCCATAAGACGTTATTTCTCTTGTATTCAGACACGTCTCTGAGGCCACATAAAACCACAAGACAATGGAAATGATATACTTTGTAAGGTCTGACTGTTGTTATTCATGACTGAATTAAGAAATATACTGGAGCTAAAACCACATATAACAATTCACAGAGAAATGTTTAGATAAAAGTGAGCAAAACAAAAATTATAAAAAAAATTACGAAGTCTTACTAGTAATATAGCCTCAGTCTTCATGAAAACAAACACAGTTAAGGCAATGAGTAAGCGAAGAGAAAAGAGCACTAGCTATATTTTAAGAACACAAATTTTATGGAGTTGCTCTTCTTTAGGCGAAAAGCTTGAAATGATTCCCAGTTTATCATCCAAATTTTTAAGACTCTGATTGATTTCATTGTTTAAATTCAGCTTTATTGCTTCACAAAAATTCTCACAAATGATCTTGTAGACTCCTCTCCTTCTAAGGTAATATGCTAATTAATTTCAATTAAATATATGTAAAAGAAGATATATTTTGAAAAATGCATCTTCCCTGCCATTTGTTACTATATCGAAAAAGTGTAAACCTTGAAACAGTTAGCATAGAAAATATTCATTTTTGGTAATTTCTCAAGGGGGCAATTTATTAAATGAAAGGCTTTTAACATTAGCTAAAAGCAGCCCTGTAAATCATGGGTGTCATCAAACTGCTTCATCACTTCATTAATTTAAAAGATTATTATATGCGTAACTGACATAATTTTGAACAATGTTACATGGTTAATTTATTAATGTAGAAAAGCAGAAATGACACGCTAACTTGATTTATTTTTGTAATTGTATAATTTTAGAACTTTTGCCTATGACTTTCACTAACGGAAGAAATGATTCAGTGTTTCACTGCTAATTTTATCGAGGTTTCTTCCCTGCTAATGCTTTGCCAGTAGAAATGTCTTCTGGTCACTTAATTTTAAAATACATTTCTAAGAGTGCAAGACAAAGCCATTAAAAAAAAAAAAACCTCTTCTTTTCAAAGTCCAGTGGTCAAATATAGGATGTGTACCTTTCCACAAGGATAATTATGAGTTTCTAATTTTAAAAAATGTGTTTTGAGCTTTTAGGGAAATGTCGTATTATGAAAATAGTACTGTTTCAATTATGTCCGTTTGTAAATTATTTCTGCCTTATATTTTATAATAACCTTTTTTTTCCTAAACACCTATGTATTTATGAAAATCACCTCAGAGACATGTATTGTAATGATCAGAATAAATAATTCTTGAATGATTCCTGGTCTTTTGTCACTGGAGTCGGTAAACCTTCTTAGGTGTTTTGTGAAAGGCTAAGGAAGTAAGAGAAGTTGCCGGGTTAACTTTTATCTACGTCTGTTTTTGATCATGCCAGAGAAAAAGGACCACCCCCCCCACCCCCGTTTGATTCCAAACCTGAGGCAAGTAATGTATATGTACCATCTCTTCCTTTTCTTCCCTTTTTGTAGTTATTAAACAACAACTGAGATAATTTATATAAAATTGACTATTATTGTTTGCAATAATAAAAATATTTTGGAATATGAACTTGCAAAACATTCGACTGCATTCTTTTCCTTTAAGCTTATCTTAGTCACAGTGCAGCAAAAATGCAAGTCTCAGAGAATCTTCCGCCTAGTGTTAAATTTCTAGTCTTTTTAAGCTACAAAATAGAGATCAGGACGGAGGTCATAAAACCTGTATTTCAACTATAGAGCACTGAATTTCCCAAGCGAAACACACCCATCAACTTAATTCATAGACATAATCAAATTAGTGACCATAGGGAATGCTCCACATCTCTTATTGTTTTAAGTGCATACACAAAACTGGGGGGAGAAAGCTGTGAAAATGCACAATTTGCACATTCTGTTTATTTAGGTACATATAATAAATTCTACCTTAAAGTCTTTTATTTGGCAAGTTTCTAAAATTATAGTGAAATCTCATTTCTCTGTTATGAAATCTCAGTTTGCTACTACCTGCTCAAGAAGGATTATATACAATATAGTTGTAGGTAGAAATTTCCAAGGGCATGTGATTGAAAATAAAAGTCCTAGATAGTATTTAAAGCAGTCTAATTTAGCTACTTACCCTGGCGTTTTGTCTATTGATGCTGAAGCTGAAGTGTACTTTACAGTATCTTTCTTAGATTGAAATTGCTAATTATCCAAAGAGCAGCTTCCGTGGATGGTAATAATTTATTCAATGATTCATTGTAAGCACCACATTTGGCACAGGGCTGGTATCTTCTACTATGGAGGTTCTCAAGCTCTCAAGCTATTGCTCAAAGAAATATCTGTTAACACGTTTGCATGACCAGAGACAATCTTCTACTAACCCAGAAAGATTTCCTGCATTTATGTTGTCTGATTAATTCTGATGTTTCTCAGTAGGTACAAAGGTAAGAGAACATTTCAAAATATTCCAAATGAACATTTTGAAAAAAAATTTATTCAACATTGGAGTGTGTCCATTTACTGAATAACTTTTTTGCTTTTTTTTTTAAGTCATGTCTGCACAATGTGGGGCTTGAACTCACAACCCCAAGATCAAGAGTCACATGTTCTACTGACTGAGCCAGCAAGATGCCAAACTGATTAATTTTTTTTAACAAATGGGATAAGAAGAAGGAAATGAATGCTTTAAAATGCTTTAAAGATAGGAAAAGTTAGCTAAGTTGTTTCCAAACATTGTTGATCCTCAACAGGCTATGTCTTGCCCAGTTAAGAAACAAAGGCTACCTTTTAGTCTCCCTATAACTGATATTGATCGATATGACCCTCATTCTCTTCCTCCCTTCTTTTCCTCCTCCCTCCCTCCTTTCCTTCCCGTTGCTATATACTAGGGAATAGATCTCAAATGAATAATTACAACTTGACTTGGAAAATTCCTACCCACTCCAATAGTTTAATGGAAGGACAGTGGACAACACGCCCTGAAATTGGGAGGTAGGATAATAAAAGGTAGCAGGGAATGGCCATGGAAGATGTATTGTTGTTTAAGATTTACTGAACTCATCAGCATATTGTTACTCTAAGGAAGATGCACTAAAAATACACGGTGTCTGCCCTGAGGGGTTAAGATCTAAATTAGACAGGTGAGACAAGCTGGATAGAAAGCCACCATAAGAAAGCTTATGTCCGCGGAGTGAAATATCTGAGGTCTATGCAGTTTAAAAAAAAATTTTTTTTAACGTTTTATTTTTGAGAGAGAGAGAGAGGCAGCGTACGAGCAGGAGAGGGGCAGAGACAAAGGGAGACACAGAATCTAAAGCAGGCTCCAGGCTCTGAGCTGTCAGCACAGAACCCGACGCAGGGCTTGACCTCGTGAAATGTGAGATCATGACTTGAGCCGAAGCTGGACGCTTCACCCACTGAGCCACCCGGGTGCCCCGAGGTCTTTGAAGTTTTAAGACTCAACAAAATTCAAGTGGAATTTGGCTCCGAGGGGATAAAAACAAATGTCTCAGTTCTCCTCACATGAATTTTCTTCAGTACAGCGTCACAGAAAATATCTTTGGGTCTCAACAAATCTGTGTCTCTGTTCTACTCCTAAGGTGAGTTGGAGAAAATAAAAATCTGTATTACTACCTGGGGCTAAGAACACACCTCCTCACAATGCCTCCATGAAGGCATGAACCTTGAGCCCTGAACCGAGGTGCCCACTCTTTGTGAAAAGAGAGCAGTTAAAACAACCGAGTTGCAGGTCTTTGCTCAGGAAAGATTGGCAATTATGCCAAATTATGTCTAATGGTTTTAGAATGTGGAGAAGTGTTTATTAATGTCTGAGGGGAGGTCCTAAATCTCCTTTTGCAGTTTTGACTTTAACTCCAGTTTTGACTTTCACTGTCATTTTAAAAGATGAAAGAACTGGCTTCATTAAGGAAAGGAGCCTTGAATTTCATTTTTTAATTTAAAACACACATGCACCACACCTATTTCTATTTGACAAGACTAGTTATCTTTCGAAGTTTCTGCCTCATTTGTTCATGACATTTTATTGGATGTTAAACACGAACATCATTCTCTAGTTGAAACCAGTTGTTCCTTTTTTTGTCTTTGTTAACTTGCACTGTTGGCTACTGTAGAGTTTTTCATTCTTTGTGGGCTTATAATTGATATTAAATATTTATGAATTTCATTATTCATTTTAAATTTTGAATTCCTTTTCATGAACAGTACTCATAAACTCTGGAAGGGGAGAGAGAAGCATAAATACATAAGTCACCGGACTAAAAAAATAGAATTCCTGGCTCTCTTGTTTGTAGTATTTCAGATTTGCAAGTATTTATTAGCTATGTTATGGCAAGGTTGTGTGTGGGTCCTAGGAAGCAGTTTAGCAAAAGAGCCCTGCCCAAGGCTGGGACAGAAGACAAAGGTAAAGTCAAACATTAAGCAAAGATTTAAATAACTGACAAAAGCCAGAGAGGAGACATCACCAGACAGTCCCTTGTCAGTTTAACTGAGAAAACACGTGCAGCCCTGGTTTAGAGGAGGTGCGTTTATATTAGGCTGAGGTGACCCGGAAAGTATTAGAACGGAACTACAGGTGGATGTTGAAGTGTAGGTATGATTTACTGGGAGAAGAGAAGAGGAAGGGCCAAAGTTTTAAGGAAATAAGGATCTTTATATTGTGCTAATTGTGGCACCATGAGGGGCTCTAGCACTTTCCCTCAATAATGGCCAGAGCTCTCCATTGCTCCTTGAAAAACCCCTGCTTAGCGTTCCCTGGGGCTGGATCTGCTTCACCTACTGAGTGGAAAAGGACATTGGAAAGTTGCACTGAGTGCTCTCTGCAACTTCTGGGGGCGGGGGTGCAAGATGTGCTCGTCTTCTGAACAGGGCAATGCAGGCAGAGTCTGCCCAGATCTGCCGTGTGGGTGCACAGTTCTGCCCAGGCTTGGTTGAGGGAAGCCGGGTTAAGTCTCAGGAGCTGTGGGTTATATAGGAAATGTCCTCTGTCCTCTGTCTAGTTGGCTGTCTTGGTGGATTGATGGGAAGATGTGGAAACTTTGCCGGCGTCCTCCAGTGCCCCTCAGCATGGGCGTGGGCATCACAGTCCACCAAGGTTTCACATGAGTGCCAGGGACAAAGCTCTTACCCATCTAAACAGCAGCAACAAATGATTTGGCAGGAAACTAAACTATAGGTGAAATACATGATTGTGAGAAATGGAAACACTCCTGGGTGGCTCAGTCAGTCAAGCATCTGACTTTGGCTTAGGTCATGGTCTGATGGTTCATGAGTTCAAGTCCAGCACTGGGCTGTCTGCTATCAGCATGGAGTCTGCTTTAGATCCTCTGTCCCCCTCTCTCTCTGCCTCACCCCTGCCTATGCTTTCTCTCTCCAAAATATAAATAAACATTGAAAAAAAAAAAAAAAGGAAACACTCCTGAAGCATATATATAGTAAAAAGGACAAGTCCCTGTTATTATATCCTCCAGTATTATTTCCTTCCTCGGAGGCAGCCATTATTGAAAGTTTAGTGTTGACTTAAAACACAAATGGAAGCATGATACATTTTTAAAAATTTAACAGTATGACTTGGCTTTCCACATCAATACATGTAGATCTACTGCATTCTTTAATTGGCTGCACCATTTTCCATAGTTTGATTGAATGGCGATTTATTTAATGACCTTCCTATTGGTGGGTATTTAGGTTGTATCCCAGTTTCCACTGTAATGAACAATACTACAGTAAACATCCTGTAATATATTTTCGTTCACCCGTTCAAGCATCTGTATGCCTAGGTGCCAAGAGGGCTATGCCACAGTGCACAAGTTTAGATGTTGCATCTAACATGTCAGATGTCACATGTCACTAACATGTTAATAAATATTGCTAAATTGACTCAAAAAGATGGCACCAATTTATGTTCTCACAAAGAATTTATGGGAGGACCCATTTTCTCATTTCTTGACAGCAGTAGGCGTGACCATTCTTTTTTTTTTTTTTTAATTTTAGCACTCTGATGGGGAAAAGAACACATTTTTAGTCCAGATTATAATTCCCTTAGATTATATATAATTTCACACGTTAACTGGTAACTTATATTTCCTCTTCCATGAATTGTCAATTTGTGATCTTTATAAAGCTTTTCTACTAGGTTCTTTGCCTCATTGTTTTTTAAATCTTTATTCTCTTCACAATTTATTTAAATGCCCTTTCAAGACAACTTTGGTCTCAGGGAGCCTGATTATTTGAATGAAGAAGGCAGTTTCCAATGCTGGCTTATCATTTGCACCTTCTGGGATGCATGGAAAAAGCCACTGGCCCTGAGGATCAAGAACCTCAGGTTTTCTTCCTATGACTATTTTCAACTAATGGTGTGACCTGGGGCATGCCACATAACCCTCTTTTATTCCCCTCCAGTTTTACTGAGGTATAATTGACAAATAAAATTGTATATATTTAAAGTGTACGGGGGCGCCTGGGTGGCGCAGTCGGTTAAGCGTCCGACTTCAGCCAGGTCACGATCTCGCCATCCGTGAGTTCGAGCCCCGCGTCGGGCTCTGGTCTGATGGCTCGGAGCCTGGAGCCTGTTTCTGATTCTGTGTCTCCCTCTCTCTCTGCCCCTCCCCCGTTCATGCTCTGTCTCTCTCTGTCCCAAAAATAAATAAACGTTGAAAAAAAAAAATAAAATGTACAATGTGATGACTTGATATATGTGTACACTATAAAATATCTACTACAATCAGGTTAATTAATAATACCTTCATCACTTCACTTAGTTACCTCTGTGTGTGTGCTGAAAAGCATTTATAATGTAGCCTTAGCAAATTTCAAGTATACAATACAATATTATTATAGTACCTTATTACACAATTATTATTATATAGAGTCACCATGCTGTACATTAGAGTCTCAGCATTTATGCATTTTAAAATTGTATTCTTTGACCAATATCTGCCCATTGCCCACATCCTTCAGCTCCTGGAAACCATCATTCTACTTTCTGCTTTTACGAGTTTGACCTTTTCTTGTTTGCTTAGATTCTACATATAAGTGATATCATACAATATTTGTCTTTCTCTGCCTGGTTTATTTCACTTAACCTAATGCCCTCCAGGTTCATCCATATTGTCGCATTTGACAGGACTGCCTTCTTCTTTATGGCTGAATAATATTCCCTTATATATACATAGCACATTTTCTTTATCTATCCATCTATCGACAGACAAGTTTGTTTCCATATTTTGGCTATTGTGAATAATACTGTAACGAACATGGGAATGCAGATAATTCTTCGAGATATTGATTTTTACTTCTTTTAGATATATACCTAGAACTGCAATTACTGGATCGTATGGTAGCTATATTTTTAATTTCTTGAGGACCTTCCATACTCTTTTCCATATGGCTATACCAATTCATATTACTACCAACAGTGTTCAAGGGTTCCCTTTTCCCACATTCTCACTAACATACAATCCTCTTATATTATATTTTTTTCCTATTAATAAAATACAGGGGGATAAAACTAGATAATCTATGGTGTCCTATATATGAATAAGTCCCAGATTCATAGTCTACCAATTATTCATTCATTTATTCAACAAATGTTCATTAGATGCTGAATATTTTGAAGCACTATACGAGGAGCTGGGCATACAATAGAATGACTCCCACTTCATGGAGTTTATAGTTTCTAGAGAGCAGAGAAGCCACTCTTAATCACACAGGTAAGTCTGTAACTACGTGCTATGAAAGGCCCTTGAAGGAAGGCAATGGGATTCTATGAAAGCTTATAGCAGAGACATGGCGTAATATGAAAGGACAGTGAAGATCTGGGAATGCCTCCGTGCAGATATAAGTAGTAGTTGACTGTTGAAAGGCGTAGGGAGAGCAGAGTGGTCCAGCAGAGAATAGCATGTGCAAAAGCCCTGGAGGTAAAGGAGCCGAGTTGACCAGCAGTCCCTAACGCAGCCTGTGTGAAATGGTCCCAATGAGATAGGTATAGGAAGGAAGACCCTATCAGGATTTTTAATAAAAATAAGAAATATACTTTGATAGTACTTAATAGACGGATGAACACATGTGGCCTCATTCATTCAGTGCCACCGTTTCATGTGGTAACTGAACATTCTAAGAAAGAATGGAAATTCCCCAAACCTCTGGGTCATCCACAATATACTAATTTGTTCACTAAGCACAGGGAGACACATTGTAGTTCATACCTGTGGCGTGCCAAGTGGCAATTATAGCTGATAATATCAGTTTAAATTAATTCTCACTAAATAGACAAGTAGCTTTAAAAGATTATGGCAAGAAAATCATAAACTGAAGAGGATACATGTACGAATCAATGGGCAACAAGCTCATAGCAGAACTGGCCTCTCTGGTGCCTCAACTAAACGCTTCAGTAGATTTACTACAGGGTAAACGCAATGATGATCTAAGTCAGATCTGATCAGAACTTAGCAAAGACAAAAACAAAACCCAAAATGATGGGGAAGACTACTTAAAATAGGTATTTACATCTACTCTGAAAGTTCCCTTAAGCCAATGTTGGCTTTAACACTAAGGAAGAAGAAAATGCGTTTTGAAAGAAACTTGGTAGACCGAAGAAAATAGTTTCAAAATGGAGGCTTAGAAATATTTCCAACTCTATGTGATTTTTTTCCTGAAAAAATCATGTGTGTCTCCTACAAAATTCCTAGTATCTCTGCAGTTTAAAAACTTAGAAACAAAAAGGTTCTAATCTGTTTTAAAATCCTTCAAATAAAGTTTCAGTGAACTTTGAACTCATGTGTTAATATTAATACTCCCCACCTTCTGATTTGTTTTTAACAGGGAAGATGAAATTCTCTTGCTGAATTTTATTTTATTTTTTTTAATGTTTATTTATTTTTTGAGAGGGAGAGAGAGACAGACTATGAGAGGGGGAGGGGCAGAGAGAGAGGGAGGGAGACACAGAATCCAAAGCAGGCTCCAGGCTCTGAGCTGTCAGCACAGAGCCCGACGCAGGGCTCAAACTCACAAACCATGAGATCATGACCTGAGCTGAGGTCAGACACCCAACCGACGGAGCCACCAAGGCGCCCCAACTCTTGCTGAATTTTAACAAAAGCTCTTTGATTTTTGGAGGGTGTGACTGAAAGCCAAGTATGTTATATAGCCAGCCAAGGATGTGCTTCTTCCATTCAGATTTACACATCTTTGTGAAGTAACTGTTTTAGTTTTGACAAACAATAAAGTCAAGTATTTTAAAACAAAACTAGATTTTGAATGATAATAAGAAACAGTCAGTAATATTTAAATTCAATAATAACTTGAATATTCAAATATTCAATACATATTAATATTTTAAGTGAGAGTGAAAAAGTTTTTTGTATTGTTAATAAATAAAATGAAAATTACTTTATTTATGTCATCTTAGCCCATCCTTTTCTAATTTCTATTTACTGTTTTATGATGTGTGACTCTTAATTTACAAATGAACAAGTCTAATAAATTGATGGTGCATGCATACTTCTTAAAAACTGATTTAATCATCAAAATGATTGAAGATCACTGGTACTGGAAAGTGTTAAGAGCTTCTGGAAGAGATGCCACTACGGGTTCAAGGGTTCTGGAAGAGGGATTTGATCTATTTGGAAAGCATGGGGCAGCTGAATCAATTGTTCAATGATCTCGTCATACTGTGGTGCCATTTATAGCTACATATAGATTCCTAATTCGTAATTCACTCCACGCAGGACAATGAACCAACTGTCTGATGATAGCCGATGATAGTAATTTACTAATATTTGTCATTTCAGCTCTCAAGCAAGGTTCACACTCCACCAAGCAAATGGACCATTGATCAAACATAGGTTTGTTCAGGTGACAACTATATTATAGGGTCTGTTTATCTCACTGGCACTTAGGAAATTCAGTCCCTAAATGGATCCAGATGATCTAGCTGTTTCTCTTGTGTGTGTGTGTGTGTGTGTGTGTGTGTGTGTGTGTGTGTGTTGAGAGATATACCAGGGAAGCTAAGAAACAAAGATAGCAGGAAAAGAATAAGAGTATTAAAGAATAAATCCTGTGCCAATACTTTGTCTTTGCATGTGCATGTGGCAAGGCTCCTTTCTCATTCCCATTCAATCCTGGTTCCTTCTTTCTGTATAGTGACTTCCACTATTTTCTTAAATGATACATTCGATGGCACGAAAGCATACTCTCCTGCATGTGCATGTCACATCCGGGGTTTAATCAATGTTAAAAATGGTCATGAGTTGCCTCACATTGTTTTAATGTGTAGACTCAGGCTGACCGAGAAAAGTCATCTTTTTAATCCAGGCTCTTTTCTATGAGGGTTAGCATCAGTCATTCACAAGGCAGCAGGAATGAGTCATAAATCACTTTATTTCCTATGTTTCACAGTTTCTTCTTGATTCTCCTCCTCAGCTCTTCGGTTGCCGGGACTGATGACTTACTTTGGAGCTTTTGTTTCATCCTTCTTGGAGATCATTGCTTTATAAATGACAGTATCTCATCAAAATGATCTTATGTCCTTTGGCTTTCAAACTGAATTGTATCCCATTAAAAAGAGTTGTTTAGGAAGAGTAGGTCATTTTTATCACAAGTTTCATAGAAGTAAGGTAATGCAAAGAAATATTTTAAAATCAGCCTTCTAGAAAATACTTTGATTTACAGCTAATTTATGATTGTTTCTAAAATGCTTCTTTCTCTCCCATCCCACTACTTCTGCCACAGAAGCCCACCAAAATAACTTTGCTGTGCTGTAATTTTAAAGCTGTAGAGATGGTGTTAGAGTTGTACGTGAAGACCACAGAAACATCGGACTAAAATCACCTAACATGTTAGAAGCAAAATAAGAAGCAAAGTAGGAATAAGCCAAATGAGTTGTTACATTAGAAGTAACTGTTTTGCCAAATAAATAGCTCATTAAAATGCCACAGAGTCAACATTAAGAGGTTAGTGCAATATCAAAAAGGTGGACTGCTGGGCTGCTAATGAATAAATATATGTAAACACACTTCAGTGTAAATTGGTAATTTCTCTGCAATCCTCCTTCTTTCCCTACCCCTTAAATAAAACCTATAAACCAGGGGCACCGGGGTGGTTCATACAGTTAAGTACCCAACTTTTGATTTTGGCTCAGGTCATGATCTCAGGGTTGTGAGATCAAGCCTTGCATCAGGCTCCACACTCACACTCAGCACAGATTCTCTTAAGATTCTCTCCCCTGCCACCCCCCACCCCCCACCTCTCTGCCCCTCCCCGCTCACTGTCGCTTTCTCTAAAAACAAAAAAATATCTGTAAATCTGTTAATAGTCTGTTTTGTTCTATGGGTAATCCAATAGAGAAACAAATGGTGCTAAACAGTGGTTCAACCTAACAACAACAACAACAACAACAACAACAACAACAACAACTAACTTGTCAAGAGCACTGATTAAATGCTAGGAATCATGCTAAGAACTCTACTTTCATTATCTTATATAGATTAAGGAGCAGAGGTAAGCAACTTTACCAGTGAATGCAGCTGCTGAGTGTTGTACTGAACATTGCATCCAGGCTTTCTGACTACAGAGTTCACATGTTTAATTAGTATGCCATTTTATTTTATCCACATTTATTTCCTGATGAATTGAATGAGCAACATTCACCTGTCTGTAATACTTTCCCTCCTATAAGTGCTTGGCACTCAATGTTTATAACTTTTCCTCTTGTCTGGCCCCTGTTTCATAATTACCTACTTTCCAAATATATTTTGTCTACTGCTGTCCATGTGGTCACAAACATGTCTGTTTCATTAGAGCTCTCAGCCCAATACCTTGCACAAAGCAGGAACTGAATTAGAAGAGGGTTGAATGAGTGAATACTTAGCTGTTTCTCAGCAAAGCCTTCTCTATCATATGTCAAAAGGAACACTTTGTTTTGATCACTCTGCTTTTTATTTATTTTTAAAAAAATTTTTTTTTCAACGTTTATTTATTTTTGGGACAGAGAGAGACAGAGCATGAACGGGGGAGGGGCAGAGAGAGAGGGAGACACAGAATCGGAAACAGGCTCCAGGCTCTGAGCCATCAGCCCAGAGCCTGACGCGGGGCTCGAACTCACAGACCGCGAGATCGTGACCTGGCTGAAGTCAGACGCTTAACTGACTGTGCCACCCAGGCGCCCCAATCACTCTGCTTTTTAAACTCCAGGTCACCTTATTGGTTTATTTGCCCCTTATGAAAATAGTTGAAATCCTCTATCTCTTGTAAAAATCAGTTCTTGCATCTAGCACTTTACAAGCACACACACACATATTTTATCTTTTGCAAAAGTAGGGCTGGCAGCTTGCGGTGGGTTTTAAAGCCATTGCTGGCTTCTTGCTCAGTAGTGCTGTAGGCTGACTATGTAAAGTTCCCTCATCCTTTCCTGGGAGGCGGGCACCCCTACAGCAGATGGTTTTCCAATTTTTCTTCAGTTTACTAAAACTCAATTTATACCGGTGATCTAACTCCATGAATGTATAATACCCACTGAGTAGCAGACATTCAGGAAACTATCAGAAACTGTCAGAATTCCTTGCAGTTTTGAGTGAGTGACTGATTGAGCAGCCCTAGGTATCTCTGAGACTCAGTATGAAAAGAAATATCCATGGATTTATGTCACCTTGTGGAGTTCCTAGTGATTAGCTCTTGGGCATTGTTTAAAAACTCTTTCAGGATAAGTGATGTTTGTAAATTGATTTGTGCAAACACATATATATATAATTTATTACCTTGTCATTTGCATGATGAGTTAGTTTGTTTTCTTCTGCTGAATACTCTTCATTTCCTGAGAACGCTGAAGAACAGTATCATTCTGAGCTGGAAGACAAAACCAGCAGAGGGGCCATTGATGCATTGCTAATGCTCTTCTAGGACCCTCTGTTCCAAGCTACTATTTGAAAATATTCAACATACAAGTGAATCTTACAACTTCAATTTCTTTTTATTATTTGTTCCCCCATGGCTACTTTCATGTATATGTATGTGTATATGGATGAATGTGTGTGCGATTAAAATTATTGTTAGAAATAGTCTCTGCATGTATTACCACGCTTTTCTACACAAGTGGTAGTATATTGCAGTCATGCTTCTGTACCTTGCCTTTTGCATTGGTTTCATCCTCCTATACCATAGTGGACATTTGATGGCTGCCTACCCAGTATCCATTCTCTCCTCCTTCCCCAAAGTACTCAGGTTTTCATTTACTGATCTGTGCTCCCCTACAAAGCTTCTAGGAGGCATGCCACCCTAGGCTGACTGGCCAAAAGTAACCAATATTTTCCATTCTCATGGCATATGATTTAAGCTCGAACAATCAAGATGAACTTCAGGGCTCCTGTTTGGAATTCTGGGGCAGACGCACTCTCTTTTCCTTTGAAATGGAGCAAGTAACCCTAATTATGGTTGATAAGTCTCCCACTACCATGAGAGAACCAGGCTTGGGATGAAGCTATTATCTTTAACAGCAAAAGCAGAGAGATGAGAAGAAACTGAGTCCTTGAGGATTTCCCATTTATGTGACTCAATAAATCTCCTTTATATTTAAATCAGTTTGCAGTGGATTTTCTGTTACTTGCAACATAAAGCCTCTTATCTGATTTAGGTATGTATAAATCTACCTTATTCTTTTTAATGGCCTTAGGATGAACACATCATAATATACTTAACGAACATTCAGGTTATTCCAGTTTGCTGGTACTAACCATACCATAACAGGTAACCTTACATGTATCTTCACACACATGTTCAAGTCTATAAGCAGGATAAATTCTTAGAAGTCGAGCTGGAGATCTTGGGATATGTGTATAGTTAATTTGATAGATTATATTTGGGAATACAAAGAAGTAGTGAAAAAGCTGCCTTTAGGGCATGGAATGTAGTGAATGGGTATTCTCTGTATATTCTTATTAAATGAATTTTAAAAACCATGTGGAGGAGCAGTGGGTGGCTCAGTTGGTTAAGCATCCAACTTCAGCTCAGGTCATGGTATCATGGTTCATGGGTTTGAGCCCCGCCTTGAGCTCTGTGCTGACAGCTCAGAGCCTGGAGCCTGCTTCAGATCCTGTCTCCGTCTCTCTCTGCCCTTCCCTTGCTCATGCTCTCTTTCAAAAATAAACATTAAAAAATTTTTAAAATAAATAAAAAATAAAAACCATGTGGAATACTACATCTCTTAGAAGAGGAAAAAAAAATTGCACTTAAAAGCATTAAACTGTGTATCATTAAATTAATCGTCCCTGGGTGGCTCAGTCGGTGTCGTATCTGACTCTTGATCTTGGCTCAGGTCTTGATCTCGGTCGTTGTGAGTTAAAGTCCCAGGTTGGGCTTTGAACTGAATTGAAGCCTACTTAAAAAAAAAAAAAGAGGGTATCTTTAAAGGCATCTTGGAAATAATGTGTTCCAGGGCTCCAAGTTAGAAATGAGGAAACTGAACTCCTGGGCAGTTCAGGGAATTGTTCACACTGCAGTTGACAGCAGGTCCAGGGATGACAGTAGTTGTACCCATATGCAGAGGTGACATGTCTAGCACGAGTTCACTATCGCCGGCACCCACGCTGGAGCTGCCAAGTGCCCTGAGCTACACAATGAATCAAGCATATAAATAAACCCTAAAACAATGAATTCTTGCCATGCTCCTGCAGGGAGGGGGCTAGTTGTATTTTAGGAGTAGGAAACTGAGGAACTGAGACTAGCTCCCTACCAGACAGTGCACAAGAATCAGGCCTCCAGCCCCACAGCGCCACAAGCTGCATTTACATCTGACATTTTCCAAGAGTCTCCTACTGAGAAAAGATGTGCAAAAGAATGCTAGGTTTTGTGATGCTAATGCAGAGAGAGGGGCCCCAGCCCACTCCTTCTTTTTATTGCTCTGAAAGTCAGAGGGCTCCTCGGGTGTGTTCTCTGCAAAGGTCTACCCAGACTGCCCTGCTCCAGGAAAGAACAATTACGAGAATCAAACAGTCAAGCAGCTATGCAAGGACTTGGAAAAATTATAATACAGAAGTTCATGCCTGGGAGATACAGGGTTTTTCGGGTTTACTTTACTTAAACAAAAGGTCACAAGTGTGTTTATTTATTGAACACATTACAAAAATCTCTTAGTGTTTCTTCCCTTAAATGTCCGCAGTTCAATTTTTCCTCAGTCCAATGGCTAATACTAACTCCTTGGTGTTGCTCCCACCCTTGAATATCTTTACGTGCGGAAAATCACTTGTTTCTCTTTGCCGGCAGAAAAAATGTGAATTTTAAAATGAAAAGTATCCCTTTAGTGCGACACCTTTTATTTTACAAATGAGCAAAGGGGACTCCAGTGATTTAAAGGCTATCCAGCAAGTCTATGCATAGCTTTGTGGAACAGCTAGGTTTCTGGGCTCTGTGCCCCATAATATCTCCAAATATAGAATCATAGAATTAATTTTCTTTATTTAAAAAATTGTATTCACCAAAGAATAGAAGCATCTCACCATATTTACAAAGTCATTTTTCTAAAACATACATACTGTTAGCTCTGCTTAAGAGAATCTTTGTTTTTAGAGGTTCATGTAGAAGCTTATAGGTATGACATTTCATGATCCCAATCTATTTTAAAATGCTTCAAGAAAAAAGATGAAGCAAAATGCAAAATGTAAACAATTGTTAAATCTAGGTGATGGGAAAAGGGTGGTCCTTACACAATTTTCTCTACTTTTTAAAAAATATTTGAAGATTTTTTATAGGACAGGAAGAAAAAGCATATTAACATATTAAGCATAGGGCCCCTGGGTGGATCAGTCAGTTAAGTGTCCGACTTTGGCTCAGGTCATGATCTCACAGCTCATGAGTTCGAGCCCCGCACTGGCCTCTGTACTGTCAGCTCAGAGTCTGTAGCCTTCTTCGGATTCTGTATCTCCTTTTCTCTCTGCCCCTCCCCTGCTTGCACTTTGTCTCTCTCTCCCTCAAAATAAATAAACATTAAAAAAAAATTTTTTTTTAAACCATATTATAGGGGCGCCTGGGTGGCCCAGTCGGTTAAGCGTCCGACTTCAGCCAGGTCACGATCTCGCAGTCCGTGAGTTCGAGCCCCGCGTCGGGCTCTGTGCTGACGGCTCAGAGCCTGGAGCCTGTTTCCAATTCTGTGTCTCCCTCTCTCTCTGCCCCTCCCCCGTTCATGCTCTGTCTCTCTCTGTCCCAAAAATAAATAAACGTTGAAAAAAAAATTAAAAAAAAAAACCATATTATGCATGTCCTGGAATTCACAAGTTCCATTTTTCTGAAGTAATACATGTTCACTGATGAAAACAGAGAGCAATGGTCCACAAAAGAAAAACAAAGTAACTGTAACCTGTTCACAGCCCCATTCAGAGCCAATTATTATCAACGTTTGGGGGGTATATCCTTTTAGTCAGTGTTCTACATATAAATTCACAAGCATGTATCCACAAGTGTGGTTAATACCTTACAGTCCATTTTATAATCATATATTTAACAACATATAGTAAATATTCTCTCATTATTAATTATTTTCTGTATCTTTTCAGGGATGTATAGTGATTTGTTATTATTTATTTAACCCATCTCCTCTTCAGGCCATTGTGAGATTTCCCCCAATGTGTAGGTAATAGCAAATCTCTGATGAGCATTCTTGGAGCCCAGGCTGAACACATCCGCGATTATTTCCTCAGGAACATTACAGAGCCTTTTTTACATGTCAGGCACTTTAGTCAATAAGGGCTTTACATGCATAATCTTCTTTAATCTCCTAACTGATGAGTTATTCGCTTTTATCACTCTCATTTTATAGATAACAATTTTAGGCTGCAAGGTAAGTACACGGACTTAAGCCTGTGTCTGGCAGTCCCCAAAATTCATGTTCTGAGACATGAAGCTCCCTCTTTTATGTGTCCTGGATGTGAAATTGCTATGAACTTTTCAGACATTGTGTACATGTATCATTATATTGCCTTCCAGAAAGCAGTAGCACTTATCTTGCCCCATTATTGGGAAAAAAAAAAAAAAGATGCCAGATTGATTTAATTTTGAATTCTTATGGCTTATAAAACAGTTGACTTTTTTTTTAATAAGACTTTTCCTTGGATAAAGAAAGTCTCCATTTCACTGTTGAAAGTAAGGGGAGCCTGGGTGGCGCAGTCGGTTAAGCGTCCGACTTCAGCCAGGTCACGATCTCGCGGTCTGTGAGTTCGAGCCCCGCGTCAGGCTCTGGGCTGATGGCTTGGAGCCTGTTTCCGATTCTGTGTCTCCCTCTCTCTCTGCCCCTCCCCCGTTCATGCTCTGTCTCTCTCTGTCCCAAAAATAAATAAATGTTGAAAAAAAAATTTTTTTTAAAAAAAAGAAAGTAAGACCACTGTTACAGTTTTCTCCTCTTCACCTATGTTTCCCCTTTACTTCTCTTGGATTTAAAACACCAACTAAGTGACGTTCATTGGCTCAAATGTATGCATAGCTGGCCTGGTATCCCACCAATGTCTGATACTGCCATTGCAGCCGGATTGCGCTAGTCACCACTCCTGGTCGATTAAAATCGGTGTTTTACTCCTTTTCCTGGGCACACAGCTACCTTTTCTAGGCTTCCTTGCAGCTTGGTGTGGCCATTTGACTGAATTACAGCTAATGGAATGTGAGCTGACGTGGCCAGTGGAAACCTCATCTACATGCTTTTCCATCTCATTCGCCCTCCCAAATGAAGAACAGGGACAAGCTCAGGGAGCCCAGAGAAACCATGTCCTGAGGATGGCACATCTTTCCGCTGAAGTCTCTGAACAAAATCATGGCATAGAGCACTGGACTGTTACATGAAGAAAGAATAAAATCATTCTTTTTCAATGTGTGGAGCCATTGAAATTCTGAGGTTTGTTATAGCAGCTAACATGATCTTGACCAATACAAGGGTTTTTGCTTTATATGTTTTGAAGACCATGGATACTTCTGTTGGATTCTTTCCAATTTGCCATGGAAATCTGATGCCTTTGCAGTGATGCTCACTTGAATCATTATTGTATAAGTCTGATACTTGCTCGGAGAGATGCTGTGTTCTTGGGGAGGAATAAAACAACAGTCTAGTTTATTTTTGTTTTAAAAAACTACTTTTTAATTTTTATTTATTTATGTATTTTTGTACTTGGGGGAAGAAAGGTAAGTTAATCATCCTCATCAGTGCCTTGTACAGGATAATCATTGGCCTCTGGAGGATCCCTCTCTGGAGGATCCCTCTGGAGGATTTCCTTCATTCCTGATACACCCATTTCTTTCTCTCTAGTAGATATACATTCTAAGGTGTCTGATGTATTCACTTGGATTTGTATGTATTCTTTTTTTTGAGTTTATTTATTTATTTTGAGAGAGACAGAGACAGCGCAAGTCGGGCAGGGGCAGAGAGGGAGAGAGAGAGGGAGAATCCCAAGCAGGCTCCACACTGTCAGCACAGAGCCCGATGCGGGGCTCAAACCCACGAACTAACTTTGAGATCATGACCTGAGCTGAAACCAAGAGTTGGATGCCTACCTGACTAAGCCACCTAGGTGCTTAGTCAGATTTGTATGTATTCTTATAGCATTGGTTTTTGTGTTTAAATAGTGCTATAGATCTCATTTCATTTCTCACCATTTTCACTCAACAAACTTTTCATAACCCATTTTATGTATTTATCTCTAATTTAATTCTACTTGTTGCATAGAATACCACCTGTCTTCTCCTAGAGATGGATTACTAGACTGCCTTGACTCACCACCGCCATACATAATACAGTGGTGAACAGTATGTGCCCTGTTACGGCTCTGCAAGAATTTCTCCGGGAGATCCCTGAGGTTGCTGGGTCATGGGACATGAGTGCTGCCAGGCTGCTTTCCAGAATGGCTCACCAATTTACATTCACAGTGTATACAACCTCTCATGACTCTACATTATCCTCACCAATTGGCATTACCCTCCCTTCCAACTTTTTTCCATTCTGATAAGTGCAGAATAAACTTTCATCTGTTTTAATTCATATATCTCTGATTAATAACATATGTGTGCAACTCTTAGGTAATGTCTTAGCCATTCAACTTCCCCTTTTGTGAATTGTCCGTGTTTCCAGACAAAACAGTAGAGCCTTCCATTTCCTCATAATCCACATGGAAATCCTGTAGGAAGTGTGAAAAAAAAATATATTCTGGCTCTTTCTGGTGGTGTCCAACAAAGTTCTCTCTAGGTAATGTCACTGGTTATCTACAACCTGATAGACTCATTCATTCATTCACTCCAGAAAAATGTGTCAGGCACTTTATCATATGTTAGGGATACAGAGGAAAATAGAAGTTATGTGGCTCCTGGCCTCTTGGCACCCATGAAATGATAGAAGAGATAGATTTGTGTTTGTTGTTTTACTTTCTGGAGAAGTAAACATCAAGGTATGAGCTACTTATATCTTGATACTTGGTAAGATTTCTCTTCCATCTTTCTTTTTTGCAATTGAATTAGAAGTGTCCCTGGTAAGTACGAACTGGTACAGGTCAATGGATGCTGCTGACAACTAACAAAAGAAAAAACCAGATTGCTTCCAACACTTATTAACTCAAAAACTCAATGAGGCATCTTTTCTTAAAAAGAAAATCTTAAGTACCAAGATGTTTTACCAGCATATACCCTCCCTAGAAAAAAAGAGCTGTAATCTAATCCCCCCCCCCACCCCCACCCCCACCAGATTTGTAGCTGAAGCAATGAAGTTCAGAGGGATGTAAAAAAATCCTCAGTGTAGAGCCTTCTGGAGCTCTTCCCAATACACCACCCCAGTTCTATTTTTTTTTTTTTAATGTTGTTTTCATTTGAAACTAGATTCATGCAGCTTGCTCATGCAAAATGAGAATGAAAAAAAAAGTTAGTCTGGAAAGGAAGAGAAGGATTAAATTAAGAGTTCTGCTAGGATGTAGCCATCATGATCTAATGCACCACGGGCAGTGCAGCTTCAGGGAATACTGACTTTCAAGGGCTGGCACTCCGGAGGACAGCTGGCCCTCAGCTGGTCATGTTGCTGGCCTCATGTTGCCTCATGAAGTGTCTCCCATAAACTCAACTGATGCTATTTAGGATTTTTTTTTTTTTAAACATGCGGCACAGGAAATTTTTCCTCAGTGCGTGTAAGAGCTGTTTGATTCCCCAAAGAAAAAGATTTGGCAAGTCAGTTGAGAGGAAAGTAGAAGCACCGAACACATGAGCACATTTTAACAATGTCCAAGTGTAACTTTTACTGCCAACAGTAGACATGCACTGGAACTTGAAACGCAGCCCAAATGCTAAAAGCAGTTGTTTTTATCTGTGAGGAGAATGTTGTGGTTTCATTCTGAGATGAGTCACTTTGTTCTGATTTATCCAGTTAGTAAATGTATCTGATTTGTTTTCATTAGGGAGTTGAAAGTTTGTTTTTGTTTGTTTTGTTTTTATTTTTGTAACAGTAAAGAAAACTATTAGGTCTGGTAAGAAAAAAATGAGGAAACCAAATTTGAGTGAAATGCTCAATGAAGATAAAGCCAAGATATCACCTGCCATGGACAATGAAGAGGGCTTGGAGTCCTGGCATTAAGAGAGAGACTTTGGAATTCAGAAGCCTAGTACTTTGCTGTCAGTATTTGACAGCATCTTTACAAGGCTATCTTGGGTTGCCAAATCAGAAAACTAAGCCTTTTGTGCGGTGTGATCTTAATTTTGTCCATTCTATTAAATGATTTCATGATGGGGTACAGGTGACATTTATGCATTTGCTAAAAAAACAAACAAACAAAAAAACAACTTTGTTTCTCTAGGCCTACTCTGCAGAACTAGATCACTTGGTCTAACTAATCAGTTAGCTAACCAATCTGATGAGAAATATTTACTGAGTGCCTACTACCTGCAGGCATTTTATGGGTCAGTTGATGCTATGACTTTGCTGGCAGGCAGACACTGTGACCAAAGAATTCAACCACAGTTATATTAAAGTTGTCAATTGTTTTCCTATGCCTTTTGTTTCAAACAAATTACAACTACAATGACACTTTTTCCCATTAACTTATTTTTCTTCTTATTCTTTATCCTAGAGACATAGTGCATGATATAGAATTTTAAATGTATATATTTGCAAGACCAAAACCACTTGTTTGAACAATTTTATCCAACAAATAATTTCATCATATAATAGATAGTCTGTATTATATTGATATATAATGCAGGTTTTATCTGGTAATAAATATTCTCACTGAAGTATAAGCAGTGCTGAGCCATCCATGAACTGGGTCGACATGTTTTGAAGACATGAAGTGATCAGGTGCCATTCTGAGTTCTCATTTAAATCTGCTGTGTTGGAGGGATAGTGGATCTAAGCCAACCTTGAGACTGTAAACAATTTACTCAAATATAAAAAAAGGAGGCGGGGGGGAAACAAAACTGCTTGGAAACATTTCTTTCCATGGTTGTGTTTCAAGTCGCCTAAGATTACCAATGCATGGTGAACAGTATTTTGTCTTAAACTTAGTGGAGGCGATTGTCATTGTAGTGGCTTTTTGTCCGTGAAGAATTTATCAGGCTCACTCTCTGGCTTCCATCACTCTGTAGGACAGAAAAGCCTATTTCAATATCTCTGGGCATACCTAATATTTAGAAAGGTAAGCCTGTGTAGCAAATGTGAAAGAGCTCCTCTACATACCCTGATGGCTTTACTCAACCATGTTTCCTCTTTTATCATTTGTTGGAAAAACCCTTTACTATCTCTTCTTAGTTCCTTGTCCTTTGTTAGCTACAAAGAGCAGATTTTCTTTTGTAAATCCTTAGTAATTAAATGAGCACTTCAGTGGCTGTAGCCTTCAATGGCCTGTTTCCTAGGTTTTTGCCTTTGACAGTCATATTTTGCAAAGGCCCCTGAGATGACTCGGCATCTTCCCCTACTTAACACTAAACCAATTGAAGCCCGTGCTCACTGCGCGAAGGAGGAAAAGATTCATTAAGGGCACTTCATTAAGGAGCTGAAATGGGACGCTCTAAATGCGCCCGAACCAACTGCAGCCCAGAGGCGCTGTCTATTAGGAGAGCCACAAAGACAGTTTCGGAAACTGAACTCCAGCTCCAGTGCATCGGATTAGGGAGAGTGATGGGATTAGTGTTTAATGACTTGGGGCAGGAGACAAAGGGAATTTCGACAAAGAGGCTTAGATATGGAAGAATTAACACTCTATTCCAACCAGGCCTCTGATGACTTCCAGCATTCTTTTCAGACTCAAAAGCCAAGGGAAGAAGAAGAAAAAAAAAAAAAAAAAAAAAAAAGATGAGCAAAGCTTTAATACTTTCCTAACTTTTTTTTTTATTATAACAACAATACAGAGGAAATAAAAGAACCCTCTTCAGTCCCTTGCACTTGAAACCTCTTTTAAAAATAAGCATCTACAATTGTATAATTAGCGGCAAGGTGAGCTTGCCCAGGGCTCCCAGCATGTGCTCCAGAATGCCTCTCTGCTTCCCAACACTAGAGCAAGTCTCACGCCAATGCGGACACCGAAGCAAAACCCATGGTAGCAGAGGACCAGCTAAGTGGCTTTAAAAGTGCTTCCCTCTCCCTGGCTGTTTATGTTACAGGTGCAACCAAAGGGCCAGAGAGAAACTGCTTCATTGTAAAACCTCCTCCTGGCCCCATCTGGCTCAGACTCCAATGATTCCAGTGTCTATGGCCTGAGAAGTGCTTCATGAAACGAGGTGATTATCCTGCGTACGTGAGGGGATAACTTTGGAAATGTGCTTGAAGGTTGAAAGTGCTCTTGAAAAAGAATCAAGTCAACTTGGAGCAGGGCAGGCAATGTTGGAGCTTATCTATAGCATTTCTCCTTGCTTGGACAAGAACACAGTATCATTATCTAAACACGAAGCCAAATTTAAGTGGCTGACCCTGGAGTGGAGTATTATTCCTCAGGCTGTTAAGTAAATAGACTCAGAGCACCAAATGCCTTCGAGCAGTAAGTGTGTGATTATGCCCTGCTGCTGCAAATGGCAAAATGCAGGTGCAAATGTTACTGTAGGCAAAAGTACAATCCAAATAGTGCCGTAAATGAGCTCGCACTGTAAACCAATTCAACGTGTCCTTATTTTTAACCGAACTAAATCACTTGCAGAAAAGCTGGGTATTCATTTCATGTATTAGCCTGTATGAAATGGTCTTGGAGCAGTTCTAGACACCAAGGTATTATTTAACCCGTGTGGTTTAGTGGGACAATGGCAGCCCCCTGCCGTAATCCATTCAGGGGCAATACCGGCAGTCAGTGTGAAATTAAATACATTACAGGGAAAGAGCTTAATGCGTTTTATAGGCAGTTGTTCATCCACATCAAACTTTAGTTTTTAAAATCCGAACATTTGATCCCACGACAGGAACCGTGCTTCAAGTCGGAGATTGCCACGCTGTGCTGCTGGAAGGTAGAAAAGAGGCAGAGCCCAGACTTCAGTTAAGGTCCAACTGGCTGAAAGGAACCATTTCCAATCATCTCAGCTCTGTTGGGCCACTCAGATGCCAAAGGCCCAGGTAGCATCTGATCAAGTTGCTACAGGGCTCAGACCTGCGTTTATTGCCCCTTACTTTTCCGCTAACATTTTTGCTTGAAGGATCGGTGTTTTTCCAGTGTAGTGCAAGTCCCTTTTCTCATAGCTAAATCGTAGTAGGGTATAATGGGCTTCCCTCACCTCACTCCCAGTCTCTCTTGACCCCAACATGGTCTAGAAGTCTGTTCTTTGTTAAATTGAAAATGTGTAGAAATTTTTATAGAGATCTTCAGCTATATAAATAGCTTTGAAAATTGTTGTAACTTTAAAAACAGGTCAAAAAGGAAATTGAACAGCTAGTGAGTTTCATACCATCCAGTCAGCTTTTTGAAGGGCTGCATTGGTCTTCCTAGTAAATGGTTGCTTTTATTGTTGGGGTTTCTGCCATTTTTTTTTTTGAGGCAGCTTTTAATAGAAAAGGGAGCTTTGGTGGAATTTTCTGATAGAATGTCAAATATATCACTAATGGCTCCTGCCACCACATTCAAACGTCAAGAGCAGTTTTTGTCATGGGAGTGTGACCCGCATTCCATGACACTCCTTGCTGAGCATCCAATTCTCCATGAATATTGATGACTTCCTCAGATGGGTGGTGACCCCAATGTGGTTCCCAGGCAAGTTCCTGAACTCTGTTGGCTCACAGGTGGATCCTGTGTCCTCATAGATGGTGGCTCTGTGTTTTGGGAATTTTCAGACCAAACTCTGCTTCTTTGGGTACAAAATTTATCAAAAGGTTATTCTCTGGTATCTTTTTTCAAAAGTGGACCAGGTTTGTTTATAGCTCTTTAAAATATGGTGAAACTTAGAAGTGCTTTTTCCTTAGTACTGTCTTGAAAGTGTAAGAACTTAAAAATAGTGATTCTTAACTTTGGATGGGGGGAAGGAGGAGCAATACAATTATGCTAGGGGTCCAGTAATCCACTTGTTGTAAGCATTCTCTAGAACCTGAATAAATAACATGTGTCACACATAGACGGTCATTTTTAAAATATTGTCTATAGATGTTATTATGACTAACACATTCAAAGTTATTTGAAAAGGTTTACTGAGATTATAGTCATTTTTATCATTATGTGTTTTCTCAAGCCATACCAAAAGTTCAACTCATATCACATAGGGGTCTGACACTTTTTTGTAGGGGTGGGAGGGTATGATATGGACCTCTATCAATGTCAGTAATAAAAACCCAACTCAAACTAGCTAAAGCCAAAAGTAATTTTTCTCTGGGCTCAGGGAGCTCAGAGATATGTTGAGCTCTGTTTGCCTTTTCTTGGCTTCAAGCAGGCTTGTCCATGGGGTAATGAGAGGGTCATGGTCCTTGCTACATGATTACATAGTCCTAAACTCTGTTGAAGTCAAGAGAGACTGTATGTCAGCTTCCATATCAAACTCTAAAACAGAATTCAGATTACCCAGCTCTACTTAATGGGCCTATCTGTGGACTAACCACAAGGGTTAAGGTGAAGAAGGCAATCTGATTGGTCAGCCTGAATCACACAATCACTTCTGTAAGGGGAGGAGAGGTGGAGTCCCTTGATTTATAACCCTAACAGAGTCACACAGAGAGAAGGAGGGGGCAATTTCCAAACAAAAAAGGAGGTGATGAACAGGCAAGCAACACTGGCTGACTGCAGGAGGGTTTCTCATATTTACACTTATATTTATAAGGCTTCAGAACCGCTATTCTAGTGTTATTGTTATTATTTTTGACATTTTAACTAGGATCCTCCAACAAGTATTACAAGTCAGCTAAGCACAAAGGAGGCCACTGGGAATACCCTGAGGGGTACTGTTTTGCAGCCAATCCCAGTTGTGGTTTGTGTACCTGCATGTGCTTCAGAGGAGAAGAAGAATGAGCTGTTTGAAGGGCTGCTGCCAGAAGACAAAAAATCATAATTTCCTTAAGATTCAAATCTCAATTCTTTCCTGTAAGTTTAAGGCAAAACAAAATAAACTCTCACTCTCTCTCTTTCACACACACACACACACACACACACACACACACACACTCCACCACCAACATCACCATTACTGTCCCCAAATGGATGCAAGTTATAAGGGTTAATTCCAAAAACACTGAAGGTATTTATTTTTTAATTAGTGTGTACTTTTGGCACAGGCACCCTAGATAGGAAAGGTCATCCCTAGATCCAGAGCTCTGAATACCATGACTCTCCTTATTGCTAATCTCTAGGTCAGTCCTGTCTCTGCTTTTCTTCCTGGATAATTCGTTCCTTCCCAGGAATTAATACTTCTGTAATTAGTGCTTATTTCTATTCTTCATGCCCTTCTCCATCAGTCTCTCCACCTTTACCCCTTCTGGCCTTACTCCACATTTCCTTAAATTTCCCTATTTTTTCCCATTCTTTGAAATCAAATCATTTTAAGTCCCTACTTTACCTTTCTCAGCTATAGGCATATGGAAACTGGTATAATGTGAAGAGTACATTACTTGACTCTTACAATCATAATGATGATGATAATGATGACGATGATGATGATGATGAAAATGAATATTAAGTGAGCTCATTATTTCATAAGCACTCTCTCAATATTATATTATATAATCTTTACACTGACCCTGTTAAGTTAGTAGTTGTATGTTAATTTTATTTATAAGGGTTACTCAGTTTTTGAACCCATTTATGATGTTTGAGAAGTTCCTTATAATATGAATTGTGATGGAATTTCCCAATATAGAAGCCAAAAAATGTTCAGATACTTGTTGCCATAGACTCTTTTGCACCTACGGTGTGGACACATGACCTACACTCAGCCAAACACAGAGGTACCTGCCTTAGACTTTAAGTTGATAGCTAGACATACAAAAAAGCAGGAAAGTAGATAATTTATTTTTCAGGTAATTGTGGCTTCAACATTCCATTTCCAGGGTCTTCAGGAGCTGTGTAGTAGGCTGTGGCATCCAGTGTCCAAGGCTAGTAGCAATAGTGGATAAATCCCATTATTCAATGTCAGTAGCTCCATTGACAAAGTCCCTGTCCAACTAACTTTGTAGTATACTTTGGGCTATGCTTCTGGCTATTGCCTAGACTCCTTTCTTCTGCCATTTCTGAGCCTGGCTCTCCAGTTTCTTAATATGTTCAGAAACATAAAATATAATATAGATGCTGTTCCAGAGTTGGGCAATGTAGAAGCCTTATCCTTGAGTTCCCTCAGATCCTTGCAATAAATTCCCTTTTACCTAAATCAGCAGCTATAGTTAGTTTATATTACTTGAAACAAAGAATCCTGACAATACCAGGATGTTATTTTTAATTTCATTTTATGGATTTGGAAGCCCAAGCTTAGAGAAACAAATACATTGTATAAAGTCAAACAAATACTATCAGACTCAGGCTGACTTGAGAGCTTACATTCATCTACCATCCCTCAAACAAGTGGGAAAGAAAAGACTGTATCAGTAAATGAGATTTGTCTGAATATAACTTAGAAAGAGGTAGGCACCCTTGATTAAAGTGTCAATTCTGGCAATGTCTTTTCCAAAGTCACAGCTTATTTGGATAAACTTTCTTTATCTAGAAAGTAAAAAGTTTGGTCTAGATCAATGGCTTCTAATTATTGGGGATGGGGATCATAGAACCATGAAAAAAAACATGCAAGCTATGGCTCTCCTTCTTGGCAAAGCACACATACAAATGTGTTACATCCAATTTCACCCCAAGCCCATCATCCTTTGATCTCAGTGAATCCCGGGCTGAGAACCCAGAACTAAATGACCTCTCACTTTGGTCTTTCCAAGTAAAATGCTGTATGATTCCATTGTCTGGGTGAATTTGTTATGATTGAGCTCAACTTCTCTCTCTCTCTTACATACACACACACACACACACACACACACACACACACACACCATGATCTCAGGACAGGGGTTTGAATTAATCACATTTCTCAGTTTATAGTGTACTATCATCATTAAAACAAGACATTTGAGAGTCCTGAAGTCATGCAGTATTAGGTGGCAACTACCTAAAGGATCTAGGGTTATTTGGCCTTGAGAAAACACTCAGACACAATGATTTGTATCCATTACTTCAAGTAACTGATAGTTGCTGCAAATAACTGAAAATCTAACCAAAAGTGGCTTAAGCAATAGGACATTTACAATCTCATGTAACAAGAAGTTTGAAGATGAGAGATACAGAGTTGGCAAATGCACTTAAGGACATGGGTTCCTTTCTTCTCTCTGTTCTGCCATGTCATAGGATGTGGCTTGGCCCTAGCTCCTCAACATGGGGTGGCACTTCTGTAACTTTTTTTAACATTTATTCATTTTTGAGAGACAGAGTGTGAGTAGGGGAGGGGCAGAGAGAGAGGGAGACATAGATCTGAAGCAGGATCCAGGCTCCAAGCTGCCAGCACAGAGCCTGATGTGGGACTTGAACTCACGAACCATGAGATCATGACCTGAGCTGAAGTCGGACACTTAACCGACTGAGCTACCCAGGTGCCCCGGCACTTCTGTAATTTCTTTTTTCATGTTTTTATTTATTTTTTGAGAGACATAGAGAGACAGCACAAATTGGGGAGGGGCAGACAGAGAAGGAGACACAGAATCCGAAGCAGACTCCAGGCTCTGAGTTGTCAGCACAGAGCCCAGCGGAGGGCTCGAATTCACAAACTGTGAGATCAAGACCTGAGCTGAAGTCGGACGCTTAATGGACTGAGCCACCCAGGCGCCCCCACTTCTGTAATTTTTTAAGAAAGCATGTTCACTTCGGCCGTTAACCATTACACAGTAACTAGTGTCAAACTTGCCCTCTCACTGAAAACAACTATAAAACTTGACAAATAAATAAGGCAATTCCTTTCAAGTACTGGATAACAGGCAGGGGACTATGATCCTCGAGAGAAGGGAAATACACAAAACTAGCCATGCTTTTTTGCCTGGTAGCACTTTCTTGTTGTAGTACAAGGAAATGGAATCAAACAGAACAATAGCTCTGCTGAGCTGAGGAAGCAGAGATCAGAGTTCTAGGCTCCTGAAGTAGCTGGAATTTCCTGGGTAGGGTACTGGAGAAGAGGAGAGCTGTGCACAGGGCATGTACATTTATGAAAATTCCTTGGCTGAGGGCTGGGCTATGCAGATAAAGGTTGAAATTCCAAGAGATATGACACAGATAAACTGCTGTGGGGATAAAAAATGAATAGTAATAACAGAGGCCAAGCACTTTGGGAAGATGTTGGAATTCTCGTCATTGAAGAAAGAAAGATTTTGGGTATTCAGGTGAGACTCCATAAGGCCTTATTTTATAAAGGAATGAAAACTATGCCCTAGAGTGCCTGCACTAGAAATAAGTAAACAAACAAACAAATAAACAAAAACTAACAAAAATAGCCCACTCTATTAAAAAATAAAACTAAACATAAAAGGATCAATAAACTATACCAATAATTTGATAAGACAAACCCAACATGAGGGGGGCCTGGGTGGCTCAGTCGGTTGAGTGTCCAACTTCAGCTCAGGTCATGATCTTGCAGTCTATGAGTTTGAGCCCCACATCAGGCTCTGTGCTGACAGCTCAGAGCCTGGAGCCTGCTCTGGATTCTGTGTCTCCCTCTCCCTCTGCCCCTCCGCCACTTGCACTCTGTCTCTCTCTCAAAAATAAATAAACATTAAAAAACAAAAGACAAACCCAATACGCTTAAAAAGAAGATGATATAATTTCAGATATAAGATATCTTCCAAATTATCTAATACATAATTAAACATTCTTAAACATGTAAAGAAGGATAATATAACCCACAATCAAAGGGAAAAAGAGCAATAGAAAGAGACCATGAGATGATTCCTATGTTGGTATGCTCAGGCAAGGATTTCAAAGAGGATATTATGAATATATTCAAGGACTTAAAGGGAAAGATGATCATAATGAATAAACTGATGAGGAAATTTCCACAGATTTCACATGAATTTAAATTATCCTTTTAAAACACTGATTTTGGGGTGTCTGGATGGCTCAGTCAGTTAAGTGTCTGACTTCAGCTCAGGTCATGATCTCACAGTTTGTGAGCTCGAGCCCCAAGTTGGGCTCTGTGCTAACAGCTCAGGGCCTGGAGCCTGCTTTGGATTCTGGATCTCCCTCTCTTTCTGCCCCTCCACTTATACTCTCTCTCTCTCCCTCTCTCTCTCTCTCAAAAATAAATTAACATTAAAAAAAATGTTTTAAAGGAGTAAAAAATAAAACACTGATTTTAATAAAAAATGGTCTGATGCTACTTTTGATAATGCTGAGATCTTCATTTCTGAAAGTGCTCACATAAATATTCCCAGGTGAGGATACTGTAAAGTAGCATTCAAGCCACAGGTGGGATGACATAAAAGATGGGAGAGGAGAGGATGGATTTGATAATTTATAATCACTTCCAACTATCAGAGTCTGTTTCTCTCATCATCACCACTGGGAAAGGGAAGTCATTAAACACATGGGATCTCTAGTCCTGCTGTATCTTCTTCTGGTTGAGTCCCTACTGTGGTAACACTGGAAGAGCAGGAACTTCAGGGTGGGATGAATCAGGCTGTCATGGAACAATATAGAGCTAGATTTACCTCTAACCACATTGCTAGATGTTCCAGTCACAGACACCTGGAGTTTACCTTCTCCTGTACTCCTAGATTATTCCAGCCACATTCCTAGAAAGCCCATGAAACTTGTGTGACCAGATCTAGGATAGACATAGAGCTTCAAGCTCTATGTACCAGTACAATGAGTGATTCATAGAAGATGCTTGATAAACAGTTGTTAAATGAATGAATGCATTCTAGCCACCTAACGTGTTTAACTTGGCTTGAACTTGCAATACGGCATATTACATATTCCAGTGGTCTCCAAAATTCACTAACACTCTCTCACCCAATCCCCTCAAACAGTAGGGCACTTCATGCAGAACCTCCCTCAGAATTTCAGTGCTGATTTTGAGATCCCTTTTAAAAGGTCATGAAGAGATACATTAATGTATAAGCAAAACTAAGGATGACTGTTAATGAGAATTTTAACCTAATAAAAGTGATTATTTTCCCCCCATGATTTTTGCTGTCTCAAGGGCATGGAGGATGATGATCCAAGTAGTAAATAAATGGCAAGAAGACTCCCCCTGCTTCCTCAAACTACTTCTGCTCAAAATATTATCAAGAGGGCCTAGCATTCCTCTCCATTCTCTGACTGTTAATGATGCTAAAAGATTAAGATAAAAAAATACTCCCCTTCTATGTTCAGTGCAGACAGAAAGCAATCCAGTGACTGCTGTAGGAGAGAGATGGAGACCCTTCCCCTGTTCCCATCTCTCCTCTGTCTCGTCCCTCTTCACCCCCTCTCACGGTTTTTCACTCTTCTCTTTTGATCCCTCCCTCCCACCCCGCCCAAACCTTACCCAGGGTTTACAGTAGTTATCAGAGCTGGGCATGCCCATTAGTTAGTTGCAGGCAAATCTTGTTTGCAAGCAGGAAACTGTAGGAATTCTCGCCTAGTGGGGTTTTCACTCTTTGTGTGAGCTTAATCTTGGGGATTAACAAATGCATCAACCGGAGACCTCTTACCATGACAGAATGGGCAAGTTCAAGCAGGAATAGTCCCTGAAATATCTGGTTCTGTGGGAGCTAAGAACACAACACCTGCCAGGTACTGGACAGGGTGTGTCCCTAGAGGAGGCCTGGGTCAGAGAGGAAATAGCTTTTCTGTCATGGTGTCTCTGTTGCTGCTGACTTCACTTGTCCCCTCCTTCTGTATCACTGCTGTCACTGTCTTGCAGCCCTCATGCTAGCATGACCACCTCCCTATCTGGTCCCTGTGCTTCTCTTATCATCTGCCACTTACAAACTTCATGGTTTCTCTTGCTTCTCCCCTGTTGCCTACATACCTACCCAGAATCCATTTTCTTCCTGCTATGTCCTGTGTTCCATGGTGTCTTCAAGTGGGTTCCTTAGAAGCAGAACTTGAGACAGGAATTATTAGATAAGTGATTTTAGTGGGAAAGTACTCTTATGGGAAGGGATGTGAGAGAAATAGGAGAGACCAGAGGAAGAGAGCAAAGCAAGGATACAGTCTCAAGTAGACAGTAGCTTCAGTCTGCAGGCAGGTCTGGAGGAGAAATTGCCCCCACATAATAGGTTCTCTCTTGAGACAAAGGACCTCATATTTTGTACTCTGTACTAGTCATGCATTGATTGTTAGCATGAAGGGGGAAGATAACCTTCTAGGTGAGAGAGCTCCCATTCATCCACAATTCTCCATAGAAGAGGGCAACTGTGGGATGGGCACAGCTCATAGTGAAAGGCATCTAGGTGGGGTACTGCAGCATCCACTCTATATGGAAGAAGTGGCTTCAGTGGCTTTAGATCAGACTCAGCTCATACCAGAGCATGAAACAACCAGAGCACAGGATGACAGGGGAGACAGAAAAGGACTGGCAGCCCTGCCCAAGGGATGATGCCAAATTGGTCATCCATTTCTAGTAAGTGTATATATTTTTTCCACTGTTTTGTGTAATTTGATCCCCCCCCCACCCAATTCCACCTTCTGTTACTCTGTACACAAGTAACAAAAATCCCAGTTCTCCCTCCTGTATAACTTGGAAAGCGTTCTTTCCCAAACATTTCTTGGCTTTTCCAAAGAGTGCTGCATTCTCCCAGCAGTTGCATACCATCCCTGCAGCAGAGCCACTGCTCTAAGCTTGTTCCCCACATACATCTCCTCCACCAGTAATTATTTCTTCTCGTTGCTTCAAAAATATGACTTTCTCCCACCCTTCATCCCTCAGGTACCAAGGATAGCAAGTTGAAGATGACTGAAAGGAATTATAAAACAAGAAAGGAAAACCTAACCTAGATATCAGACTCCTAAATAACCTGGATCTCAACCCCCTAATTCCATCAGCCATGGCCTTCACTGCTGGCCCCTCTCCGGTTAGTTCTCCTGTTCTCTTTGCCCTCAGTTGTATGCCCCAGAAAACAGCCTTCTCTTTCAGGTCTCACTTTCCCAGGACTCCTTGAATGCCAGTCTCAAGTTTACTCCAAAGGAAAGAGCATGGTTTGGTAATTCTTCTGGGTAATCATATTTTGAAATCACATTTTACTTTTTACTCATTTGTTTCTTTTTTGGGCTTACTTTATTTTATCTTGTGAAATGTACGTAATCCACTTTAAACAGAGAAGTATATGACTAGATAATTAGGAAATTATTCTCTCCGTATCTTCTATGGAAGTTATTTCCCTGATCATCTACTTCCATGAAGGTAAGATTTAGGGGAAATGTGGCCATCCAGCTAACCCCTACATTTTCTAGTCTCCCTTGCAGCTAAGTGTGATGTCCTAGCTAATTACATATTCATAGAAGTGATGTGTATCATTTCTTAATCACGTTGAAAGGAATGAGCACAGATTCTCTTCTCTCCCCACAATGTCTTCTACTGGCTGTAAGCCATGGCTTGTGTAGACAAATCAAACTGTGGTGCTTACAAGTGGTGCTTAAGTGTGCACTATCTTACCAGCTGTCCCACCCCATCACCTGAGTCCAGTATAGAGCTCCACTACTTCTGTGAGCGCTTAGAGCTAACGACAGTAGTTACTCCATGTCCTTATGAAAGAGACGATGATGGCACTACTACTGTCCGTGTGAACAAAATGGACCCCTGGGGATGGCAGAGCTTCAAGAGAGAGGGTGCCCGAGTTTTCAACACTGTGATAATGACAAATCAACCATGAAAATGAAACAAACTTCTCTCTCATTTAAGCCACAGGCTCTAGTTCGGCACTCAAACATATATCCTAACTAACTCAGCCCAGTTGGGCTGGGCTTTGTTCAGAGACTGGACCAACTGAATGGAAATCATCATAGCTGAGACAAAGAGGGAGTGGCTGGGGAAAATATAAATCATTCCAAAATAACAAATAGAGAGACTGGAAGAGTAATTGTGTTTGTTTTTTTAATTTTTTTTTTTAATGTTTACTTATTTTTGAGACAGAGGGAGACAGAGCACAGTGGGGGAGGGGCAGAGAGAGGGAGACACAGAATCTGAAACAGGCTCCAGGCTCTGAGCTGTCAGCACAGAACTGTGAGATCATGACCTGAGTGGAAGTCAGATGCTTAACCGACTGAGCCACCCAGGTGCCCCAAAGAGTAATTGTTTTTAATGTCAAAGCTGTCCCCTAGTCAAACGTGATGTGGAAAAAATACTAGGGAAATATACAATTGAACCAATAACATCATAACCCGTTTCCAAGAATCCATCTAAGTTATACCCCATTTTTTACACTTGCAAGAGAAAACAAAACTCATGTTGCAAGTATATTAGCAGTATCAGCAGTTTGATTGATTTGATTTGATTTGGGGCAATGGAAACAATATAAACCCCTTTTGCCTTATTTTGCACTTTTGCAAATAATATTAAATCAATTTCTCAAGTAAAATCACTCCTTGTTGGCTCTCTAATATTCAGGTCACTATAATGTCACTTGACACATTTTGGCAATATTTTCGGGCTAGCCCGACACATGATACACACTCCAAAATGCCTAAAATGCCTGGTATTAACTGAGAGAACTAAGATATCTACAGTCTATGTTTTCCCTTTACAGAAGAATTTTACAGTTTATTAAGAGGGTATATGTTCAGGGTTCAGTCCAAGGAAGCTTATCCTATACTACTACCAATGGGATGACTTAGCTGAGATGGACTTGTTTAGCTGGTTTCTTGAGTCCTGGAAACCTCTCCCCATTTGCTACCTCCACGCCCATGCCTGTGTCTGCATTTTTGAGCCCTGTTTTTGTCCGTAGTTCCTCTTTTGGAATGCCTTCTTACTCCTTTTTCTTAGTCTTACCTTCTGTCCATTCTTTAAATTTTCACACCATCCATGAAGCTGCCTTCTATTGTTTATTAAAGCTTTCTGTTCCCCGCTGGGGTTTCTGAAGCCCATCTCTTCTCTGTGCTTAGAGTTTGTACCACAAGATTCAGCACTTAGGCACATTATAGCTTGTATTGATCAAGGGTGTTTTAAGCGTATAGTTTTTTTCCCCACCTAGCTGCTGCTGCTGCTGCTTTTTCTTCTTCTTCTTCTTTTTTATAAATGTTTATTTATTTATGAGAGAGAGAGAGAGAAAGAGAAAGAGAGACAGAGACAGACAGAGAGAGACAGAGAGGGGGAGAAAGAGAATCCTAAGCAGGCTCCTTGCTGTCAGTGCAGAGCCCAGCTCGGGTCTCACTCTCACGAACAGTGAGATCATGACCTGAGCCAAAATCAAGAGTCAGATGCTTAACCTACTAAGCCACCAGGCACCCTTCTCCCCACCTAGATTCTTAAAGGCAGAGATCACACTTCACCCAGAGCTTCTACTTCCTGTAGATCTGGATGAATAGGAGACGCTCAGTAGAGAGCTAGTAGGTATTTAGTTAAATTGATGGATTAGTTGTTAAAACTTCCAAGTATGTACCCTTAATTACTCCTTCTATAATGTCTTTAAAATTTTTCTCTTTGGGAGGGGGCATGTACATTTAAATATGTGTGTTAATTCACTTAAATATATTTATTGAGTACTTACTATGTGTCAGGCACCATGTTGACTGCTGGTGATAAAAAAAAATTGGATATGACAAGACCTTGGTTTTCTTTGTTCTATGTGGCTAAGGAATGATTATTTAGAGAACGAACAAGACAGAGGCAGGAGCAGACTTGAGCAGAAGAGACAGGATGGAGATGCATTGTGCTCAAGGTATGAGGGAGGCATCCAGGTGGTAATTGGGAAGGCGAGTCTAGGAGCACAGTGGGGGATTTGGGCTGGATGTAGATCTCTGGGAGACATTTGTCTGTAGATGACAGTTGGACCCATGGATCTTGTTAAATTTTCTAGAGGGATAGGATATAAAGAAAGGCCTGAGAAGGCAACAGTATTCTATGACAAGTAAAATATGTGGAAGGAATACCACAGAGTTTCAGAAGGTGACCTGAAAATCTTAATTAATCTGTAAACAACATCTGTAGAAATGGCTTGGAGAAACGGGGGCAATTCTGGGTCTACTGCAAAGAATTTCCTGCCCCTCATTTGTCTGAATGCTTTGAACCCCAGTCTTATGATGGCTGGCCTTGCTGACAGATATGCCAAAAGAGAGAGGACGATGTAGGCTCTGGCCCAACGCTATCAAAAGAAGCAGACAAATAGAAAGAATCCAAGGATGTTGGACTATCATGTATCTGAGGATCAGAATGAGGGTTTCACACATGTTCCTTTTCCCTTGAAGCAGTGCTAGGTGGGCAGTCTGGTCCTAGTTCGCTACAAGTTAATGCTATTACCTTGGGCAGCTACTACCTCTTTGAGTCTGTAAGTCTCAAAGTCTATAAGTCTATAGGGGGTCTTAGAGTCTATAAGGAGGATGGGCAAAATAATCTTTGGTACCCTAGACAGTCTTCAGTAAAAGAAACAATCAGAAATCTTGCCTCCCAGGGGCGCCTGGGTGGCTCAGTTAAACGTCCAACTCTTGATGTCGCTCAGGTCGTGATCTCACTGTCCTAGGGTCGGGCCCACTTGGGATTCTCTTTCTCCCTCTCTCTGCCCCTCCCCCACTCTCTCTCTCTCTCTTAAAATAAATAAACTTTAAAAAGAGAAAAAGAAATCTTGCCTTCTCTATAGCTGAGAGCCAGGAAATCAGGATGCTGGCACCCATGTCCGTGCCTGCCTTGGGGTTTAGAGATATCATCTCTGCTGCCCAAATTGGTGTGTGAACTCATCATCAGAAAGGGTTTTTTTTTTTTTCTTTTTTCTTTTTTTTAAGAGCTCTGCTTCATGACTTTGGGTCCTCCGACCCCCAGGGGAAAAGTGAGGCTGTACTCCAGGTGGTATGGGAAACTATAGGATAAATGTTGTGAATCACCTCAGGGCATCGCTTTAAGTGAAAAATTTAAGAGCAAAAGCAATTTCCAGTTAACATAAACACTACTTGCTATAAAAGTAGAATACAAATTTTGGTCCTAAAGATTGCACAAGAGATGGAAATGAAGCTCAGCATCTTCTCGTTGCACTGGACTACTTGCTTTCACAAGGACTGGAAACTCTCTCTTCGTTAGGAAGGCCTGGCAGCACTGCACGGCACTCTTTGCCCCGGGAACTTATTATCACTCTCGGGGACCTGAGAATTTCTTCTTGAGCTAGAACAGTTCATGTTTTTTATTTTTGGTTTTGTTTTTGTTGTTTTGTTTGTTTGTTTTGCCTTAGAAAACGCAAGGGTTCAGATCTGGGGAATTTTGGCGGGCACTATGTTGACAATTTCTGTCTTCACCAGAACATTCTCCTGAGGAGGGTTTGGGGCAATTTAGCATCGAAGGATCTGGTTCCATTAGTTATATAATGTGTTCATAAAAGAAGGGCTGGCTATGGCTTTCGAAGACCTAACCTTCCCTTCAGGTCATGAATTGATTATCATCTAGAAAATGCAAAGTATCTAATCATTCGGACTCCAATAGTTAGTTTTGCCCTTGTAAACTCCTGACTGAAAGCAATTATTTCCCAAGTTTTAGAGACAAAAATGAACCATAGAAGAGCAGCTGTAGAACTTGTTGTAAGAAAATATGATAATTCCCAAGTTTGACATGTGCTTTGACAACAGTCCTTTGCTAATCAACAGCTTCAGTCTTAACACAGACATGGAAAACATGTTGGGCAGCCAGTTCTCAATTCTACATGCCAGTGGGAGGGAGTGGTAGTACAGAAAACCCTACTCAACAGATAATCCCCAAATCATTGTTGTTTGGCCTGGGGAGGTATCATATTTTTTAATTTTAAAAAAATTTTGGCAGCAGATTCACGCCCTTTAATTAGATCCTACACAAGTTATTGTCAATATTAGCTTCACTTTCTGAACAGACACTCATGGCTGGCAGGAAAGGCCACCCTGGGCAGCAGGAGAGATTCATTTGGGGATTAAGAATTAGCAGGAGACAATTCTGACATGGCTAATCCTCGTGTGGATAATTGAGTGTTGACTGGCACTTTAGGGAAATGCATTTACGGCAGAGGATGGCGTGGGATGCTGTTCTATAATCAGGTTGGTAGAGGGAACCTCTTCACTTCTTAACAGCAAAGAGTTGCTCCATGAACGCAAAGCAAAACCAGCAGCCTGAAAGCCAGCAGCCCGAAGGCCAACATTTCGAATCATGTGCTAGAGCAGCAACTGAGAACATCTCCACCCGAGGTTCTCCAAGGGCTTGAGGCTGGAGGGAGGAGTTGGTGGTCGTTTAATAGTTTTCAAAGAATATGAAATATTAATCCAACCATGGATCTTTTCTGAGGTTGCTCCCTATCTAAAGCCCTTCTGGTTTCCTATTTTTATCTCTAGCTAAGGCTTTACAGAAAGTTTGTGTTTGTTTGGTACACTTGAAGCAGCTCTGGGACAACCCAGTGAGGAGAAAATGGGTGATGGAGGAATACTGGCTTCCCTACTTTCTCCTACTTTGAACAATGGGAACAATGGTATCTATTGCAGGAGTTATAAGGATCAGAGAAAACACATGTAAAGCACTTGGTACCGCTACATCGTGAGCAACAACTCTGTAATAGATAGGTCTCATTCTTATTAGTAATTAGAATTATTAGTATCTTAGTCTTGTTAATGATAAGGATATCCCAACAGTAGTATCACCTTCTACTGACATGTTGCCAAGAATAAAGTAAATAATCTAGCAGATGTGCTCTTTGAATACACATAGCATTACTCCACAGAATTCACTTTTCCTCAAGGAGATTCAGTGGCAAAATTAAGATTTTGAACTATTTTGGTAAGGAGAGTTTAGATGTTTAGACACTAGATGGAAGATTACAGAAGGTCCTCTACAATTTCTTTAAGAAACAATAAATGCCCACCCATCCAGGGTAGACCAAGAGTGGTTGTGACTTCTGGGTATCTCGCTGTTATCCACTGTCTATTTTTTTCTTCCCTGGCTACTGCTAAGAAGGCATCCACTGGAACTTGAGCCTGCTTATATAGGAAATACACTAAACCCAGCATGTTCAAATTGGTTGTTCATAATTCATTCATGTAGAGTTGTGAAAACTAGTTCCTGCCACATGATATATCCTCATAAATATTTGTTGAATAAATGCAGGAAATGAAGGAAACTAATCAATAGGTATGTGACTACAGAATCTTAACACTGAAAGGAATCTTAGAAACCTTCAATTTCAAGTAAAAAATAGATAAACAATTGCTTTAGCCTGACTGGGCTGCTATGGCAAAAGATCACAGATTGAGTGGCTTATAAACAATATAAATTTAGTTCTTATAGTTCTGGAGGCTGGAAGTTCAAGATCACAGTGTCAGCATGGTTGAAGGAGGGACCTCCTCTGGGTCACAGACTTCTAACTGTACTCATCGTATCCTCATCCCTGAGGTCTTTTTTTAAAAAAGCATGAATCCCATTCATAAGGGTTCTCTTATGACCTAATCACCTCCCCAAGGAGGCTCCCTACCTCCTAATACCATCGCCTTGGGCATTTAGGTTTTCAACATATAAATTTGGGGGCACATAGACATTCAGACCATAGCAACAATTTAAATATTTTCAATAGAAGATGAATTAAAATTATACACAGCCGTTTAATGGAACACTATATAGCTATTAAAAAGGTATGCCTACATGTATTGTCAAGACAAAGGGTTCATCATACCTTGTTTTAAAAAAGTCAGAAACGGTACTATAAAATTTCATTCCCTTTTTAAAGTATAATATAAAATGTTTGACTAAGCCCAAGCAATGTTTGGAATGATAAAAAAGTTTTTGAACAGTGGTTATCTCTGGGGCATAGGTTGGGAGGTGGATAAAGTAGGAGAAATGAGGGAAGCTACCATTTTATTTCACGAAATATTGTGCTGTTTGAGTTTTTAAAACAAGCACATATTACTTTCATAATAATTCAAAGAAAACCAAATCCCCACATAGTTCAACTTCCTGCTTTAACAGTTTCTAAAAATATACTCATTTTTATGTTAGATTTATTGACGTTTGACAAATAATATTGCAAGATATTTAAAGTGTACATCATGATGACTAGATACATGTATTCATGGTGAAAGGATTTCTCCCATCTACCCACCACTGGTCTAGGAATTTTCAGTGATATAATATAGCATTATAAACTGTAGTCCTCATGTTTTACATTAGATCTTCAGACCTTATTCATCATAAAGCTGAAAGTTTGTACCCTTTTACCAAACGCTCCCTATTTCCTCCACTCCCACCTCCAGCCCCTGGAAACTACCTTTGTACTGTTTGTAAGTTTCACTTTTTTCTTTCTTCGGATTCTACACATAAGTGACACCATGCAGCATTTGTCCATCAACTAAGGAATGAACAAAGATGCATAAACACACACACATACACACACACAAACACACATAGGAATATTATTCATCCACGAGAAAGAAGGAAATATTGCCATATGTGACAACTTGGATGGACCTGGAGGGCATTGTGCTAAGTGAGATAAGCCAGACACAGAAAGACAAATACTGCATGGTATCAATCACACGTGGAATCGACCTTCTTCGTTTACAGATGAAGAAACTAAAATTCAGAGAAATTCCTGATCATAGAAACTTGTAACTGCAAGATAATTTTAGCATCATTAAATTTACCTTCCTTATAGTACAGATAAGGAAGCTGAGGCACAGAGAAATGAGGTGAGTTATAGTTTTGAAGACTGAAGTCTGGGGAGAAAAGAAGTTGCATATGTTCGTGCTGAAAAAATTGTAGGTACTCAGCACATACTGTAAATCTATTAAAACTGACTCACTCATTTTGGATGAGGTAAGTGTTGACATTAGACAATTTGGTGGGCAGCATTTATTTTCCTATTTATTAAAACGTCAGAAAGAGTACCAATGGCACCTCCTAAAAGGCTTGCAGGTGGTGGTCTTCAAAACACAATCCTCAATCCGTGAAGAGGATTAAAAACTCTAATAATCTAGCTTAATGATAAAAATAAGGCTGACATGCGTACATTCCGGATATCAAAGCACAGATGGTTCATGAAAAATTCTACAAAGGTCAAAGACAGACATATATGTGTATGTATCTATATGTAAATATAAATTTATAAAATACATTTATGGAATAAGTTTATAGATATGTGGAAAGTAAATCAAATTTAAAAGTCACAGAATATCAAACTAGAAAAAGTCAGACTTCAAAGAAATTTGCTCTTTGAACAAATTCACCAATGCTCATTCAATAATTTACTTCTTCTCAAGTTACATTTTGTATATGTCCCAGTGGAAAACAAGATCATGTCTGACATTCTCAAGGGAGCACAGAGAAATCCAAATTTCTTTATATGCTCTTGGTTAACCGGTCATATTAATGTAAGAACATAGTGACCATACTTTGAGGCAGTAAGACTGTGTCTCTGATTACACACCACAAACCAGTCTTGTAGCTAAAACATGTCACTGGGTTGGCTGAGTTGGTTCTGGTCTTACTGGCTGTGCACATGCTTTGTCTGTGTTACTAATACACAGAGAAGTGGAAAACTGAGACCATTCCCTGAATAGCTCAAGCCTCAAATTATCATCTGTCCAACGATCTGGAATATTTTTATTGTAATAGAATAATTCCCAATTTGCCCCAATTCTTCACCTCACTCTGCCCCTGCAGAACATAAAATAAACCAAGTTTACGTCAGGACCGTTATCAGAAGAAAGGGTTCTGAGAAGTTAATGTACCTACGTAAGAATTCAGCCCCAAGTGCTGAAGCAGTACCTGTATTTAAATCATTCTGGTCATGTTTGAGGAGATGAGCTGTGTCCACCATTCTCTGGCTCTCCGTGAGATCTCCCAAATGAGGCGTTGGCATTTTCATGTGGCAGGAAAATAGAAGCTGAAGTCAAGAAAACCGCAACATCTGGAACAGGAGGAAAGACTTCACTGGAAAGAACTTGACAAACTCTGAAAACAAAGTTCTAGACTTTACTAATTTATTTTGGCTGCAAAGCCGAGCTCAATGCAAAGCTCAAAGAGGATTTGTCCGAGGCTCCTTTCAAAGAAGTAAAAAGCCAACCCGCACTAAAATTAATGCGTCGACTGCATAAACAGTCAAGATAGTTATCTGATACTGAGGGAATAGAGCCACACTAGGCCTTTTTGTTATTTATGGGATTATTATTGGAGGAAACAGAAGCAATTAGATATCCCCCTGCTTTCAGAGCAGGGGAAGGAAAAAAGGTGTCAAACATAGTTTTTCAATTTGGTCTCTTGATCATTTCATTCTCGCTACATCTTAAAATCCAAATATACATACGCCCCGAGTGCCCCACTCACTGGCCTCTCAGCTGCTCCTTTGACTGTTTCTCCTTTATCCTTTGAAAGTTTCACGGATTTTGAATGACGTATGGAAAGACTTAAAAATACCTGAAAAATGCAAGTTGTATCTTTAAAAACAAAGTGCATTGCTACTGTATGTAAAATACATATGTGTACATACACATGGTAAATAGAGAGGAAAAGAACCTTAAAGAGCACTTGTACTATAGAAAATACTTGCCACTCTCTGCCCAGGTTTTCAAGTCATTTTTTGGAAGCTGCTTCACAGTGTGAGTCCCTTCAAGAGCCCAGTGGGGATGAGGCGTATACCCATGGTGCCAGTAGATGCATATCCTGGTCAGGTGTCTGAATCTGAACCAAGTGACACTGAAGCCAGCACAGTAAGGAACTGATCCGGGTGGGAGCCGACAGGTCTGTTCTCTGGTGCCTGGAGCAACGGGGTGTGGGTGGGTCCAGTATTGGCAGGGGCCACGATACCTGTTGGGACACCCAGAGGGCAGGGGCAGTGAGGTTCTCACCCTGTGATCCTGTGGTAGGACTTAGGCTGTGGTCCTGGCTGCTGTGAGACTCCCTTGTGTCTGCCTGTTTCTCAGGCTTGTTCCTCAGACTCCCCATTGTTTCCGTGGGCTCCCCAGTGGACTCCCTAATTCAGTAAATTCTTTTTCTACTTAAGCAAAGAAGGTTTTTGTTGCTTGCCGCTTAGTTGTTTTTTTTAATGTTGTTGTTTTGTTTTTTTAATGTTTATTTTACTTTTGAGAGACACAGAAACAGAGACAGAGCACAAGCAGGGGAGGGGCAGAGTGAGGGAGACATAGGATCCGAAGCAGGTTCCAGGCTCTGAGCTGTCAGCACAGAGCCTGACACGGGGCTCAAACTCACGAACAGGGGAATCATGACCTGAGCCGAAGTCGGATGCTTAATTGACTGAGCCATCCAGTCGCCCCTTGCCTACAACTTAGAATCCAGACAAGTACTCTCATAATTCCTTTACTCAGAAGTGACCTCCATTAATATTTTAACTGATGGCACTCTGGCCTTTCTTCTGTATCTATAATGTTTCATTTTGCCATGGTGAGTGCAGAGCTGTCGACACCTGGCTCAGAGAGCAGCAAGAGAGGCTTACCTTCTGCCTTCAGTGTGCATACAGGGGGGGTGTGTCCCACTTTTTCCAGAGGTACTCAGGCATACTTATAATTTTCCTTAGCTTCTAGCAAAGGTGACTGATGGTATGAAAATCTGCAGAAAAGGCAGTAGGGCACCTGAGGCATGTGCTATTTGTCTCTAGTAATCATGGGAATAGTTATGATTTCATTTCTGAGTGCCTACTATTCATCAGGTTCTTTACACTAACTCCTCACAATGTTCCATGAGGTAGACATTGTCGTTACTCCCATTTCACAGATGAGTAAACCAAGGCTTAGAAAAATTAAATAACTTGTCTTAAGTTGACTAAGCAGGAAGGGATAGCTCCAGAATTTATACCCATGTTGGCTGACCTCAGAGACGTCTTTACTAACTAAATCACAAGTCTGACCCCAGGTACAGCTGCTCGGGTCGTTTGTATGCTGGCTTGTCTCCACTGCCCACGATTGGCTAGTTAGTATGGGAGTGTTTGCTATAATCCTGCTCTGTGTGGGGCACTGTTTTAATTCTAATAATGAAGGCATACTCCTTTAATTCAAGGCTCAATCATAAAAGTAATATGCCTTTAGAGAGTGTATTATGGTTTACACAGCATTTTAATATGGATCATCTCACTTAATGTCGTGAAATGACTAGAGAATAATTACAAAGAATAATGCCAAAATGTGCAAAGTAACCTGGGGCTTAGAGAAAAAGTGAAGATAGGAGGTAAGGTTAATGAGGGTGAGCTTCTGAGGGAAAACGGGTTTTTAGAAATTTCTTGACGGTAATTCTGGTGCTTGATGGTGAAAGAGAGGTAGAGGGAATTCACTGTTGGCAGGTCTGTAACTGAGTTTTAAAATCTGAGGTGACTGCTGGACTTGGCATTCCCTGGTTCTGTTAAATGGCCTTGTATGCAAGGACTGGTTCAACAGGAGGGCTGAGTGGATGTGCTTCATAAAAATCCATCAGAGCCATGATGTACCATCATCCTTTGAATCTATAAAATGGCCCTTCCATGAGGTCTTATCACTGGTTGATGCTGAGCCCATAATGGACACAATAGTGTTGTCTTTGTCCTCAAGGTGTCTTCTGTTGGGGAGAAACAGATACACTTGAAATAACTGGGGGTCTTGTACTGTTCTGGCTCTGAGGCAGACTTCGTGGAAGAAGTGCGATAAAGAACACTTTCTGGTGCCCAGGGCAACAAAACCTCCCTGGAAAGACACATGTTCTAGCAAACTTGGGCCTTTCAGGTCAGTTATGATAGGCTTCCTTGGATGTATGTAAACAGAATGTGAGACAAGGTTGAAAATGTTGCCAGAGAGCTGAACGCATCGGTAATTTTAAGAAGTACAGTCCAAGGGTTATTGGCTTGCATCAGAATGAAGGAATTTCATCCTAAAACAGAGAAGGCAAAATGCTGGCCTTGTCCTTTGTCTTTTTTCTTTTTTTCCCTCTAAATGCTTTCTCTCCCTCCAAATGATTAAACCTGAGTAACTTGCAGGTGGCTGCAAGGGTAACAAGATTTCCCTCCCTCCTTTTTCTTAATGAGCTTGTATTCTCTCCATAAACATATTTGAAGGTTGCTCTTTCTCCTCTTCGAGATTTGAACCTAGATGAAAGGAGACCAGTGTGGCAGAAGGTGCATGTGGGTAGGTGGTGGAGGGAGCTGGCTTCAAAGGGCTGACCTCGGAGGGTGAGTCATGATGCTCTTCACTTGCCCTGCCAGCGGTTTCCTCCCCTGGTGACAAGTCAGCCAAGAAGCACAAAGCCATTTGGAGGATCGAGCCAGTCGCCAAATCTGAGTATGTAGTTTGAATTGGACACAAACTAAGACATTCTCCAGGGAAATACTTGATGATGATGATGATGATTTTGTCAATAACTTGCCAGGGTTGTGCAAATTAAATATGAAGATGTTGGCTCTGGAGCCTTTGATGGATCTGCATAGAAGGGGGTGTTGTGCTGAGGCCAATTCCCCAGTGAATGGCTCTGCATGGCAAAAATGTGTCTTTCCCAATCAGTTTCCCCCTGCAGCCCTCTGGGCCCCACAGTTGGTGAACCAGGAGGTGCTGCTCGTTAGAAGGGAAACAGTCACGGGAGAAGGAATTTACTTTGTGTTCCTTGTTAAGGTACAATGTCTGTTTTGCCTTAGTGACTGTCCTATGTCCTGTGGCTTTCTCTGCAGGAACTAGAGGCCAGAAATGGTGCTGGCCACCAGAGTGTTCTTCCCTGAGCTGCCTGGCTAGCAGGCAGGTGAAGGCTCCACAAACTTCACTGTCCAAAGGGAGGTTCCCCCCAGGAAGAAAGTGCTGCCCATGGCCCCAGCTTCAGAACAGAGAAGGTGGGACACATGGCAACCAGATTTTAGGTATTCGGTGAGAAGAAGAAAGGAGCTGTTATTCTCCATTTCCTCTGGGAGCCTGCTAAGGCACAGGCCTAAGAGTTGAATGTAAGAGCTGGTTCTGAAACAGTGACTTCCCAGGTCTACCTCAGCATTCGACTTGAGGACCAATAAGGAAATGTTCCCATGGTGGCGACTACTCCTCTGTGCCTTGCCCAGTCTTTGAGGACCAACTCCTGTCACCCACGCACTCTACAAGATTCTTCTCCTCCTCTGAGATCACACAGCTCTGTGAGAATCACTCAAATGACAAACGTCTTGTGTGGCAATATATTATTTGTCTATTTCCCCTTCTCTTCAAAATTGGGAGTCCCTTGCTGAGACACAGCAAGATCTAGCCATGCGGTTACCAAAGTCTATCACTGTGATTTTTGTTATATCCGACTACTGCCCAAAGTATCAAATACTTGATATTTTTATTTTGGCTTTCTTTGCTTACAGATTTGTTGTTGTTTTGAATGCTCCTATTTTTAAATTTAGTAATAACATAAAGTAAAATGAACTGATCCTAAGTGTACTGCTCAAGGAATTTATTTATTTGTTTGTTTATTTATTTATTTATTTATTTATTTATTTCACTCTATAACCTCTAGCCAAGCTAAGATATACAGCATTTAAATATCTCTTTAAAAAGATAACTTGAGGGGCGCCTGGGTGGCGCAGTCGGTTAAGCGTCCTACTTTAGCCAGGTCACTATCTCTCAGTCCGTGAGTTCGAGCCCCGCATCAGGCTCTGGGCTGATGGCTCGGAGCCTGGAGCCTGTTTCCGATTCTGTGTCTCCCTCTCTCTCTGCCCCTCCCCCGTTCATGCTCTGTCTCTCTCTGTCCCAAAAATAAATAAAAAAACGTTGAAAAAAAAAATTTAAAAAGATAACTTGATATCTCCACTAACAATATCTTCAAAAGTATGGTTTGATGTGCTAGTTCAAGTTTCTCTAACACACACTATAAATTACTATAAATTATAAATGTTTCTATTTCATCTAAAACCATCTTGTGTAGTACTAGGTGTGATTGTATCATTCATTTAACCCATCCATTTGGTGTTTATGGAGTATGTGCTATGTGTACAGAGAGTCAGGCATACAGCAGCAAATAAAACAGACCAAAATCCCTGTTCTTGTTAAGTTCCAGTCAAGGAAAGTGATGGAGAACAAAACGAGTAAGTAAAAATATATAGACTGTCAGATGGTGACAAGACTTTGGAGCAGAATAAGGCAGGAGACGGGGACAGGAAATGCAGGGTTTGGCTAGGGGGAGTAGTTCTGAATACTTAGGTAAGGTGGTCAGACAGGGCCTAGGATTTGAGCAAAGACTTGAAAATACAGGGAAAAGGCCCTATGGGGAGATCAGATTTCCAGGTAGAGGTAACAGCAAGTGCATAGACCCAGGGGTAGCAGATTGATGGGATGCAACGAAGCTAATGTTCCACTCTTGGGAGTACCAGAGTGGCTAAAGCAGGGCCATAGCAGTCTGGCACACACAGGTTCTTATCACACCTCTGCTACCCTCTTCAGTGTCTTTGGGCAAGTTAATCTCTCAATAACGCAGTCTTCAACTGGAGTAAGAAAAATTCCCTTTTGTAGTTGTGTACTTACATAATATGTGTATGTTAGGGAAAATGTACGTAACACAACTAGTTTAGTATCCTCTCTGTATCAGGGGCTTGGAAAATTATAGCTGTTATTGTGCTCAGTAAGCACCTAATAAACATACAATGATTTATATGGTGGCTACAGTGCTTTGATCTTCAAAATTATCATGCCTTTTGCTTTTTATTCACATTATAATAGTTAATGAATAATATGTGTCTTGTGAAGCACTGTGCTACACAAATTTCAAGTGAAGTATGACTTGGTCTTTGGCTTTCAGAAAAGTTTAATCTAGTTGGGGGTAAGAAGAAGAAGAAAGAGGATAGATATTAATACTGTTTGCAAATTATCCATTTTGTCTTTTAGGTAAATGGAAGGGGTTTCATTTCCCTGGCCCTTTGAAGTTAGGTGCTCATGTGACTTGCTTTGCCCATGAAATGTGCATACTAGTGATGTATATTAAGTCTTGGGCAAAGCTTAAAGCACCAGTGCATAATTTTCCCCAAAACAGGTTTTGAGATGGGGTCTCTAACAGCCTGAGTCCCTGGGTGATTAGAGGAAGCTAAGCTTCCCTACCAACCTACATTGGAAATGCAGCATGAGCAAGAAATAAACCTGTGTCAAACCACTGAGATTGGCAATCATTTGTTACTGAAGTTAAAAGTGCCCTATCCTGACAGCAAACATATGTAAAATAATCAGAGCACACAATCTAGGGTTGATGTCATATCATTATAATAGTGGTAAAAATATAATAAAATCAGAATAACATTCTAGGATAAGAGCGATGAAAAGAGATAGATGTATCATAACTGCGTTCACAAAGAGTTGAAAAATGCCAAATATATTGTGGCTTGATGAAAAAATGTTTTTCAACCAACATGTACATTTACTGAACTGCCATTTATGTTTGATGTTTGATCCACTAAAAGTCTGTGGCAATATTTCAGAAAATTACAAGTTGATCCGAAAACATATATAATATTCTAGAATACATCTTTTCTGTTTCTTGAACTTCACTAGCATGTTCTTTCAATGATTTTATAAATTAGTATTTATGTTTCAGTTGCACTCCAAAAAGGAATAGAGTGGTTTAAGACTGAAAGCATTGATACAGGAAGACGAAAAACTGTTACCAGAGTAGAATACAGACATGCTGTGTTTTACTAATAAAAAGAAGTTTTGAGATAATGTCTGTCTAAAATAGAGAGTACCATTTGCTTTCAAAATTTGGTACTACCCCAGTTCAGGATCCAAGTGTCATATCTTCTCCAAACAAACATGAACTTAAATTTTTTTTAATGTTTATTTATTTTTGAGAGAGAGAGAGAGAAGAGAGACAGACAGAGCACTAGCAGGGGAGGGGCAGAGAGAGAGAGGGAGACACAGAATCTGAAGTAGGCTTCAGGCTCTGAGCTGTCAGCACAGAGCCCCATGCGGGGCTAAACACGAACTTAAGAAGCAACCCATGGACTACTGGTTCATGCCTCAGTGAAAATTCATTTGCCTCTCCATTACTAAGCTCTTTGTTACTAGTAAATTTCATTCATTCTATCACTCATTTTAAACGCCTTTCTTTCCTTGGCTCATTCTGTCATCACAGGCTATGGAAGAGGGATACAACGTTAATCTTAACTAGGGGGCTAATGATGTCCGTCTAGAGAATTTTCATCTTATGGCGTTCATTCCGAACAGGGACACAAGGAGACTGTTTTCTCATGGTGCTTCTATTCTTTCAGACCTGAATGAAACTGCTCAAATCCGTGCTTCTCTACATACAGAGAATAATAGTTGTAAAGAGTGAGGGGTGGCAGACAGGAAATCCCACCTTTCAAAGACAAAATAATGTTAAGGAATTTATTTTCAACTTTCCAAAAAAAAAAAAAAAAAAAACAAAAACAAGAAAACAAAAGCCCCGCAAAATTCCCTTCCGAAGCTACACCTGATTTTTAAAAGTGTAAGGTTTTTATAGACTATTACTTTAAATTCAGAACACCCAAAATAATCTAAACATGGTACCAAATTAATCTTAGAGCACATTTCAATTTATTTCCCCTTTAAGCTTCAATAAAATTTCTTTTTTTTTTTTTTAACGTTTATTTTTGAGACAGAGAGAGCCAAGTGGAGAAGGGACAGACAAAGAGGGAGACAGAGGATCCAAAGCAGGCTCCTCATTGACAGCAAAGAGCCCGATGTGGGGCTCAAACCCACGAACTGTGAGATCATGACCTGAGCCTAGGTCAGACACTTAACCGACTGAACCACCCAGGCACCCCAATAATATTTCTGTTTTTGGTTGGATTTAGCCAAGTAAGTGTTGATGTCTTCCCTTTCTCAAATAATCTTTCTTCCCCCTCATTGAATTGCTAGCAGGTGAGAATTTTTTTTCACTCTCATTCACTGATGGTCTTTTTATATATTTTTTTTATCTCTTCTCTTTTCACACTGCCCCCATCTGCTATCCTTTTATCTGCTTTGAAGCTCCATACCAAAACCTTTTTGATTCAAAGATGAAATCTGTTTTGATCAGAGAACACTAATGGAGAAGACCCCAACAATGAGGTTCCCTAAATTGGAAAAGTCAAGGAAAAGAGGGTGGGGTAAACGAGGCAGAGTAAATAGGCTCTGGAGAGCAGGGATTTTGATCTCCATTCTGGCTGTATTTGGAGACAGCCCAACTCAGGGAGCAGTCCTGCTGTCCATTTTCCCAACAGGCCTCTTTTCCACTGTTCAGACCACAGTTGCCCCGCCTTACCCTGCAAAGGGAGGCTGCCACTGCTGCCTGTGTTGTGCCCATACTCCTTTGCTTCTCTCTACCCACTGATTCCTTTAATCCCTGAGAATTCAGATCCCTCCTCCACATCTCTTGCTTCTCAGATCCCACCCTGACCACAGCCTTGCTTACCCTGGGCTCAGAGTTGGGAAGTGCAGCCCTTGTTTTCTCGTGTCAACTTTTTTAAGCCTCTTTCTGGTGTTGGAAACACACCTTGCTTAGGTGCAGCTGTTTTTAGTAAGGGTCTCAGGACTGATGCCAGTTGATTCATAAAGTATAAATGGACTTGGTGACTCTTTAGGAGGCCCCTGTGCCGCTGGTGCTGGAGGCAGAGTGCAGAGAAGGCAGTGAGCAATGGGAAACACCTTGGCTGTGCTGGTGGGCTTCAGATCCACTTGGGGTCTGGTCTTGTCCACCCTGACCATAACCTTCTGCCCTCTTTCTTCTCTTTGGACTGTTAAGGAGTCTTTTGGTGGAGTTCCTTTGTTCAGAGTAATGATTTCCAAGTGGCTAAAAAAGAACTGAAAAAAGAACAAAGCAACAAAACAAATTTGTGAATCTCCTGAAAATTTCTCCCACGCTTATGAAATGACTAACTGAAATGTGAATAAAATCTGTTTGTTCAGAAAATCAGGAACGCATCTATCATCTCGCATTTTAACATTTAAACTCCTCTGTACGCATTTCATGCTTGGTTTTTTTGTTTTGTTTTTGTTTTCTTTTAGTAGCAAAACTGTACGTAAACCAGGGACTGGCTCAGCTATGAAACTGTGGAACGCTCTGAAACGGCCGGGTGAAGCGCTCTTCCGGGGGCCCATTTAACCGTGGGTAGGGCCCAGGTTAACTGAAGTTGGGGAAAATGGAAATGTTGACATTTCTTTAAACAATAAAAATTACAAGTGATTGCCAAAGTGCCATGAGCTGACATTTATGGAGATTGTTCGCCGATTATATATATGAAATATCATAAGTAATTAGCTCGTGGCAATTACCTGCCCCTCATTATTTTGCTTTTAGAATATTTTTAAAGCTTAGGTTACTAAAATTTCAAATAATCCTGGGCTGTGCTGTCATGGGTCTTTATCCCAATGAATCGTGGTCTCTTGTAAACAGTCCTATGATCTGATTTCCATTGGGACAGGAGTTGTAAAAGGCCAGGGATTTTCGATGGATTTACACATATACTGTTTCAGTTAAGTTACCAAGGTTGACTTTACAGCCCTTTTCCTTGGAGTCTTAAATACACTTGCCACCCAGTCTCTTCCTACCACATTGGAGGGAATGGGTGATGAGATTAAAAGGGCTCAAGGTGGGGGCGGGAGGAGTCTGCCTCCATGAAATTTCCAACTGGAAATCCTTCTGCAGTTGGTGGTCTCAGTTAACTAGCTTGGTGGCATTTATTGCTGGAAAGCTGACTCTTACAGATACTTCAACATGGAGGCAGGCATTGGAGCATTTTTCTCTTGGAAAGCGTCGTTCTACTGATTACCCTTTTGCAAGGAAGAGATGCTTGGGAAGAAAGTTGGCAATTGTAATCTGAATGTGCATGAAGCCACTGAAGCAGGGCAGGCCAGATCCTCCAACTTGGCTTCTCCCTGCTTCCCAAACGCAAGAGAAGATGGGCTGGCTTTCTTAAGGTTTGCTCAGCTCAGGCTGGAATCATTACAAACAAATATTAATGGCACTCCATTACTGGCTACATTTTCAATGAAGTTTAAATAGTCTGAGTTATGATGATTAGCGAGAAATGCACGGATAATAAAGGTAAATGAGATTCATATTTAATCCCCAACTCTAAACGACTGGTTTGATTGTCTCATTCACTTGGCAAACAATTTCGTTTCTAAATGTTATTTAAGCCACAGATATAATTTCTTTAACACAGCAGAAAGGAGGAGATTAAAATATGAGATGGAAGCAGCACTTACCTTAGGCTGATTAATAGGCTCAGGCTGGTCCTCTGCCGCCATGCTTAAAAGCATCAAGACATGCTTTGCTATCCCAGCCTATATATATCGATACTAACTGGGTGCCAGGAAAACCACTCTGATTAGTCATACTAAACCACCACTTAAGTGGTGTGCACGCCATGGACAAGTCATAAATTTGGGAACTCTCAGAAGCAGCACCCCCTTCCCCGAGGAGGTATGAAGGGGTTCGGTTCACTGGAAGTTCTCTTATCCTTAACTTGGCATTCTCTCCTTAACCTACTGGCTGTCTGGCTCAAATCATAGAGCAACTGGAATAAGAAATCTGGAATTTCATCCACGTGGTCTGATGAGGCCAACGACTCAGACTAAATAAACCACCTTTGCACTGATAGCAGAAAGGGAGATGAAGGCTGGGAGCTTCTACATTTATCTTAAGCTTTACTGAAGTTTTATTGAAGTCACAGACTACTGGGACCATGACTTACTGTTTAAAGTCAGAAAGTTTGACAATGGTTTTCTAGAAATGGTATGAACACTATGAGGTCTAATTCCTATCTTAAGGGAACTTCTAAATAATCTCATTTGTATTTACTGAGGCATACCCTTCAAAGGACTATAGGAAGAAAATGCCTTTTGAAAATTTTCCTTGGAGCTTGCCTTTCCATTTAGCTTCTAATCTTTAAAGTAGAACAAGCAAGTGAGCTCGCCTTTTCAATCTCCCCACCCCCTCTCCTGTTTCTTTCCATGAAATTTTCCCATCAAGAGTGTCTTTTTCTCCCACTTGGCATCTCTGAGAACAAAACATCAACTCTGAGTAACTGTGACGTGCAGATAGAGCTTTGAACTTGCTCCGAGTATGGGAAACTGGGAGAACTATAAAGTATTCCCCAACGCCATACTCAAAAACGACAACATTCTTTAAAACTCCGCATGAAATTCAATCTAATTCTTCCTTTCTCCGATTACAGGATCCTTGGTGTAAAATATTACATTTTTTAGCAACAGTGCAAAGTTAATCTATCATAGTGCACCTCCAGGTGAGATTTATTACCGATTGCTTTCTAAAAATGGTGTGCTCTCCCTGCATATGTGGGCCATATTCATCTTATTATTATCCAGTTGAAAAATTCCCAGCATACGCAACGCCTGAGAAGTAAGAGTGGGCAAGCCCACAGAATATGACACTTATGCTAATCTGCGCCCTGCTGTGGAAAAACATACACAAGGATTCCATTACCACATTCATTAGGCTGCAGCACACTCCATCCTGAATAGGGATTATGAACCACAATAGACTGAAAGCAGTGGATTGAGCCCACTTAGCCAAATTGCTCTGACATTGGCCAAATATGCTGGCACCGGGAAGATCATCAGCTCAGACTTTGCAGAGGATGTTACTCATTGAAAGTTTGTCCTTCCCTGTGACTGTCACACCACTCAGTTCATGGCATATGCCGTTAGTTCAGATGGTGAAAGCTGGCACCCGCAATGTATTTATGATTGGAGCCTGGAAGGACTGTTTGAAAGGTGTTACCCAGCTCTTTCCAAGCACCTGTTGTGCGGTGCCTCTGACCCTCCCCACCCACACTCCTTTCCTGATTACATTCAGAGAATGAGTTGTGTGGTGATAAAACTGTATAGCCAGGAAAGAATCCGAATCAGATGAAAATGCCAGTTCAGCACTCAGCTTGCCCACATCTCCTTTCTCTGGTTTTCTGGGCTACCGGATACAGTAGCCACCTATCAGCCTGATCTTTTTGCAGTGGCAAGGATATTTGCCACTGGTGAGCTAAAAATATTTTAAATAATGTCAGAAATAATAAAGAAGACAAGTTACTGCTCAGGAGACGTTATGGAATCTGGCTATGCAGGCGGAGGGGAAAGATGTAAATCACGCCCATGTATTTCATTAAGAAGACAATAATGAAAACCTCCTGGGTGAAACAGGTTGTCAGACTCAGGTTCTAGGGAACTGTGGTCTAGGCTTTTCCTTTTCAGTGTGGGACTTCAGCAGGAAGTTAAGAGTAGTCGTACCCAACACTTTGATTTATATCACTGATGTGTTTCTGAAAAGGTGCGGATAAATCAAATCTTATTTTTGTAAACTGAATATCATACATGCTCCAGGAAGCTCCTTTTGGCCAAAGTAACTCTGCACTGAATCCTTATGTGTGTGTAAAGTGAAGGATGGAATCTTATGCCTGAAATGCAAATAATCATGGCTGCGTTTATCATCCATCTGTTAAGTTCCAAGTTCACCATACTGGGCTTTCCAAAAGTGGAGTACCAGAAGCATCAAATAGAAACGAGGAGGGCACTTGAAGAGGGGACTGCTGAACTGACCACAGCTTTTAATTTTTTCCCCGCTTGAGAAAATGGAAATGTCAGAGAATGGCAGGCCTCGTTTCTCTTTGCATGCTTAGGTTGCGTCATGTGTTTTGGAAAGGCATAACTAACCTCTTGAGTTTTCTAAACATAAACCCCATCAATACCGGCTTACGATGCCCATAAATCCAGGGTGGGAAATACGGATGGCACCCAGGCGCCCTGCCTGCTTCCATGCCAGAGCCTGTCGCTGTTGAGAGGCCGCCGTTCTCCCCCCGCTGCTGCTCCCTTCTCGCAAGTCTGTCCTGCACTTGGCTCTGAAAGCAGCTCTCAAACTGAAGCAGACACATGGGGACAGTGGAAAGGAGCTCTGGGAGGGGAGAGGCTCTGGATTTTTCTCTTCCACGTGATGCTCCACAGCCCCGCTTTTCTAGACCATCCTCTTAATGGGAGTCCTGCCCTGTACCTTCCAGCTCCCTGAGATACCGGGACGCATCAAACAGGTTGAAGGAGGCTCTGTTTTCTTGCCAGGGGAACATGGCCCTTTGCACCGCGATTGTAATACAATCTTTCCTCTCTGGGGCTGCGAATGCTACAGTGCAAAACCGTGTTTGAAAACCTCTTTTATCATTCACCGTCTCCAGACTGAAATCATTTTTGACAACCTCTGCAGAAAACAAGCAGCTTTCTGGCTACTGGCGAGTCGATTAAAGGGAGGAAACACATGTTCACTGTCAGACGAAGCCCCTGGAGAAAGCACTGACAACCTTTTAACCCCCTTTCCCAGGGAAAGGGCCCAAATGTTTCTCTGGAACAAAATCACCACATTGTCTTAAGCATCCTTTCATTTCATGTATCTTTTTATTTCTTCCTAAGGCAAGACATGTAAAAATAATAATCCTCAGCACCTCTGTTTTTATTTTGGACGTTAACAGATTTGTTTTATACCCTACTCAGGAAGACAGGGAAAAGAGCATCATCAATGAATATCTTTTATGAACTAACCCCTTCATTTTTTTTTTTCACCGTCTGACCACAGTTCAAATACCAACACACCAATGAGTTCACTCACCTCGTAGAGTGATTCCTCAGACCCAGCCAAGAAGCCACAGGAGTGAAATTTTTGGAACAGTAGGAAGGCCCGACTAGCCGACATTATTAACAAGCTGAGCAGTAAGACTGGGCTGTGGAAACTTTTGCGCACCTCAAGATCCGGACCTTACATTACTTATGCACATGTTGTCAAGCAGACACATTCCCATATACGGCATGAGAAGCAAGTGGGGTGGGAGATGAAAGGGTTATACAAAACTGAACATGAGTGTCAGGTGTGTGGGTTTGCTTCTTAAAAAAAAAAAAAAAAGGAATAATTGTTTTTAAAATGCCAGCCCTGTAATCATCACAATTACAAAAATATCTAGCACTCAGTTCCTTAACCTATAACCTTAGTATTTTTTACATCAGTATCACTGGCCCTGGTGGTTTGGTCTATTATGAGAAAATGATCCACCTCACCCCCTCTCTCCCCGAGACTGCATATTTGCTTTTAGGAGCCTAAAGGCAGGGTGGAGAGTTGGAGTGGGGTGGGGGGGCGGAGGGGAGGGGACAAACTTTAAAGTTGCTGTCTGGCTGGCTGGGAGAGGAGGCCTTGTGGGAACTGCCTAGAGCAGAGGTTGTCTCAAATGAAAGACAGGCAAAGAACAGCTCCACCCATGTGAATTGGTACTTGGGGGCTTGAGTCTGCCATATTCTACCAGCCCTCTTTTTTGTTTGTTTGTTTTTTGTTTTTATTGCTTGCAAATGGATTTTTATTTTTTTATTGAGGTGAAATCTGCATAATATGAAATTAACATTTTAGAGTCAACAATTCACAACGTTGTGTAACTACCACCTCTACCTGGTTCCAAAACGTTTTCATCACCCCAGAATAAAACTTTGTTTCCATTAAGCAGTTAATGTTCATTTCCTCCTCTCCCCAGTCTCTGGCAACCACCAATCCACTTTCTACTTCTATGGATTTACTTATTTTGGATACGTCCTATAAATAGACTCATACACCATGTAACCATTTGTGTCTGGCTTTTTTCACTTGGTATAATGTTTTTTTGAGGTTCATCTACATTGTAGCTTGTATCAGTATTTCATTTCTTTTTATAGTTGAATTAATATTCCATTGTATGCATATACCATAATACATTTATCCCTTCATCTGTTATGAACATTTGGGTTGGCTATTGTGAATAGTGTTGCTATCAACATTCATACACAAGTACTTGTTTGAGAACAAATTGAAAATCGGTGTATTCAGTTCGCTGGGGGATATACCTAAGAGTAGAATGGCTAGGCCACTATGGTAATTCTGTTTCACTTTTGGAGAACTGCCCTACTGTTTTCCATAATGGCTGAACCATCTTATATTCCCACAGGCAGTGCACAATTGCTCTTTTTTATTTTCTTTTTTATTACAACCATCCTAGAGAGTGTGAATCTCAGTGTGGTTTGATTTGCATCTTCCTAACGACTAATGATGTTGGAACATCCTTTCATGTGCTTGTTGGCCATTTGTGTATCTTCTCTGGAGAAAGATATATCCAAGTGCTTTGCCCATTTTTGAATAGAATTGCTTGTCTTTTTGTTGTTGGGTTCTAAGAGTTATATGTACTTTTACATTCTGGATACTGGACCCTTATCAGATACATGATATACACGTATTTTCTTGCATACGGTTTTCCTTCCACTTTTTTGATATCTTTTGATACACAAAATTCTTAATATTGAATAAGTCCAATCTATTTTTGCTCCTGCTTTGGAGGTGTCATAAGAATCCACTGACTTATCCAACATCATTAAAATTTATCTCTATGATTTCCTCTATGGGTTTGATAATTTTAGCTCTTCTATTAGATTTTTGACGCCTTTTGAGTTAAATTTTGTATATGATTTGAGGTAGGGGTCCAGCTTCATGGCATGTGGATATCTAGCTGTCCCAGCAATCTTTGTTGAAAATTTTAGTTCCCTATTGAATGGTTTGGCACTCTTGTTGAAAAATCAACTGGCCACAGATGTACAGAATCTCAATTCTATCCCATTGGTCTATATGTCTATCTCTGTGCCAGTACCACACTTTTTTGACCACCATAGCTTTATAATAGGTTTTGAAATGGCAAAGTGTGAGTCCTTCAACTTTCTACTTGCCCCCTTGATGAGTATATCATAATGAGCCTATAATTCAGGCCCAGACCTTTCACTGGCTTCTCTATTTCCTGGCAGAGACTTTAGACCTAAAACTTGGATACATCTCCAAACACATTATCTTTATTATATCATTAAAAATGCCCTTGACCCTCTAAATTTTTACAACTAACCACGATTTCCTTACTAGCAATACTTCTTGTGTTCTAATTCTAAAGTGGTATTTATCAAGAAGTAGCTTGATTTTGAGAGCAGTTGGCTTTCTGTTATTTGAAAAATACACGCTCCAATTTTTTTCTATCACCACATTCAGGTTGCTTCCCTGAATAGCTTCAAAGAAACATTACAGTGTTGGGCACTAGCAGCTTGCAAAGATTCTGAGGGCTGTTTGGAGAATGAACTATGTTGTAATATTTTTACTATAATACAACCTTCTGCTTTGCCTACGGTCAGACAAATTGGGTATATCTCAGTTTCTATGCTGAGCTTAATAAAAGGTTCCTGGCTATATGTCACAACAAGTCCTGTAGGAAATGTGACATACATATGCCTCTGTGTTCTGGATCTCCACTTGACTTTGCACGGACATACCTGAAGGGGGTCTTGGCTTTATTTCTGTCAGGTCTTTGTGTGTCCAGACTTCACATACTCCCACCTAGAAAGGCAATGAGGACCAACATTTCATCTCTCATATGTTGATGATGTATGAAATTACTCATAAATATATATAGCATCTTACATAGTAAAAAAATCAGCCTTAAAATACAGGTGTAAAACACTACTTGAGAGAAGTAGTATGTTGGCTTTCAGAGAAAAACAGAATAACTTTGACCACTACATAGAACATTCCAGGAGGAAGTAATGTTACATCATCCAACCCTTGGTGTTGTTTGGAGAAAAGAGGCCCAGGGAGCTGGTCTATCTGGCTAAGAGACAATGTTCTCAATGAGACACCAATCAAACAAAAAGACATAAGTTCAGAGGGAGCACTGAAGAATTCAAATGCCTACGATGAGATGGCTGATCTAAACCTTAGTAGAGGTTTGCCTGGGAAAAGCTGTGTGTGGTGAAGGGGAGACTCTCCAACTGTGAGCACAGGGCCAGTACACTGGAAGATTCAGACCCACTTTCCAAACTCAGCAATGCTGAGTGAGGGATGGGTAGCTGGTGCTTCTTTTGATTCTTTTCAGAAAAACCACCTAGGAAGTCAAGTTTGATACGGTGGCAAAGGTTGGAAGGAAGACTAAAGTGATAGGGAGGCCTTTCTGATGACATGCTTGGTCTTTTGGTGAATTTAAGTCTTCTCCCTAGCTTACTGAAAAATAAGATGCCTTTTTATGATAACAGTGGCCATTTGTTAAGTATTTACTCTATGCTGAAAATTGTGGTTGGCTCTTTATAGGTATTACAAAAACTAGGATGGTATATTAATGCACATCCTGCAGATGAGAAAACTAAGGCACAAAGAGGTTAAGACCATTGCTCAAGAAAGCACCGCTGATATGTGGCAGAGCCATTTTGGGGGACTAATATAATACATGTTGATTATAGAAAAAAATGGAAAATGGAGAAAAAGTATAAAGATGAAAATAAAAATCAACCATAATACCACACCCATAAGTAACCCAATTATCTCTTTTGACCAACATATACTTATTTTGAGCTCCAGAATGTCTAAGCAGTAGCAAGCCATTGTGTGTGGCAGTCTCACTGTAATGCCTGTGAGTCTGTTGTTTTGTTCTTTTTTGACTGTTCTCATTTTTTTCTGTTCCCAAGATTTCTTTTTTCCTTCTGCATTTCCTACCCCTCACTCATAGTTCTTCTCTGTATATCACCTCTTTAAAGTGGAAATTAGGAGGAGGGTTCCCAGTGGGTGGCAGGAGAGGCATTCTACTTCTTCCCTCCAGAGTGCTCCTTGTGACAGTCCCCTTGCTTCCCACCCTGGTTGGTCTATCAGCAAAGGACATGGAGGTTGCATGAGATGAACTGACAGGGCTGTGCATGCACGTTTACGAGCAACAGGCGGTGGAAGTAAACACAGCCAAACCATCTTTCATCCATGGCACATATTATTGATTTTTCTCTAATTAAAACAGTCACAACAGTCATTGTTGTCATGCCCACATTTCTCATCTTTTATATTTTAAATAGGAACCAGCTTGCTTGGTAAAAACCCAGCAATCCTCTTTCTTTCATCCCTCTCACTTCCTCCCAGTCGAAAGCCATCTCTTCTTAAGGGGTCTTTTTGGGTCTTTGGCACTTTTACGATATGAAGATCTCTACTCTTGACAGATCTTTAGGCTGTAGGCTTCCTCAACAAAGGAAAGACTGAATTGTGGGCCCTGGCACTGAACCCCCTTCCTAGTCACTATAACTGGGAGCTTGGGGCATCTGTTTCTGGGATTCCTTCTGGTTGACTGTCATTCGTGTTAACAGCTGGACTTGCAATCTGGGAGATTTCTTCATCAGCAGGACTGCCTCAGGCTCTGCCCCATCATCCACCCTGTCCCCTGGTGGCTCAAAGAGAGCCAGAGGCAATGGGGGGAGGGCAGAGAGTGGAACAGTTGGCCTCCAGCTCCTTTGGGGGAATAAATGGCCCTGGGTGGGGACTCAGGAAAGGCATGTGACCTCAGATCTTTAAATGAGACTGGAAATGATGGACATCTGGAGCTCTGGGTTGGGCACCAGTGACAAAAATGTTACAAAGAAATGAATTTCCTGTTTGATGCATAAACAAATAGGAAGCGTCCCTGAGGAATGGATTTATCTGCTTGTAAAAGCTTCTTGGTGGTTTGGCAGAGTGGAAAGCATACCAAGAGCAGAGCCTCCGGCGTCTGCCATAAACTGACTTTGTGGCCTTAGACAAACACTAAAAATTTCTGGTTTTAAGTTTTCTTCTCTGTGAAGGAACAAGATACACCTGTGGGCAGTTTTTAGTATTCCATGGAGTACTTGGAAGACAGACGAAAGAAAGTGAGAAAACAGAGGGCCTTGGATCCTATACTTCTATAATCTGTAACAATTTTTTGTATAATTTCTTAGCCCTGGATATGTATTGGTGAATATGAGAGATAACATCCACGACTTTAAGAAGTTACATCCTAGTGGGGGAGACAGAAAATAGACAAATAAATATATAATGTAATGTCAGGAGGTAGTAAGTGATACCTAGAAAAAGAGACCTGTTTCTAAGATTGATTGTCTCTAAGAGTTGGGTATTTGGAGCTATCTCTGGGGCATGTAGAGCTTAGAGCAAGTCATATTATGTGTCCCTTATTTCCATACTACCACCCAGAAGACCTTCTTATAAATCAAAGGCAGGCTTGAAAGCAAACCTGTGGTATATGAAGATCACACACAGGACAAGCACATAAAATTAGAAGAGGGGAACTAGTCCATCTGCTTTGCCTTGGGGACCAGAGGAAAAGGAGAGAGAGTGATCTCAGGCTGAAGTTAGAAGAACTTCAAGTGATAGCATATAATGGCTCTCCTTTTTGCTAAGGACTGTCTTTCTGAGCCACTGCCTTATATGGGGTCCCCAGTGTTTGAAGCCTGAGGCGACTGCCCATATTCCATGATTGTTTATCATAAGAAGGTTAGATTAGCATGTTTCAATAGCTCAGATCAGATCCAGGAATTTGAGTAGAAATAACTAGGCAACATGCATTGAAGATTGAAGGTGCCTTTAATTCATCTTTTCCAATCTTCATTTTTCAGCTGAAGACCCTGAAGGGCACAGAAGTTGGAGAAGTAAAGCCAAGACTGTAGAGATGCTTAGCCATGTCAGAGCTGGGCCACTCCAGGCCTGGACTGCTGAGATTATCCACACCACTCAGCTATGGTCCTGGCTATTGGCTTACATATCGGTTACACAAATAGTTAGAATCAAAGTATTTTCCTAGCTGACTGGTCTACTTAATTATCCGACAAAAATCAGTGGCCGTTCATCCAGGCTTGGATCTCTAATACCCTTTTAATTTAATTCTCTTTGGTTATTCTCATCTGGGCTATTTGTTCCTCTTTATGATAGAATCTAAATTATACATTCAGACCCATCTCATGAGTAGGACAGGGATCTGAGGCAAAGCAGAATGACTTGGCACTCACCTGGTACAATTGGACAATAAAGATTTTCCATTTAAATGATGCAGATAGAAAAAAAATGCCTCTGGATGAATCAGACACAACAGACAGCCATGATTTCACCTCTTCAGTTTATGGAGTTGAACACTTTAAATATGCAAAACAAGCCCTATTGAGATAATCTGTGCTTGGGTGGCTCCCAATTCTCTAACTGAAAAGAAGGGATATGGATCTGCAGGAGGAAGTGAAGACCTACTGTAAGAGATTATATGGACTGCTGGGTTTAAATTCAGAAAATAATCCCCTATATGTAGATGATGCTTTATGGTTTAGAAACACTTTATGATCACTTCAGTCTTCAGAAGAACATGAGGATATTTCTAGGGTATAAGTGGCACATAGAAGTGCAATAAACATTGATCATAAATACCAGAGGCATGTATCAGAGGCTGAAGCCTACAGTAACATTTTTACTTTTGGAAAAGACCTCTAAACCATTTAGTTAAACCACTCCAGCCCTAGCAGTAACAATGATTATTTTACAATATCTCTGAGAACTGTAGATATCTAGTCTGTACATGAGTATCTTAGAGATGGTTGCTTTGAATCTCATAAAACAGTTTATTCTATCTATCTATCTATCTATCTATCTATCTAATTATTTTAATTTACATCCAAATTAGTTAGCATATAGTGCAATAATGATTTCAGAAGTAGCATCCAGTGATTCATCACCTACATACAACACCCAGTGCTCATCCCAACAAGTGCCCTCCTCAATGCCCCTTGCCCATTTAGCCCATCCATCCACCCAATATCCCATCAGCAACCATCAGTTTTTTCTCTGTATTTAAGAATTTCTTATGTTTTGGGATGCCTGGGTGGCTCAGTTGATTAAGCCTCAGACTTTGGCTCAGGTCATGATCTCATGGTCAGCGAGTTCAAGCCCCGCATCAGGCTCTGTGCTGACCGCTCACAGCCTGGAGCCTGCTTCAAATTCTGTGCCTCCCTCTCTCTGTCCCTCCCCTGCTCATGCTCTGTCTCTCTCTGTCAAAAATAAATAAACATTAAAAAAGTCTCTTATGTTTTATTCCCCTCCCTGTTTTTTTATTATTTTTGCTTCCTTCCCTTATGTTCATCTGTTTTGTATCTTAAATTCCACATATGAGTGAAGTCATATGATATTTGTCTTTGACTACTTTTGCTTAGCATAATACACTCTAGTTCCAATCACATTGTTGCAAATGACCAGATTTCATTCTTTTTGATTGCCGAGCAATATTCTATTGTGTGTGTGTGGTGTGTGTGTGTATATATATATATATATATATATATATATATATATATATATACACACACACACATATACATACACTACATCTTCTTTATCCATTCATCCATCGATGGACATCTGGGCTCTTTCCATACTTTGGCTATTGTTGCTAGTGCTTCTATAAACATTGGGGTGCATATGTCCCTTCTAAACAGCATACCTGTATCCCTTGGATAAATACCTAGTAGTGCAAATTTCTGGGTTGTAGGGTAGTTCTATTTTTAATTTTTTGAGGAACCCCTATACTGTTTTCCAGAGTGGCTGCACAAGCTTGCATTCCCACCAGCAATGCAAAAGAGATCCTCCTTCTCCGCATCCTCACCAACATCTGTTGTTGCCTGAGATGTTAATATTAGCCATTCTGACAGGTGTAAGGTGTAAGGTGGTATCTCATTGTGGTTTTTATTTGTATTTCCCTGATAATGAGTGATGTTGAACATTTTTTTTCATGTGTCGGTTGGCCATCTGGATGTTTTCTTTGGAGAAGTGTCTATTCATGTCTTTTGCCCATTTATTCACTGGATTATTTGCTTTTTGGGTGTTGAGTTTGATAAGTTCTTTATAGGTTTTAGATACTAACTCTTTATCTGATATGTCATTTGCAAATATCTTCTACCATTCCATCAGATGCCTTTTAGTTTTGCTGACTGTTCCCTTTGCCATGCAGAAGCTTTCAATTTGATGAGGTCCCAATAGTTCATTTTTGCTTTTGTTCCCCTTGCCTCCAGATACGTGTTTACGAAGTTGCTGTGGCCAAGATCAAAGAGATTTTTGCCTGCTCTCTCTCTAGGACTTTGATGACTTCCTGTTTTACATTGAGGTCTTTCATTCATTTTGAGTTTACTTTTTTGTATGGTGTAAGAAAGTGGTCCAGATTCATTGTTCTTCATGTTGCTCGCTATGCAGTTTTCCCAGCACCATTTACTGAAGTGACTGTGTTTATTCCATTTGATAGTCTTTCCTGCTTTGTCAAAGATTAGTTGGCCATACGTTTGTGAGTCCATTTCTGGGTTCTCTATTCTGTTCCATTGATCTGTGTGTCTGTTTTTGGGCCACTACCATACTGTCTTGATGATTACAGCTTTGTAATACAGCTTGAAGTCTGGAATTGTGATGCCTCCAGCCTTGGTATTCTTTTTCAGAATTGCTTTGGCTATTTGGGGTCTTTTCTGGTTCCATCAAATTTGGTAGGGAATGTTCATCAGAGAAATTGGTCTATAGTTCTCCTATTTAGTGGGGTCTTTGTCTTGTTTTGGAATCAAGGTAATGCTGACGTCATAGAATGAGTTTGGAACCTTTCCTCCCATTTTCATTTTTTGAAACAGCTTCAAAAGAGTAGGTGTAAACTCTTGTTTAAATGTTTGGCAGAATTCCCCTGGAAGGCCATCTGGCCCTGGACTCTTTTTAGGAGATTTTTAATTACTAATTCAATTTCTTTACTGGTTATGGGTCTGTTCAAATTTTCTATTTCTTCTTGTTTCAGTTTGATAGTGTATACATTTCTAGGAATTTGTCCATTTCTTCCAGATTGCCTAATTTTTTGACATATAATTGTTCATAATTTTCTCTTATTATTGTTTGTATTTCTGCAGTGTTGGTTGTGATCTCTCCTCTTTCATTCTTGATTTTATTTATTTGGGTCCTTTCCTTCTTTTTGATCAATCTGCCTAGGGGTTTATCAATTTTGCTAATTCTTACAAAGAACCAGCTCCTGGTTTCATTGAACTGTTCTACTGTTTTTTTTTTATTTCGATATCATTGATTCCTGCTCTAATCTTTATTATTTCCCATCTTCTGCTGGCTTTGGGTTTTATTTGCTCTTCTTTCTCCTGCTCTTTAAGCTGTAAGGTTAGGTTGTGTATCTGAGATCTTTCTTCTTTCTTTAGGAAGGCATGGATTGCTATGTACTTCCCTCTTATAACTGCCTTTGCTGCATCTCAGAGGTTTTGGGCTGTCATGTTATTATTTTCATTGGCTTCCATCAAATTTTTAATTTCCTCTTTAATTTCTTGGTTAACCCATTCATTCTTTAGTAGGATGTTCTTTAATCTCAAAGTATTTTCTGTCTTTCCAAATTTTTTCTTGTTATTGATTTTGAGTTTCACAGTGTTGTGGTCTGAAAATATGAACAGTATGATATTGATTGTTTTGTACTTGTTGAGGGCTGATTTGTGTTCCAGTATGTGATCTACTGTGAACAATGTTCCATGTATAACAGTTTATTCCATTTAAAAAATAGTTCAAATTGTTATATTAAAACAAAATGTGAGCTCAAATCTATGTCTTCATGGCTTTTAACCATTGGTCCTGACTCAGGGATCGGGTGTTACACAGGGTAATATTACACAGGTAATAGTTACCACTTCACAAATGTTTACTATGCCCCAAGTCTTACAAACTTGTCATGACCCCTCTAAAGATAAATATTATCTTCCAGTTTAAACAAACAAACAAACAAACAAACAAATAGATAACCAGGGAGATTAAACTAAGTGTGAAAAGACACATAATTAGTGGCAAAGCTAGCATTTGAACCCAAATCTGTTTTGCCCTGCTAGAACACACTGCCCAAGTTAAGTCTAATCCTTTTATACGGTGTTGCTCTCCAGTGTTTGAAGAGGATTTCTGGAATCTTGTCAACATCTCTATCTTAAGTTGGATAAGTATCTTAAGTACACCCTTTGTTCGGTGTACATTGTTTTTTTGTTTTTGGGTGTTTTTTTTTTTTTTTTTTTTTTTGTGGGTAATCAGAAAAATGCACACGTGCACCTAGCTATAAAATAGACACCTTACTTAGTTTATGTCTGTGTATTCCAGATTAATAACCCATGACTATTCCTCCAATCATTCTTCAGCAATGTGGGTTGCTGCCATAGTCAGTGGTACTCCAAAGCTGTCCTAGTTTGCCACTGTTCCTCATTTCGTGTGGTTCCCAGAACTGACCGTGGTGCTCTAGGACTCTAGTTCAGCCCACTGTATGGGAAAGAATTCCAAATCAGCACCACTGCTGCTGTTCCACATCCTGCTCTCATGAGCTCACCAAAGCTAAATGGTCTGAGTAAGGCCATCTACAATTCATTGTTCCCTATAAGACTCAGCCTTTGATCCCAGCTCCAGGGATTTTTCCTCCAAGGAGATGAAGTTCACACCTGGATAATAGGGGCTCCTTCTCAAGTCATATCCAGAGTTGTGTAGAAATTTTCTTTGAACACAGTAAAAATTGTTTGGCTTTATACACTTCCCTGACACTGCAGGAGACAGATGTTTGTGGGAAACAAGGCCCACATGGAGTCTCTTTTCAGTAAGTAGGTCTACCAGGTATGGAAGAATGTTTCTACTTAATCTAACTACCTCTGTTCCCTCAAGAAAGACCTTGTAGGCTTCTGTACTTTTCCACACCACATACATGAGAGAAATGCTTAAGAGAGTAGAGGTAGCCTTAAAAAGACTGTAGCATGATCTCTCCACACACTTAATTATTTTTGATTTCCATAAAATAAACCCCAAATTTTGCAATAAATTCTGAAGGCTAGGATCCTATCTCTTTTGTATGGCCAAATTTTCTTGGGTTGTCTTACCTTTAGATGGATCCCACTGAGATGATTTTGCTCACCTCTGTGCTTCTTACCTGGATAGGGGAGAGGAAAGGAGGATCAACAAGGAGTTGGAGGCCATGTTTAATTCACAGATAAAACAGTGCTGTTGGGTCTCATTCAAGGACTCAGTTTACGTAGATGTCACTTCCTCTTTCTTGAAACTTCCTTTGTTTGACTTCCAATACAACACTTTCTCTTGATTTTCCCTCTACCTCACTATTTTTTTCTTTCTTACTTTCCCTTGTTCGTTTTTCCTGTTATTCCCAACCTTCTCCTGTTTGGAGTGCCCCAGGATTTAGTCCTTGGTTTTCTCCTCTCTCTATACTTACTCCCTTGGTAATTTACTCCAGTCTACTGGTTTTAAAGACTTTGTATGTTCAGGTGACTTCAAAATTACATCTCAAGTCCAGATCCCTCAAACTTCAGACATGTATACCCAATTCTATACTTCATATTTCTTCTAGGATGTCTAATAGACATCCTGAGCTCAACATGTTAAAAACTGAACTCCTGATCCTACCCTAGCACCTTTGTCTTCTCCATCTTAGCTGATCTTCCAGTTGCTCAGGCCAAAAAACTTGAACTCATTTTTGACTTCTCTCTCTCTCTCTCTCCAACATGAAATCTGTAAGCAAATCTTGTCTGATCTACCTTTATATATATCCAGAATCTGACCCTTCCCCACCATCTTGTTCTATGCTACCATAATTTCTTGCTTGGAATATTTCAATACACCCCTGACAGGTTTTCCTGCTCCTGCACATGTCTCCCTGACACAGCAGTCGGTGTGGTCTTCCTGAAATGTTAAATCAGACCATGTCACTCTTCTGCTCAAAACCCTAAAGCAGCTTCCTATTTCACTCAGAGTGAAAGTCCTTACATTGATTTATGTGATCTGGCCCCAAATACCTTTGGCTTCCTATTTTACTCCTTTTCTCTCACTCATTCTCCCTCAGGACTTTCAAGTATTTGCTCAAATCACCTCATCACTGTATTCTACCTCCCCTCCAACCAGGGCACACACATCCCGAACTCCCAATAGCTTCACCCTACTCTTTTTTTTTTGTTTGTTTCCACTATGACTAACATTTGCTTATTTATTATGTTTATTGCTTATCATCTGTCTTTCTCCACTAGAATGTAAACTCCACAAGAAGAGGGACTTTTTATCTGATTAGTCCATTTACATATCTTGGCAATGACAGCAGTGCTTGGTCCAGAGGGGACAATAAATACTTGTTGAATAAAGCAATTAATGAATAAATGAACAAATATTACGTGAACAAAAAGCAAGAGGGTCCAGTTTTGCTATTCTTAGGCTAATAACTGCAATAACATATCTGAATAAAAAAATAGATATAATCATATTATAGTACTATTTACGATGTGTAGCATAACCATTCTGTGCTTCTCAAACTGTGGTACAAGTATCTTCAGGTGGATATGGCAATGTGCTTGGGATGCCAAAACCCAATATAAATAAGCATGACACTTCTCCCTTTAGGTTCTAATTTTCTCAGTGATTTGGGGCAAAAATATTTGTTTCATATTAATACAAACATGAAAAAAATGGAATACAAACTTTGCATGAATTCTAAGGATGAAACCTAAGATTTCACAGAAAAAGCTCTGCCCCTGATTCTATCACACATTTGCTTTCCTCTGCCCTAAATAGAGTTTATGAAGAAACACTGAATACTATTTTAATATCAAGTCAAAGTCTCAACTGAGTAGTTTTCCCTATGTTCAAGTCATTTACTGAGTTCACCAAATACTCTGCAAAGCATCTTATTCTCATTTCTAAGAATCACAGAGCTTCCTATCATTAGCTTAATATCCTCTTGGGGACATGTCTACTGCTGGAAACCAAGGCCACATCAAGGGCTGAACACCATTCAGCAAATCAGTGAAGGAGAAAACAAGCTACTCTACTGCAATTGGCCAAATGTTCAGTGTTCTGAGTCTCATACAGAATTTGTGTCTGATTCTTCAACTTTTTGCCGTCTGAAAAAAAAACAAAAGGCCTTTAAATTTTTTATTACATAAGGAATTCACATAAATTGTCAATTAAAGCACAGAGTTCCCAAAAGGTAAATGGACAATGGATATAAATTATTAGAAATCCCAAAGAAAAACACCATTAATTAATTTATATGTAGGAAAAGTCCAACTTTAACAAAATAGAATAAAGTAAGGCACTGTTTTTCTGTGACCAAATCAGCAAAGACTTTTGAAGATGGTGACTTTGGCTGTAGGGACAGGTGACAGTGAAATAGTCATTTTCACCACTGCTAGTGGCACTGCCAGCTGATGTTCCTACAATTAGTTTTGTTGCAAAACAATCACTCCACAACAACCATTTTATTATCTCTCATGGTTTCTGTAGGTCATGTATTTGGGCAGAACTCAGCAACAGTTTGCCTTTGTTGCATGAAGGCTGAGGCATGGAATCCTCTAGTGGAATCCTTTCCACTCATTTGTCCGGCAATGGATGCTATCTGTCAGTGGGACCTCAGCTGGGCTGTGGCCTCCCCATGTGGGCTCTCTGCATGGGCTCATTGCCTAGAGACGGTATTTCCTTTCTAAGTTTTTAGTTTAAGAACAACATGCATAACTGAAGTGCACAAATCTTGAATGTCACAGTTACATGAAGTTTTACAAAGTGAAAAAACTGTATTTACTGTGTATCTAGTTCAAGATCAAGATCAAGTTATAGAACATTACCAGCAAACACAACCCCCCCCATGCCCCCATTCCACTCATTACCCCCCAAAGTAGCCATTCTAATGAAGTCTATCATCATAATTTAACTTTGCCTTTTTTGAACTTTATATACAAAACATTTATGCACATACACTCTTCAGTGTCTAGCTTCTTTAGTGTGATCTTGTGTTTCTTGCTATGACATGTGGCAGCAATTTATTCCTTTCAATGGCTGTGTAGTATTCCATTGTATAAATACCATAAGTTATTTGTTCATTCTCCTGTTATTTTTTAATTTTAGACCACTTACTTAGGTCTTCTTTAATAACATTCAGCAATGTTTATGGCTTTCAAAGTAAATGGCTTACACTCCCTTTGTTAAATTTATTCCTAAATAATTTCATATGTTTTTAAAAATGTGATTATGGCATTGTTCTTTAAATTTCATTTTCCAAATATTTTTTGCCAGTAAATATAAATACAATTGATTTTCACATACTGACTTTGTATCCTATGGCACTGCTAAATTCAATTCTTAGCTCTAGCAGGTTAAAAATTTCTTTGGATTCTCTTCATAAACTTGTAATCTGTGAAAAAGATAGCTTTACTTTTTACATCTCAATTTTAATGTTTTATTTTTTGTTATTTTTAAAATTAACTAAGTAATGAATTAGTTTGCAGTGATGAGAAGAGACTTTCTTACCTTGTTCTCTCTTATGGAAAATATTTTCAATGTTTTATCATTAATCATGATGCTAGCTTTGGTTTTAAACACACAACACACACCACAAAGTCTTTATTATACTGAAGAAGGTTCCTTCTAATCCTTATTTTCTGAGAGGTATTATTATGAATAGATGTTGAATCTTGTCAGATACTTTTTCTACATCTATTGAAATTAACACATTTTTCTCCTTTATACTATTAATATGATAAATTACAGTGATTGTTTTTTTAATGTTAGGCCAACCTCAAATTCTTGAAATAAACCTCATTTGGTTATAATATATTATCCTTTTTATATATTATGCAATTCATTTTGCTAATATTTAAAAATATTTTTAAACCTATATTCTTAAGAAATATTACCCTTCAATTTTTGGTTGTAATGCTTTCATCATCCTTTGGTATCAGGTTCATACTGGGTTCATAAAATAAATTTAGAATTGTTTTTCCTCTTTTTTTTTCTGAAAAAATTTAGAAAGTTTGATATTACTTCTTATTTACATTTTTGATAGAACTTAATTAAGCCATCTGGGTCTGGGTCTTTTGTTGGTGGTTTTGTTGGTGTTGCTGGTGGTGAGAAGCTTTTTAATTTCAAATTCAATTCTTTTAACAGAAATGGGACAAATCAAGGCTATTCTTGAGCCAATTTTCATAAATTGTATTTTTAAGGAATTTGATCATGTCATCTAAGTTGGCTCTATTCATTGGCAAACATTTTTCATATTTCTTAGTTATTTTTTTAATGTCTGTAAGATTTGTGGTAATGTTCTTTCTTTCATTCTTAAAATTGAAAACTTATGTTTTCTCTATTTTAAATTTTATTCTATTTTCTTATTTTGTTCTATTTCTTATTTTATTTTGACTAGAGATACATCACTTTTGTTGATCCTTTAAGGAGCTAATTTTTGGTTTTGTTGATTTTGCTATTCTTTGCTTTTTATGTTATTAATTTCTCCTATTATCTATTTATATTATCTCCTTTTTTGTGCTTATATTTGGCTTAATTGGCTCTTCTTACATGGGAAGTTTGGGTCAGTGATACAAAACTTATTTTTCTTTTCTAAAATAAGCATTTAAAGCTATGACTTTCCCTCAGTATTCCTACACATATTAATATGTTCTATTTTCATTATTATTCAAGTTAAAATATGTAAGTTTTACTATGGTTTCTTCTTTTATCTATACTTTACTTAGAAGTTTATTGAATTCCAAATATGTAGGAATATTTTAGATACCTTATTTTCTCTACATTTAATTCAATGACATTATAGTCAAGAGAACACATTTCTTGTGATATTAATTCTTTGAAATTCATTGAGACTTATTTTTTAGCCCACGAGACTGTTGATGTTTCTATTTACATTTGAAAAAAATGTGGATTCTGCAATTATGGGTTGTAGTGTTTTATCAGGTCAACATGACCAGTTAACATCAGGTCAAATTGGTTCATAGTGTTGTACAGGTCTTCTATATCCTTACAGATTACTTTTTTACTTGTTCTATTAAGTACTGAAAGAGGCGTGTTAAAATCCCCAACTCTGGACACCTGGGTGGCTCAGTCAGTTGAGCATCTGACTTCGGCTCAGGTTATGATCTCTTGGTTCATGAGTTCAAGCCCTGTGTCAGGCTCTGTGCTGATAGCTCAGAGCCTGGAGCCTGCTTCAGATTCTGTGTCTCTGTCTCTCCCACTCATGCTCTGTCTCTCCTGCTCTGTCCTTCTCTCTCTCTCAAAAGTAAATAAACGTTAAAAAAAAATTTAAAAACATCCCCAACTCAACAGTGGATATATCTATTTGTCACTTATTTTCTATCAATTTCTGACTTCTGTAATTTGAAGCTTTGTTATTAGGAGCATACTTATCTATAGCTTCCAGATGAATTAACCCATTTATCATTATTAAATATATTTCTCTGTATTTGGTAATACTCTTTTTTTCCCCTGAAATCTATTTTGTCTGATAATGATAGTCATCCCAGGTTTTTTGCGATAGTATTTGCATGATAGACTTTTTCTACCCTTTTACTTAAAAAAATCCATACCATTGTATTTAAAGTGCATTTCTTTCAAAAAACATATAATTGAGATTTGCCTTTTTGTAAGTCTAAAAATTTCTACTTATTAATTGCAGTGTGTATTCCATTTACATCTATTATAATTGTTGATTTGGTTGAGTCTATCATCTTGCAATATTTTCCTATTAGCTTTATCTATTCCTTATCCCTCTATTCCTTGTTTTCTGTCTTCTTTTGACTATACATCTTTGTTTCAATTTCTAAAATGATTTCTCTAGGAATTAAATACATATTCTTCAATTATCAGTCTTACCTTGAACTAATGTCATACCACTCCAACTATAATAACTTTGTATCAGTATACATCCATTTACTACCTTCTCATTTTTCAGGCTGTTTTATCATATTTTGCTTTCATACATATCAAGTTACATACATGTATAATTTTATCTAATTTGTATATTTTGTATATTAAATTATACATTTTTCTTGTATGTAACTCATTTTTTTGTAGGATGGGATTTCAGGTGACAAATTCTCTGTTTTTGTTTATTTGACAGTTACTTTATTCAATTTCTGTTTTTGAAAAACATATTTTCACTGAATATATAATTCTAGTTTGGTATGTTTTTGTTTTGTTTTGTTTTTTTAGTATTTTGGAGATGTCTTTTGGTTTGTGTTATTTCTGATATGACATCAATCATTTTTCTTACCCTTGTTTTCCAGTATATAATTCAGATTCCTCTAGCTGATTTTGCAACTTTTTATTTATCTTTGGTTTTCAGTAATTTGATAATGATATGTATAGGTATGGTTTTTGTTTGTTTTTATTCATCCTGCACAGAGTTCATCGGAATTCTTGGATCTGGAAGCTGTTATTTTTTTTTTTCTTACTAAACTTAAAAATTTTGGCAATTATTTCTTCAAATACATTTTTTTTCCTTACTCTTTCTTTCCTCTTCTTCTGGGTTTTCTACTATATGTACACTAAATTGCTTGATATTACCTCAAAGATAATATGAATTATTATTGATAATTGCTCTGTCCCTTTTTATAATCGTTTATCCTATGTTTTTTCAGTTTGGATAATTTCTACTGACCTGCCCTCAAGTTTACTCTATCTATACTATCCAGTGTGCAGTCTGCTATGAGCCTATTCAAGGGATCTTTTAACCCAGAAATTTTATTTTTCAGTTAAAATATTTACATTGTTATAATGCTTTTCTGAAATACTGCATCGCTTCACCCATTGTATCCATCTTTTCCTGCAAATTCTTTAACATATATATGTCTTAAAAGTTCTTATCTACTAATTTCAGTAATTATGTCATCCATTGTTCTGCTTTTATTGACTATGTTTTCTTTTAATTATTGTTACATTTTCCTTCTTTTTTTTTTTGCAAGCTTTATACTTTTACAATTTTATTCTAGATATGTGAACAAAAGAACAGTGGTGACAAAAGTATATTATTTTGTTTTGTTTATTTACCAGAGACTGAAATCCCTTTTCTCTCTTTGGCAGTTAGGGTTAAGGGTTGATTATTTGGATTCTTCCTAGCACTAAACTGAATAGCAGCTTTAATTACATTGAGTTCACTTGTGAATAGCTCAACTTCTAATTTCCTTTGCAGGCTTTTTTTTTTTTTTTTTTTTTTAATCTTTTCAGTATTGGCACTGAAATGGATTTATGCTGACATTCAAGATAAATTTGATTTACCTTTGGATTCAAGGGCCCAAGAATCCAATTATTGTGAAAATGAGCAATATTAGATTTCCAAACCCCCTCCACTGTTGCTTTCTTGGCAAAAATTCAGGGACGTGGTAAGGGGAATTATTTATAAGGTTTACCAAATTTGTTTTTGCATTTGAGGGTTTTCCAGATTCCAGTATGTCTTGCCAACTTAAATAGTATTCTAAAGTTCGTCTTATTTTTCCTCATCCATGCACAGTCTCTCTGATTAGGAGAGGCTGGTTCTTCTATCCACTTGTCCCCAGAATGGTCCCAATTTACATATGGGAACTTCCATGGATTTCTGCTCAGTTATGAAGAAATAATTTCCCACTAGAGCTCAGGTTTATCAATGATTCCTTGTTTGTAGTATTATTTGTTAGCTGGGTAAAATAATAAAAACATGATTTTTATTGCATCTGTGTTATTCTTAGTGTTACTGTGGGAACAACAATCTTTTGAGTCCTTCTAGATCCTAAACAAAATAAAAAGCACCTTGTATTTATTTTTTGAAAAATATTTTATATGCATATAGATTCCAGATTTCCAATTATTTACACACTTAAAGATGTCAGTATCTTCTCTTTTCCAAATTTTTTTTTTATTTCAAAGCCAGTCACAAATCTTATTGTTGCCCTTTTAAAGATGTGTCTTTTTTTTCTACTTCCAGCTCCTTTCCAGGTTTCTTCTTTTTGGCTTTGGTTTTCAGCAGTTTTACTAAGATAAACCTAGGTATGGTGCTATTATAATAATCTTAGGTGAGAATTTGTGGTGAGCTTACATTACCATTGAATTGCCTTTGTAGCTTGTTCAAAAATTAAGTAGCCATATATATATGGATATATTTCTGGATTCTCTGTTCTGTTCTATTGACCTAGGTGTCTATGGTTTTACCAATACTACCTTGTTTTGGTTACATTACTACTATTTTATACTTCTATAATTGCTCCTATACTTGACTTAGAGAGTTAATTTTAGAGCATTTAAAGATTAGAAAAAAGTAAATTGTATTATTACTTTCATTGTAAGCATTTCCATCACTCTATTCTTTTTAAGGATCGACGTTTCCTTCTTACATCATAGGAAAGTTGAAAGGTTTTTTCCTTAGGGGAGAGAGATCTGGGCAGGGCCTGGTGCCTATCTCACAGTGAATTTTGCTCCTTTCCACCAGCCTGCACTAGAATGGAGGCTCTCTTTGCTTTCTTGCCCTGTTCTCATTCTTTCTCATGAGCACCTGGGCAAGGTCCTGGGTAAAATTGATTGGGAGGATCCTGAGATTGGGTGTGAATTACTCTTGTATTCTGTGGCTCATGGTAATTCTATGTTTTCATAGTAGCCCACATTCAGCTTTTATCAATTCGTTAAAAATATTAGCTAAAATCTTACTACCCATTTATATGATTATCCTGTCTTACTCCTGTGCTCTGTACAGGTAAGTCAGTGCTTGTAACCCCCTTTTTCACTGGAAGCACCTGTCTTTCCTTACATGCTTGTCCTGCAACCTCAGCTCTGGCATAGGTTCAAGAAAAGTTATGATTTGTAGATTATCTATCTTTCCCCTGTTAATATATCAGAGTAACAATTGTTCTGCTTTTCCACATACCAAACAATAGGAGGAAGACCCTATTTTATAAACTTTTAGAATATTTGCATACTACTCTTCTAATGAATAATAATCATGAATTTTAAAGCAAAAACATTTTTAAATACATGGAGTGTTCACTCAAACTGCAACTGTTGTATAATTTCTTAGACACAGATTGGCTGCCTTTTGTGAAGTGTTTGCTGTTTCTCAGGTGTGGGAAGGAATTGTGAACAAAGTCCAACTATCTTAGCCTGGTTTTCAAAGATCTCCTTACCCAACCACTAACCACACTTCATGGCTCCATATTATTCCAGTCCTCTGCAGGAATGTTCAGGAATATACAGGAGGCCTTCCATAAATACACCCTTCCTGCATCTTTCCTAACTGGTTTCCATTTATTCAGAATGCTTTTCCATATTGCCTCGGGCTTTCTCCCCCCACCCTTTTTTTATCCATCAAGGCTCAGCTGGACTTTATGCATACATTCTTTGCTAACCAACAGACATTTCTTGAGCACCCACTTTGAGCTCACAGTCTTCAGGTATGTTGTTCTCTGTGCAAGTGAGTCATTTGTGATGGTGATGGTGGTGATGATGGAAATGATGAGCATGGCTAACCTTTATTGAGGACTTACTGTGTGCCAGGAACTCGTTGTAATGTTTTGTTATTTATAAGCTCTTTTAATCATTACAACAACCCTAGGAAATAGTTATGATTTTTATCCTGATTTTGCAGTAGAGAAATTGAAGCATATGGAATGAATGAATGAATGAATGAATGAATAAATAAATAAATAAATAAATTTTGCTTCCTAAGACATTCAGCCACATTAAATAAGGCACTGACAGTTTGGATGCTTTTCAAATCTGAAATATTTCTTCTCTCCTGATACCTCCCTCTTGATAACACTAAAGAGAAAATATGCACTTGTTCAACCATTTGGTATTCTATTCTCCTTGGTACAAATTTACATTCTCCTACAGTTTCCTTTAAACTCCATGAAATCTTTTAGTAAGAAAAAGACAAAAAGATGGTGAAGGAAAGACATACAGCCTCTCCTCCCAATCACATGGCCACTTCAGTTAAGATTCTCTGTTGAAACCATAGTTCTGAGTCTGCTCTAGCTACAGACTTGGAGAACTCTCAAAAAGCAGGCAGGGTGCCTATCATCAGTGTTTGGTCATGTCTTGATGCTAGAGAAATAATACTGGAGTGGCCAAGAGGAAGGGAATAGTCTGGATATTTACTCATTTTTTCCCCACAAATGTTTACTGAATGACTATTATGTATCTGGCCTTGTGCAGGGTTCCTGGCATATCATGGTAAACAAAGAGACATAGTCTCTGATCTCACAGTATTTAGAGACTAGAGAATAACCCAAAATTAGGCCTTTGCATAATTGAGAAAAAATGACCAGTTACTTTAGGCCTTGAACTCGTCATATTTCAGTAGCAATCTCTGTAGATTTTCAAGCTGTAGTCTTTCAGCCAACCAGACTGACCTAAGGTACTAGTGCTTTAAACCACAGTAGTAGAACTAGTCTCCAGTCCTAAACCTGGAATCCTGAGTGGGACTGGGAACAATCTCAGTCCTCCTATGCCGCCTCCTATGCACTCTGTTCCCAGTTCACATGATCTGCACCCCAGCCATTCTTTTGAGACTAAAGTCTGCCCTGAGTCCTAGCTCACTTGGCTCCAAGATGGATATCTTACCTTGTTCCTCATTATTGCACCCAACATATGCCAGAGACAATTCTAGCTCTTGCAAACTTCTTCCCCTAAGAGCTGGACCCTGTTTTTGGTGACTCCAGCTGCTGGCTGGGGTCTTATTCCAAAGCAGATGGACCACCCAGAACCATGACATTGTCGGCTTCCTGACTTCAGGCATCACTGCTGCCTGGATGCTACGACCGCTGTGCCATGCCCTCCAGTTCCAAATCTCCCCAAATGTTAGCAAGTGTCCAGTGGGAGACTGTTTACTATACTTTTTTGTGGCCTCCCCCCCATGGGACTAACTCTTCAGATCGGGTAAAGCTTCCAACACCAGTCCTGTCTTTTACCACTTCTTCCCAGTCTCCAACAGCCGGTTGCTAAGTCCCAGCATGTCTCTCATCAGAGCCCACCAGAGATGTGACAAGCTTTTGTTCCTGGTTGTTAATCCTGGTTTTTATTGTCTTGTGATCTCATGTGCCAATGTCTGGCACTTTATCCACTCACCTCTTCTTATTTTCCCACAGCAATACAGAGATTTTTTTGGGAACTTTCTTAATTCTTGTTCATTTCTTTTGACAGAACGCTTTTTTCCAAGGTTCATTAGTGAAGGCTGGAGTCATTGTGTGTCCAGAGACCTGGTTTTCCTCTCTGTGCCTTCATCTGACTGTGTGACCTTGGGCAATTCAGTTTCCTTTGCTGTGATTTCCTTGTTGGTAAAATGAAAAGGGTTAGCTATAAGGTTTCTGGTTTCTTCCAGTTCCCAAATTTATTGATACTAAGTCGGCAGAGAGTAACTTTCAAGCTACTCCCAACTTGTTTTTCTCTCTCAAATGTCCACAATATCCACTCAGAAAACAATATCCATTCAGCTAACACTTTCTCACTTTTCTCCAGCTTTGGATGAAGTATATTCCCAAATAAGACTTACACATCTCTTTATTTTGACTTCCATGTCCATTATACTTTCTACATTAATAGTATCTTGAATTTATAGAATATTTTATACTTTTCAAGTCTTTTCATGATTATTGCTCTACTGGATCATCATAATGACTCTATTTATTAGGAAGAACAAGACTTTCCATTCTCAGTCTAAGAATCAGACACCTGATTGCACTCAGAAATAAGATATTTATTTGCCCAAGGCATCACAGCTAGTTAGTGGCAGACCCTGAACTAGACCCTGACAACTAATTTAATAGATCTTTGGCATTTCCATGCCCCTCTCCCCTCATTGAGTTTTTTTTATAGCTACTGTATTAATTCCCCCAATATTGCTAATGTTCTTCCTTCTTAAGTCAGCCAGGAGTATCTGAGTACTAAAAAAATTGATGAAATAAATTCCTCCCTTCTCCAGGTAGGTCTCTAGCAGCCAGAGTGAATTGTATTTGTAAGGTACCTTTCTATCTGGGCTGTAAAGACTGTCAACGTGTGGTTCTCTGGTCAGTTATTCTGACATTTCATCATGTTTAATCAACTCAGCAATTTGATGAAGTCCAAGCTATAGTAAGAGAAGAAGTTGAAGAGTTTTAGGCAACAACAATGTCCTAGTTTCACTGGCTGGGCCATAAGCTACCAAGGTTGCATAATTCAGAATTTTCCCAAGAGCTGAAAGAACTGCGTGTGTTCCCTACTTTTGAGTATCAGGAAGGAGGGATTAAGTGAATGTTTTCAGTTTCACAGGAAAAGGTAATAAAAATACAAGTATATTTTGGGTCAGGTTCAATTTCTGCTTGGATCTTCCAAATCTCTCTGAAGAAAATAGATTGTAGCATAACAGAAAGTTTAACACCCAAGCAGATAAGATTCTTTACCACAACCCAGGTAGTTATCAGTTCCCTAATACAAACCTAATTACATACAACAAGTAATATAGCAAGCCTAATAAAATGGGGAGAAAGTTAAACATAGTGGGTCAGGTCTGTCAGTCATAGTAAGACCATCATTAGTTACTATTTTAATGGTTCATTTGATTAAATGCTAAGCTATTGTCTTGTAATTATGTGTATTCAAGGGAAAAATACTCAAGTTCAATTAGGAATGTATCTTTTACTGCACTATGTTTAATGAAGTCGCAACATCACCATAATAAGCAAGGAATAATGAAAATCTTCTTTTGAAATTGCAATGGAAGTATTTGCACAGAAGTAGCTGGCATGTGTAATATGATGAGTTCCCTTAAATGGCTCAACTGTTGATCAAAAAAGCAAATTATATAAGTGGATACTGCAAGGCAGAAACATGTGGACACAGCTGGAGTGTCATGTGTCACGGTTCCAGTCATTGCCAGCTGGCGGTCACACAAAGGCAGGCCAAGCCAAACAATTACTGTTATTCATAAGAGCAAATGTGCATTCCAAACACACAGTGCAGGCTTTATGAAATAACTGAGCATTCAGATGCATCCAGACAGCCGAGCTGTTTTTTCATCACATGTCCCTCAGTGCCAGGCCAATATGGCAAACTGACTCTGCTATTCAGAAACCCTTATCTTTACCCAATTAACCAAATCACTGTGACATTTGAGAGTTCTTCATGCACTTTGCTGAGCGCGTCAAACCAGCAGGCTTACCGGGCAGCAGATGCACAGCTTCTGGAAGCAATCTGCTTGCTTGCTTGCTTGCTTGCTTGCTTGCTTGCTTGCTTGCTTTTCTTTCTTTCTTTCTTTCTCCCCCCCCTCCCCCCCCCCCCTTAAGCTGTAAATACCCTGTTAGACCACTGCCTGTTACAAACCAGAGCTTGGAGTCAGTCCCTAAAATCTGAACATCCAGAGGTCCCCCTTATTCTCAATTCTGTGTACCTATGTGATGGATGTCTTCCAGTATGTTGCCCTGGGAAGGTCAAGGGTGGCCAAGGGACAGGCAGTGGGGATTCACGCTCTTGTTTAAGGGGAAAAATTAATTAAGTGGGAAAACATTCTAGAAGAGTATCTGGTCATGAACTGAGATGAAAATTCCTAGATTGTTTAAATATAGACACCAAAGGAAGGAGAAACAATATGGAGCTAGTGTTTCCATAATTTTCATCTACTTTCTTCAAATAAAATGTAACCATAGCTCCTTGCCTATTATTTCTTCCAACAGGCAAGGTCATAGGTGCATGTGAAAATGTATGCCATGATGTTCCTGCTTATAGCTGTTTCAGAACAGAAAGAAAGCTGGAGAGGAAGGTGTACAATTGCTAGGGAAGTTTCATTGCAACAGAAAGTGGATGGTTTTATCTTAATACCTCCAAAAAAGAGACAAGCTAGTGTGCTTAGATGAGCACTATTCATTAGAAATATACTGTGAGCCATACTTTGTGACTAAGTTTTCTAGTAGCCACATTCAATAAAGAGAAACAAGTGAAATTAATTTTAATTTTATCTAGCCTAATGTATTTAAAATATCATCACTTCAATAAATAATCAACATAAAATATTAATGAGCTATTTTACATTCTTCTCTCTCTCTCTCTCTCTCTTTTGTACTAAGTCTCAAACTCTGGCATATATTTTACACTTTTCACATCTCAGTTTGGACTAGCCACATTTCAAGTGCTTATCGGCCACATGTGGCCCATGGCTACTGTTTTGGACGGTGCAATACTAGAGTTTTGGCAGTGGTAATTTCAAGTGTGCCCAAGCACACTTGGTCCAGCACTATGGAAGAATTCTAACACATTCAATGAAGAGTCAAATATTATGTTTCTGGTCTTAGCACCACTGTCAATCTTCTTCCTCCTAAGCTAATTCACCCCAAAAAATGGAGATAGTAACACCTGCATTACTACTGCCATTTAGTTTTCTATAGTTCAAATTAAATAACAGATGTCGATTTTGAGAAATAACATTAGATTAAGTGAACACCCAAAAACTTACTGACAGTAGCTATAAATTCTAAGCATTGAGGAAAACCATAGTTTTCCTTAATTCTCTGTGCCCTGTTATTCCTTTTGTAAGATAGGCTTTAAAATCAGAAATGATTACCTATAAAGGTCTGTGGAGAATTTTTTAAATATCCAAGATTTTTAAGGCCACCCACATTTGGTCACCATTCTTCTGTATAAGGGGCTTTATTTCAGTGACTGATGCCATATAGACATGGATTCCAGTTTTCTTATGAAACCCAAGACTACACTGGCACCACACTGTCCAGGAGACACTAGGCCTATGAGATGCACCTTCACCATTGTGCTTTGTTCATGTAATGCTAAGTATCAGGCAGATGAGAGTCCTGCCATCATTTCCCTCAGCCATGTCTATCTTAGAGCCCATTGCTCCTCGTAGCTCCCCTGCTGTGCCGATTGTGGGAAAACAGGGGAACTATTTGCCTTTGGATTCTTCCTATTGAAGTACACTGGCCATTAGGAATACCAACAGCTCCAGCCCATAAGGTGCCACATCAAAGTCCTTCAATCCAGATCTTCCATACTTACACTGCTTTGCATTAAATGTTTGCCAAGACTTCTGGTAACAATGACAAATATCTTTGTATGTACAGGTGCTAATGTCTTATTTAAATTCAAAATCATAATCATGATGGTAAGGCTTCCAAGAAGTGCCTTGAATTCTAAAAGGATTTTCAGATTGGTTAAGTTTATTTCTAAGTATGTTATTCTTTTTGATGCTATTGTAAATGGGACTACTTTCTTAATTTCTCTTTCTGATAGTTCATTGTTAGTACATAGAAACACAGCTGGTTTCTGCGCATTGATTTTGTGTCCTGCAACTTTGCTGAATTTATTAGTTCTAACAGATTTGGAGTGGGGTCTTTGGGACTTTCTGTATATAATATCATGTCATCTGCAAATAAAGACAATCTTACTTCTTCCTTTCTAATTTGGATGTCTTTTATTTCTTTTTCTTGCCTAATTGTTCTGGCTAGGACTTCCAGTGCTATGGTGAATAGAAGTGGCAAGAGTAGGCATTCTTGACTTGTTCTTAGATCAACATACACTGTTGACTATGATGTTTGCTGTGGGCTTGTCATCTATGCCTTTACTTTGTTGAGATATATTCCCTCTATATCTAGTTGGTTGAGAGTTTTTTTCATGAAAGTATATTGAGTTTTTTCCAATAGATGCTTTTTCTGCACCTGTTGAAATGATTTTATGGTTTTTATCCTTCATTTTGTTAATGTGTTATATCACATTGATTAATTTGTAGACATTGAACCATATTCGCAACCCTGGAATAAGTCCCAGTTGAACGTGGTATATGAATCTTTTAATGTATTGTTGTATTCAGTTCGCTAATATTTTGTTGAGAATTTTTGTATCTATGTTCATCAGGGATGTTGGCTTGTAGTTTTTTCTTTTCTTGTAGTGTCCTTGTCTGACTTTGGTATCAGGAAAATGAGTTTGGAAGCGTTCCCTCCTTTTCTATTTTTTGTAAGAGTTTAAGAAGAATTGGTGTTAATTCTTCTTTAATGTTTGGTAGAATTCATCAGTGAAGCCATCTGGTCCTGGACTTTCTTTGTTGGGAGATTTTTGATTACTGATTCAATCTCCTAACCAATAACTGGTTTGTTCAGATTTTCTATTTCTTCATGATCCAATCTTGGTATGGTGTCTGTTTTAGAAATTTATCCATTTCTTTCATATTCTCCAATTTATTGACTAAAATTGTTCAAAGTAACCTCTTATGATCCTTTGTATTTGTGTGATATCAGTTGTACATCTCTTCTTTCATTTCTAATTTTATTTATTTGAGTCCTCTTTTTTCTTGGCAAGTTTAGCTAAAGATTTGTGTAGTTTAACTTTTAAAAAAACCCAGATTTTAGTTTCATTGATACTTTATATTGTCTTTTTTGTCTCTATTTCATTTATTTCCACTCTGATCTTTGTTAATTCTTCCTTTAACTAACTTTGGACTTAGTTCTTCCTTTTATGGATTTTTGATGTATAAAGCTAGGTTATTTATTTGAGATATTTCTCTTTCTTAATATAGGCATTTATTACAATAAACTTCTCTCTTAGAATTACTTCTGCTGCATCCCATAATTTTTAGTATGTTGTGTTTCTATTTTCATTTGTCTCAAGATTTCTTTTCTCTTTTGAATGTTTCTTTGACCTTTTGTTGTTCAGCAGCATGTTGTTTAATATCCACATATTTTTGTATTTTCTAGTTTCTTCTTATAATTGATTGTTAGTTTCATACCATTGTGGTCAGAAAAGATGCTTGATATGATTTCAATCTTCTTAAATTTATTCAGATTTGTTTTGTGGTCTCACATATGATCTACCCTAGAGACTGTTCCATGTGTGTTTGAGAATAATGTGTACTCTGCTGGTTAGATGGATTATTTTATAAATATCTGTTTGGTCCATCTGATCTAACAAGTAGTTTAAGTCCAATGTTTCCTTATTGATTTTCTGTCTAGATCATCTATCCATTGTTGAAAGTGGGGATATTAAAGTCCTCCAACACTATTGTATTTCTATTTCTCCCTTTGGGTCTGTTAATATTTGCTTTATTTATATGCATATTCCTATGTTGGGTGCACAAGTATTTACTAATGTTACATCCTTTGATGAATTGACTTTCTGTCATTGCATTCCTTCTTTGTCTCCTGCTACAGTCTTTGGATTAAAGTGTATTTTGTCTAATGTAAGTACAGCTACCTCTGCTTACTGTTTCCATTTGCATGGAATGTCTTTTTCAATCCCTTCATTTTTAGTCTATGTGTATCTTTAAAGATGAAGTGAGTCTCTTGTAGGCAGAATATGTATGGGTCTTGTTTACTTATCCATTCAGCCACCCTGTCTTTTGACTGAGGAATTTAGTCCATTTACATTTAAAATAATTACTGATAGGTATGGACTTAATATTGCCACTTTGTTAAAAGTTTTCTGGTTGTTCAGTATTTCTTGAATGAGTAAATGGATGAATAAATGAATGAAATATTTATTTTACTGAAAAACTTTTACCCTTTATTTATTCCCAAATCATTAGCAAAAAGTTTTAATTGAATAGAATGCTTCCCCCTTTCCCAAGTAATTACAATACAAAGGCAGTCATCTTGGAAAAATCATGCCTGAGTTTGCAACAAGGCTTTAAACCTAAAATCAGACCAACATAAACTGCCAGTGGTAACTTTGGTAACTTAAGCTAGCTGTGTATGTGGCCTAAAACATGGGACACTCATGATAGTTGTGGTCATTCATTCAATCATTCAACAAATACTACTACTTACATATGCTGTGTATGTTGAAGCCTCCACTAGGAACTGGGGGGACACTGATTATCAAAACCCCCAAAATGCTCCCTAATTGGGTTACTATTTAGTTGTGTCCTTCAGAATTTTGGGCACAAGATATGATGAAATTTCTGGGCTTCTGTCAGTCAGAAAGTGAGGATCAGGTTCCTTTTGTCTTTTGCATTAAGAAAGTAAAATCCCACTTTTACCTCTCCCCACCGCCCCAATCTTAGCAGTTTTAGTAATAACACTGATCCACGGAACTACTCCAATCTCCAATAGCTACTCCTAATGTATGTCCAAGTTCATTAGAAGGAAGTCTCCCTCCCCTTTGTTCTCTCTTCCCCAGCCAAGGACACCGAAGGGGAGGTTCACACTTAAACTGTTGTGGAAGGACCCCAAACCCACATCAGACATCCTGACTCCCAGGCCTGTGCACATGCTGTGCACCATCTCTGGCTAAAATCTGAGCTGCTTTAGCCACCTCTCAGGATGCCCAGGGCTCAGTCAGAAACTTGAGCTAAGTGAGGACAGCCCACCTCCAAGTGCTCCTTGTCTTCTTTTCACATTTTTTTCCATGGCTTCTGACACATCTTGGCCACCCATCATTTTCCATTTAGTTATGGGCAGACTTCTTATCTTCAAAGTGTTTTCTTTTGCCTCACAGAGGGAAGCCTACCCCCAAATAAAGTTCTTGGTTTTCTGTGCGCACTGAGAACCTGTGCCAGGAGCCCAGCTGCTTTCGGACCATTGCCACCCAGCCTCAGCCTGCATTTCCGAGTTTCCACTACGGGAATAGATTCCTTGGAAGGAGACTTGCTTCTTTTGGGCCATGAGGCCCCGTTTCTGAGAGAGGAGACAGAGTGAGAAAGCCCAGGGGATAGCTGGCTCGGAGGTTCCATGAAAAAGGCTCTTCAGGGCTGGCTTGAACAGTGGTTTTGTGTGACAGAAGAATCCCTCAGTCTTTCTGGTTTTGGCCAAGGCTCCCCGCTTCTTTGTGGGATGTTGATGAATTTGTGCCTGGTTCCTCTCTTACGATTACCTCTGTGTTTACACTGTGCTGCCTCGGAGTCACTGCTGTATCTTGAATGCTCATTCAAGGAGAGTAACTCAAGGGCTGACAGCTGGTGAGGTCATTCCCCAGTCTAGCCAAGGCCCGTGTGCCATTACAATGAAGTAATAATGTATTTATAACACACCTAACCACTGATGGCTTCTATTGCTGTGGCTTTTCCCTCTGCATTTGCACAGATGTTTTTTGAGAACTCAAGAATTGGCCTCCAGAAACAACCTCCTAGCAAACAAACTCTGTCTGTTGACTCTGGCGGGTGCTTATAACGAGAGTTGTTAGCACGCTGGATTTATGTTTCAAATATCATTTTAATTTCTCAGGCAGCATTTTTACCACAAGATGTTAATTCACTGGTGCACTTGAATCTCATAGCCTTTCTCTCTCTCACTCATGTGTGTTCTCTCTCTTTCTCTTCTTTTTTAATGAAAATACGGACTTGGTTTCTAAAGAAATATTCTCAGTGCCTGATTCATCAAAACACAGTGTATGCATTTCCCATGGAATTTACTCTGAACTGTCATAATCTCTTTACTCGATAAATGACGTACCTTTGTGATTCATTAAGCCTCTCTCCTTAACCCCTATAGTAGCACCCTTTGTCACACACAAGTCCTCTGCAATTAGTCCCAACAGGAGCAGTTGATCTTCCCAAGAGATAAAAGCTGCTTTTTAACATTTACCAGAAAATTATGGGAAAGCATTTAAAGATAATGGTGCACACACTAGGTTGACATCTAGCATGGATTCCTATGAGAAATATTAAGTCAGTCTTGTAAATCTTAATATTTCCTGATAGCAGTGGATTGAAGATAACATCTCTCATTGACACCACAGCTAGAATTCCAGATATTAAAAACAAACAAACAAACAAACAAACAATTGGAGACTTTTGTTCTGACAATTTCATATTGTCCCTTCTCTTTCCTCTCCTACAATCACAATGCATTTTATTTCTGCTTCTCTGGAAGGCATTACTTTACGTAAAGTCATTCCCTTGGCCCACAAACCCCTCCCAACCCCCAATGCAAGCATAACAAGCATAAATATTTCTGAATTCATACACATCCTTTCTGGGTTTTTTTCACTGGCTCTGAAACAGGTGACATCAACTCTGGGACTTGAGACAAGAGGGTAAAACCCTTCCTTCTCTCCTTTGCCTCCCGTACTCTCTGTAATCCAGTGTAGTTGGTTTTTGACACCCAGCCAGTCCATTGATGCTTCCTAACAGCTCCACAGCCTGCTTAATCCTGACCCTTGACTTCTTTGAAATTCTAGACTCTGTAGAGTACACCATCCTAGAGTTCCCCCCACATTGGTTTCTCTCCTTGCTGGGTCCTTTCCAACTTCTCTCTCAGACTTTCTCTTCTTTTATTAACTGGTCAATCTTGGCTGCTTTCTGGCTCTGGCTCTGGCTCTACACATTCTCAAAGGCAATCTTTTTCTTTTTCTGTATTTATTTTTGAGACAGAGAGGGACAGAGCATGAGCAGGGGAGGGGCAGAGACAGAGGGAGACACAGAATCCCAAGCAGGCTCCGGGCTCTGAGCTGTCAGCACAGAGCCTGATGCGGGGCTCAAACTCACGGACTGTGAGATCATGATCTGAGCTGAAGTCGGACGCTCAACCGACTGAGCCACCCAGTTGCCCCAAAGGCGATCTTTTTCAACAGCCCCCAGTCCATGGTTTCAATCATATTTTTGTTTCCAGCTCTGACCTCACTTCTCTCTAACTACTGAACATGCACAACTCTGGATGTCTGGGAAGACGGGAATTTCCCATTCTTGCCTGGACTTGGCCTTTCCCCTCCTGCATTGGGTCCTCACTCATGGAACATCCTCACCCTCCCCTCAGGAGACCCAGTTATGAATTTTAGCATCATTTCTGTCACCTCCTGCCCCCTGCCCCCCAGTCCTTCTTGCACACGGGTCTACTCCTTCACTATATTGTGTTGATTCTTCCTCTTCACCATCATGAGAAACCTTGGGGCTTCTGAAACAAACTTGCCATGCTCCACCCTGGAGACCGTGATTCACTACATCTAGGGTGGGGCTGGGCATCTGTGTTTTGATGATGCTCTGAGGGATTTGGACACATAGCCATGTGGGGGAAGCAAGGCTGCAGAGACTGGCTTTTCTTTCTGTTTCCACAGCACTGCCCAAGGTCAGGTGGGTCCCTCATCATCCTCCACCTGGGCTTTCCCATGCCTCCCTAGCTTCCTTCTTCCAATCAGACACCCTGCTACAGCCAGAGGAGTTTTCTAGACACACATCCAGTCATGTCATTCCCTTGTTTAGAAATGTTGGCTGCTTATTTCCACCTTCAGGTTCCACACCCCTTATCGTAATTTATCATTTACTTTTGTCCCCTCTGCCTAGGCGCCTTGCTGGTAACTTTCCTGCTGTCAGGAAGGTGCTCCACCCCTTTCTGTGCTCTGTAGATCACTCTTGCAGCACATATATTAGAGCTGGAATAGTTTTTCCAAGTCCAGTTCCAGACCCAGTTCTCTCACCCACTGGGGGCAACCCTTCTTGGCCAGAGATACTCCCTGCTCTGTGTCTCCACAGTGCTGTGAACCACTCCTGCCTCAGGCCTGGTGCCTACTTGGTTTAGTGTATGTGTGTGTGCTGTTCCTGTCCCCACCACACACAGGTGAGGAGTCCCTTCAAGGCAAGTGCTGCAGCCCATTGCCCCCGATGCTCCCCTTAGTACCTGACAGTTAGTGGGTGCATGCAGGACCAGTGGATGTTCAGTTTTCTTGGAGACTTACATAGTATTGTTTCAAGGTAAAGCACAGGGCAGGGGGTTCAGTACAAAAAACTTAGAGACAATAAACATTATTTTCCTTTGTTAGAATCTTTTCCCCCTTAATGGCATACTCAGTATATGGTAACTATATGTTGATTCCCTACTGGAATCACACTGGGGTGGAAGAAGTATAAGAGCTCAGAGAAAAGAGGTTTCAAACCTGAGCCCGACCTTTTCCTTCCATGTGACCCTGGACTAGGCACTTGTAGCTCCTTCATCTGTAAATGAGGCTAATTATCCCAACTTTGCACAGTTGAAATAAGAATGGAATGGGATAGCCTAAAAGAAAGCACCTGGCTTATACAGGATACCTAACCAATGTTATTTTCCCATTCCTCTCCAGGAACCAAGGGGAACTTTTGTCAGTCAAATAGGACACCAAAGGACAGTCCTCAACTCCCAGAGTCAATCTGTCTTTCTCTGGCTTTGCCTGCCTTACCCCTCCCTCCTGCCTGCAGAGTCCTGTGTGTGGTGGTAAAGCCATGAATGGAAGGCACGATTTGGACTGAACTCGGAGAAATTCCTTAATCTCTTTAGACCTCAGTCTTTCCTTCTGTGAAATGGGATGATCTCATAGTTTTGTCATGGGGATTTAATGATACAATACACATAGAGCATTTAGTGCTGTGCATGACACAAAAGGGGTTAGTATATAGTAGCTATTATTATATGAAAAAGGGAGGCAAGAGAGCTATAAAATCCTAACTGAGCTGTCAATATTTTGGGACCTACCAAAGAAAAGATATTCCTCTCTCACAGATCTTTCAGGTTGCCTTCTAGTGAATTAGGGTTTCATTTCACCACCTGATGGGAGAATGACTTAAATGCCTCTACTCTTTTAGTAAATTTTCATTGTGCTATGTAATTTAATGCAATTAATTATAGGCTTTAATATAATTATACTTATGTAATTAATAATCCAACTCAATTTAAATTGTCTTTTTTTTTTTTTTGCATAGAGTGTACCTCCTTACCCAAGCCATTGCTTCAGGCTTCTAGGAGAGAACTTGGCTTTCTGCTTCTCTTGAATTCTGGAAAATAGGAGGCGAGAACCCTCAAGGTATTATTGGGTCAACTCCCTTCTTAGATAATTCAAAGTTGAGGCTGCAAAGTGGCCTGTGTTTCTGATTGTATTCTCTTCTGACTGCTTTTACCTATGGGGAAAAAAAACACAGAGCCAAGTTCTAGTAGTCATCCAGGTGAAGCCTGAATGACTGGGTTTTGTGGGAATTCCTACGTAAGCCACAGCAATCGCCTCCTTCCCATCTGGACAAAAGCCATGTTACTTGGGCCTTTCCCTATGGGATGTGAAATCCTAGAAAAAATTTTTTCAAGACAGCCTAATGATGAGGAATTACTCAATAACTGTTAAAAATGAATGACATGGAAGAAAGGTGGGCCAAGACTCATAGAACCATATTATACCACATTACATGTTGAACAACCTCTCTGCACTCCCAAATCCCATCTGGTATCCTTTAAAACCAAGGGTTAGCTTGTAAGTTAGATTGGAATGAATTTGATTTTGGAATGTCTTTTCCTGATTCCTGTTTCTCTGAAGGAGTAACCAGGCTTTGATCTATGGCCGGTACCGCCCAAAGCTTGTGTAACACTGCTCCCTATGGAAAGAGAATCTTCTCTTCCAGAAGTTGCACAGACTGAGGAAGGCCCAGAAATACTAAGGATTATTCATGAGCTCTATCATGGTGAAAGCTATTTTAAATCAATCAATATTTACTAATATTTACAGTTTCTAGCTCTATATTTAAATAGTCTTCAGTAAAAAGCACTAAGCAGTCAAAGTAACCATATCAGTCATAGATATGCAACAATTCGCATTTATTCTCACTCATGCATCTGTGCACAGATGCACATTGATGTGATTCACGCTGGCTGTGGCTGGGTATGCTTCAAGCTCCTGATTGGATCTAGGTATGCTCCACATGTTTCTAATATACCTTGGTTCAGTGGTTGCCCAAAACACACAGTCCAACCGTGAAGCATACTTCATATCTGTGCTTAGAGTCAGATTAATATAATATTATAATTTTATAATATTTTATATTATAATATAATTTTATAATATTGTAATGTTATAATATTAATATACTGCTGGCCAAGGAAGCACATTACCAATCCCAAAGTTACATGGATATAACTCCACTCATCATAAGATCAAAGCCAGTCACAGGGTAGGGAATAGGGATAGAGAGGTGGGAGGGAGTGATTATTTACTGGATAATAATATATACTACCACAGTATCCTATTTACTGTATGTGTAGGGCAAGGAATTAAAACATATATACTTTTATTGTTATAGTTATATTGTATTTGAGCATAGAGGTAATTATATAAATAAATTATATATATTTATAAATTCATATATATGAATATATAAATTTATAAATAAATTATATACATTTATTAAATAATTACCTCTATGCTCATATACAATATATTAAATAATTTACATTGTAAATCTTTAGTTTAGTGAGAGTATAGTAGAAGTTGAAGACAGAAGACCAAATTCTGCCTGTGATTTCCCAAGATGGTGATTTGTGGAAAAATAAGTTAGATACCCTGAGTCTTAGGATCCCATTCTAAAATGCAGACAATCCTGCCTGGCTCCCCATATTTCCATGAGGATAAGGTGAAGTAATGATGGTGGAAGTACTTTAAAGTATAAAGTGCCACTGAAATTATTGGTTTTTGATCTAATTAGCAGAATGTGAACCCCTTAATCAAACTAGCACTAATTTTTTTACAGAGGAAAAGGGAAGCTGATCTTGAGATAGAAAACTTGGGTTGGAACCTTGACTCCTTCCATTACGTGGTCTTTATGCACCTCAGTTTTCTTCTCTGTAAAATGTGGATCATCAGGGGCACCTCGGTGGCTCAGCTGGTTGAGCGTTTGACTTTGGCTCGTGTCATGATCTCGTGGTTCGCGAGTTCCAGCCCTGCATCGGGCTCTGTGTTGACAGCTCAGAGCTTGAAGCCTGCTTCAGATTCTGTCTCCCTCTCTCTCTGCCCCTCCCCCACTCATGTTCGGTCTCTCTCTCTCTTAAAAAATAAATAAACGTTAAAAAAATAATAAAATAAAATAAAATGTGGATCATCAGTTCTGCCTACCTCTAGCATTTTGGAGACCTCAATGAAAGAATGGATGAAAAACACTTCCCAAACTGTTAAATGCCATGCCATGTGCAATAGAAGCTCAGAGCTTCATCTTCCGTGACACTGATGTCTACTTGTCATCTCCTAAGAGAGTGTCACAAAGGATTACAGGTTCAAAGTGATTATTCTTTACATGCAAATGTAGGTTGGGAAGGAGAAGTGGTTTTTGAGCTAACAGTTTAAGAAAAACGGTGTCATAAATCTGAAGACAGAAAAATACATCCTCTGGTGGAGTGGGCAGCCTTTGGAGGAAGTTGAAAACAGATTTTCCTCTGGGAGAAGGTAAGCAGGGGGCTACACAAGTGCCACAGGGCCTGTTGTACGGGCATCTTATTGGAGGGGACTCGGGCTGTATTCCAACTACCTCTCTAGATCTTCATCACCTCTGAGTTTCAACCAGCGGACTGAACTCAAGGGAGGAAGGTGAAGCTAGTGGTTAAGAGTGGGGGAAGATGGTTCTGGATTTATATCCTATTGTGCTAATTACAGCGGAGCAGTACGATTTGGGGAAGATTACTTAGTCTATCTGTACCAGGTTTTCTTGTCTGTGATATGGGGATAAGCATCAGTGCCTAACTACCAGGGAGTGTTAGCAACTGACTGATAGATAATATGACCACATATCCCCTGTAGCCTCAGGGCCATGCATGGCAGGTCTGAAGGAAGGGCAGACATAGATTTTTTTCTTGGAAATCTTTCTTACGGCACTTTCTAGGACTAAAATAATTGACTGGCTGGGGCCCCAGTGTGGACCATCATACAGGATGAACCTCCATCTTCGGGAGCTTCCTCTAGGTTCCCAATTTAGCTCCCCTGGGAAGACTTTAAATATCAAGATGTCCACACTATATTCCAGGCCAACTAAATAGTAATTGCTGGGGGCTTTGGTTCAGGCATCATCATCTTCTAACTCCCACTGCCACCTCTAGATGATTTCCATGTTCAGACAGGCTCAGAGCCACTGTCCTGATACAACAGGCAGCTTCTTCCCATATGGTTAAGAGCACAGGGCTTTGGAAGTAGACACATCTGGGTTTGAATCCTGGTTCTGCTGCCTAATAGCTGGTGACCTTAGACCTCAGTTTTTTAATCTGTAAATGGAGACCACAGTCCCTGTCTCATGAAGATGTGCAAATATGAAATAACAAATGTCACACAACTGGCATCTAATGAGCGTTCAAAAAAGTTAGCTATCGTTATTAAAAGAGGCCTTTTCTGAGCAATCACTGCACTTTGTCTCCCCTCTGACACCATTCTACCTTCTACCCTGTTACCTGGTTTTATTTCCAATGTAACATACAAGGCAATCTTAAATCATTTTAATTTATCTCTTTGTTGTAATATGGGTATCATGTCAGGGATGTTGTCTTGATTGCCTCTGTGTTCTCAGTACCTGCAATAGAGTCTGGCACACAGTAAGCCTTACAATAAACACTTGACTGATTCAGTGAATGAATGAATGTTACCTGCCTTTGCCAAGTCTGATCCAAATAGTCTCCCCTCCTGTCCATTTAAGAATTTTTAGCTACTGAGTTCCCCTTAAAAGAAATAATTGATTGCAACTGTAATAAAAAAAAATCTAGAAACTCATGGCTATTGGCATAGCACAGTTCTGGAGGGAGTTCTGGGAGAGGGCTGCTTCTAACAGCCCTTCCCCTTTTGCTGCCCTGGAGGCTGGGGAGAGCACACCTGCTTTTCTTTTTCTCCCTGATTGACTGCAGGCAGGGAGATTTGGGAAAGGCTCCCCTTCCCCCAAACTGAACTCCATCCCAGGTCACTTGGCCGGGGGTGGGGGCTGAAAAGCAGGCATTGTTTTCTCTCCCACCCTCCATGTCTTCCACCTGTCCCCTCAGGAGCCAGCCTAGATCTATCAAACATTCACTCACCTTTTGTTAACCCTTGAGCTCTTCAGAGCAAACAAGCTTCTTAAAAAGGAAGAAATGCTTCCAGGCAGTTTATGTGAATACTTGCAGGCAAAACTTACAGGTTTGTGCTCGTTGGTAAACTCAGGTGGATTACTTTTATAGCTGATTTAACCCCAAGAGGAGGGTCAAGGGAAGTTAAGGCTATTGAACAATCACACTTTGAAGGTGGCTTCCATCAGGCCTTAGATGAGCGCTCCAGATTGTAGACTTTACACTTGGCCATGACTGAAACTCTAAACGGAGCTTTTTTTTTCTTGGATCTAATTACAAATCGGGGAAGGACTCCAAAATATACTTTGTGAAGAACAACCTTCAGTTTTACAAATGTGGAAACTGAGGCTCATAGAGTTTAAACCACATGTGCAAACTCTCCGAACTGGTTACTGCAGACTCAATACTGGAATCTCAGTCTTTCAACCCCTGTTTCCCTCAAGTGTCTATGACATCTGTCCTCATTATTTGCTAAAAAAAACAAAAAAGAGCAGACAGAGATGAGAGACTTCAACATCTTCACTGAAACAGAGAATAAAGGGCCTGGACCTTCTAAAAAGCTGAAGTTGAAAAGCAGGAAGAAAGGACAAAGGTTTGAACAAAGCAAACCGCTCGGATGAGTGTCTGAACCTTGAAGTGACTCTCTGACCAGCCCAGCGGCAGAGTATTCCCCCTCCCTAATGAACATTCTAGCCTGTGTGGGAAAACAGAGTTTATTGTTGTTATTTGTTTCCTTGTTGCCTAGAGCCATACTTGGGTATGGAGAATTTGTACTTGTCGGAAATTCAATAGAACCTTTAATATTTCATTTGAGTGAATCTCTAGGAAGGTTGGGACTGCGCAAGGGAGTGCTGAAGATAACGTGAGCTAAGCCAGGCAAGTGTTTGCTGTGTTTTGCTTTCTTTACCTCATACTACACACCTGTATTTGCTGCTTTGTTATGTCAATGACTTTTTTCTGGATAAGAAAATGTACTGTATTCTTTGCTACACATGCATTATTTAGGATGAGGTAGTTGTTTAGGTCAGTGCATTTACAAAGGGCTCTAGAATCATTTTTGTATTCTTTCCTGAGCCACCATGAAGAGCACTGAAACACAGACCCAGAGACAGAAGACTTTAAACAGTTGCACAGCAATCTGTCATCCTAACCAACATAAAAGGCAAGCTGATTAAATCATTTTATGAGTTCCACTGATTCATGTTATTTTGGGGTCTATCAGAAAGGGGGATTTTATTGGTAAAATCTTATTATTCCTGGAAAGAGATTATCCTATGATTCCTCTTATTCTTCGAAAATACAAATAACCAAAATTGACTCATGAAGAGCAGTAACCAAAATAGAGCAATAAATGAGGAGTAAGTTCAAAATGCTGTTAAAGAATTACTTTTGAAAGAGGCTTGAGCCCAGATTATCATTCCAAGTGATATTTTTCAAAGTTTTAATGAAAATTCCCATTACATATAATATGTTGGAAAGCAAAAGAAGAAAACCATTGTAATTGATTTTTCAAAACCAACATATTTCTGATACAGAAACTTGACAAAAATGGCATTAAAAAAGTCACAAATCACTCTCACTCATGCATACTGAGAATATTTCTAAATAAAACACTAGTAAATTGAATCAAGTAGTGTATTAAAGAATGATTCACTATGAAAAAATAGAGCTTATTAAGCAAATTAAAAATGTTTTACTATAGGAAATCTAATAGGTCAAAAAAGAAAAAAAATGACAATTCCTACAGATTATGAAAAGCTAAGATTGAATATTTGTTAATGATTCTTCAGAACCCTCAATTCCAAAGAATAAAGGGAATTTTCCTTCATTTTGTGTAGAAAATCTAATTCAAACCAAGAGACAATGCAAATTGTGAAGGCAGGATAAGAAAGACATTCTTATTAAAGTTAGGAACAAGGAAAGAGGCTTTCTATCACCAATTGTATTTACTATTATTCTGAAATTTCTGACAATGAAATTGATGATAAATAATGAATGCACTTATTGGAAAGAAGCATAAGAGGTATCATTATTTGCACATTACAGAAATGTCTACCAAGAACAAATAAACAAGTCCAAAATATACATTAAGCAAAAATGCACTAATAATAGAAAAATACTTCGAAAATATAGAGCAAAAAAAGATTATATTCACAATAATACCAATTAAACTGTCCAGGAATAAATTTGCGGGATAATTTCTGATGTGTTTGGGAGAAAAAAAACCTACAAAACTTCACTGAGCGTTATAAAAGAAATGTGACCAAATGAAGTGGTATTAGTATATCCATATATTTGCTGATTCAATATTACAAACTTTCAATTTCCCTAAAGTAACATATGTTTAATGTAATTAACAAGAGTCGAGATTATAATTCTCATTTTGGAGGCAAGAGTTGACAAAATGAAACTAAAATTTATCTGGAATAGCAAATGGATAAAAATCCTCAAGAAATTTTGAAAAACAGGAAGCAATGGTATAAGAGAATTTTATTATTGTAAAATTAAAATATTCTAATACTGTGCAATATAATACCAGTACACAAATTGAGAAATGAATCTCTGGAAGGAAATTATATTTAAGAAAGATGACATTTCAAATTAGTAGAGAAAGAAAATACCCTTTTTTTGCGAAGGTTTTTCTGAGAGTTGATTATTTGAAAAAGTATTACAAAATAAATGATAATCTGATTAAAAACTAAATGTAAATATGACATTACATGACAGCTCGAGAAAGATAAATATCTGAATTTGGGATAGAAAAGAATTTTTGTCTATTAAATCACACTGGAAAAGATTGATGGTGTTGACTATGAAAATTTAACAGCTTCTGTATGTAAAAAACATTGTCAAAATTAACTTTTTTAGAACTTTACCTGAGTGGTCTTAAAAACCTGCTCAGAACCAGCTCTGTGTGAATAGCCTTTGCCTTGGGACATTTGTCAAAAGTTATCAGCAGCAATTGTTTAACACTACAACTTCCTGTGGCAGGAATAACTACTGAAGACAGCAATTTTAAAAACTTAAAGGTAAGGCTAAAAACTTAAAAGTAAAAATTGGAGGGCAGGACGTCCATGTCCACAGAGGATTTGAAAAGCTTCAGCATATTCTTGGGAATCAGGATGGTGACATGCATAGGAAAGGTGTGTGCATGCTGAAAAAAGACCTCAAGAGATCCTAATCTTTCACTTCTGGCTGACCTTGAGGCCAGAAGTAAAGAGGAAGTAAAGGCCAAGGCAGAGTGTCAACTGCCTGAGTGTTGTAGGTGTGCCTCAGCGTGCACAAAAAGCCTCTTGACAATGGCTGGAGGACTTAACTATTTAAAGGCATTTGAGAAATGTTTGCCTGATCATTAACTGACCACCAAGATAATCAAGCTGAGACTTCAGTAGCTATACATAACAAAGAATACAGACTATTTTATTTTAATTTTATTTAACTTTCTTTTATTTTAGAGAGAGAGAGCATGAGTGGGGGAAAAGGGCAGAGAAAGAGAGAGAGAGAGAGAGAGAGAGAGAGGGAGGGAGAGAGGGAGAGAGAGAGAGAGAGAGAGAGAGAGAGAGAGAGAGAGAGAGAGAGAATCTTAAGCAGACTCCATGCTCAGTGTGGAGCCCAGTGTGGGGCTCAATCCCACAACCCCATGATCCCTGGGATCATGACCTGAGGTGAAATCAAGAGTCGGATGCTCAATCATTGAGACACCCAGGCACCCCAAGAATACAGACTTTACAGAATGTGTTCATAAAAGCCGCTAAAAACACAGCAACAACAAATAACAGTGACAATTAATTGAAGATGATGGAATCCAAGTTCCAGATTTCCTACATTATATAATCTAAATGTTCACCAACAAAAATTTATGAGTCTTAAATATAAGAGCTCAAATTATAAAACTCTTGGAAGAAAATATAGGCTTAAGTCTTTATGACCTTGGATTAAACAATGGTTTCTTGGCTTTAACACCAAAAACAGAAGCACCAAGAGAAAAACATAGATAAACTGGACTTCATCAAAATTAAAAACTGAATTTCAAAGGACACCATCCTAAGGAATGGGAGAGTGACTGCTAATGTACACAGGTTTCTTTTTGGGGTGATGAAATGTTCTGAAATTAGACGGTGATGATGACTGTACATGTGATTAAACTAAAAACCACTGAACTGAATAAAGGATTGTAGGAGGAACCGTTGGAATAAATTTCATTTCATTATAGTTGTGTCTCCCATTTCACCTAATCACCCACTCAGTTTATCTTTTTAATCTGCTCACATTGTTACTGTCTAAAACATAAAGAATAAAATCATCAAAAATAAAATTTCCAGCAGTTAATACCATATGTTAAACTGAAGTCAACTCCTGATTAGTGCATATGTACTGAAGTATCCTAATCCAAGTAGCAAGTTATCCCTAAAAGATTCATGTTCAATTTCAACGCAGAAATACAAGAGAAGGAGATGGCTAGAACATCTGAAATGATGAAGTTAGCATCTCTTTTTTTTTAGAGGCCAAATGGGGAACAGTTGCTTTTAAGTGGCTGGAAAGCTCTGTACAAGTATTTTATCAGTTATAATTCTTAGAAGTGACTCACTTGTTATGAACCCACTTAGGCTGAAAAACCCACTTGGAATGAAAAGAATTGGGCAAAGCAGAAGAGAGAAAGGAGAGCAACAGCCCAGGACCACTCATCCCGATGCTTTATTAACAGCCTGGTTAGGAGAGAAGTGGAGTGTTGGTGGGAATGCAAATTGGTGCAGCCGCTCTGGAAAGCAGTGTGGAGGTTCCTCAGAAAATTAAAAATAGACCTACCCTATGACCCAGCAATTGCACTGCTAGGAATTTATCCAAGGGATACAGGAGTACTGATGCATAGGGCCACTTGTACCCCAATGTTCATAGCAGCACTCTCAACAATAGCCAAATTATGGAAAGAGCCTAAATGTCCATCAACTGATGAATGGATAAAGAAATTGTGGTTTATATACACAATGGAATATTACGTGGCAATGAGAAAAAATGAAATATGGCCTTTTGTAGCAACGTGGATGGAACTGGAGAGTATGATGCTAAGTGAAATAAGCCATACAGAGAAAGACAGATACCATATGGTTTCACTCTTATGTGGATCCTGAGAAACTTAACAGGAACCCATGGGGGAGGGGAAGGAAAAAAAAAAAAAAGAGGTTAGAGTGGGAGAGAGCCAAAGCATAAGAGAGTGTTAAAAACTGAGAACAAACTGAGGGTTGATGGGGGGTGGGAGGGAGGAGAGGGTGGGTGATGAGTATTGAGGAGGGCATCTTTTGGGATGAGCACTGGGTGTTGTATGGAAACCAATTTGTCAATAAATTTCATAAAAAAAATGCAAAAAAAAAAAACAAAAAAAAAAAAGGAGAGAAGTGGAGTTAATAATAGAACTAACCTAGTGCAAACCACAGTTACAATCGTATATTTGTAGTTGCAGCCTATTAGCTAATGATTTGTTAGTTTTATTGAGTTCGTTCCACAGTGTACATTTGGTTCTTCTCAATTATTTACTTTATCTTTATGAAATTCCCACTCACCTGGCTTTTTGTCCACCACACTAAACTGACCAGTATTTTTCAATTTCCTTTTTCTCTATTCCTGATCACTATATATTGTTCTCCTTTCTTATCTATGTTTTTTTTTTTTTTGATCAACTTCATTCAATTTCATTGCTTTGAATACAAGTCTGTATCTTGATGACTCTCAAATGCGTATGTGTACCTTGGTCCTCCAACAATTGCCTCTTAGACAGTCACACTTGATATTCAATAGAATTTAACCCTTAATGTGTCTAAAACAGAGTTATTAATTCCTGTCCCACCAGATATGAATGCCCTCCCCCTCTGTATGTCAGTAAATGGCACTGCCAGTCACCCAGTTTCTCTTACCACAGACCTAAGAATAATCCTTTATTTCTCTTTTCTCACACCCACATCAGCAAATCCTATTGACCGTGCCTCTGCTGTGACCCCATTTGCCCCAGCTGCACTGCTACAACTCTAACTTAACTGCCGCCACCTCTTACTCTGATAGCTATAAAATATCAACTGGTACAACCTCTTTTGAAAATTGTTTATCAGCATCTACTAAAGCTGTGTATGTATCATACCCTATGACCTAGCATTTCAACTCCTGTATATAAACATAGCAGAAATGCATACATACATTCACCAAATGACATGAACTAGAATGTCATTATTCATAATAGCCCCTAACTGGAAACTTTCCAAATGTCCATCTGTAGTAGAGTAGATAAATTAATTTATGGTATAATCACAAAATTGTATACTACACTGCAATGAAAATAAATAATTCATGACTACATATAACAATATGGATAAATCCCATAAACCTAAGGTCAAACTAAAGAAAATTGACAGTAACGAGAATATACAGTATGGCTACATTCATACAGAGTGTAAAAATATGTAAAACTAAGCTATCCTTTTAGAAGTCAGGATACCCCTGGCAACTGCATGTGTGTGAGGAGGTGACTAAGCGAGAAGCAACAATTCTGGGGTGCTGGTGATGCTTCTTGTTTTGGGTGCTAGTTATATGAGAATGTTCAGTTTGTGAAAATTGATCAACTTGAATACTCGTGTGCAGTTTCTGTATGTATACTGTATTTCAATGAAAATGTTTTAAAAATGCAAATAAAAACCACAATGAGATATCACCCTACACCTGTCAGAATGGCTAAAATCAAAAAGACAAGAAATAGTAAGTGTTGGCAAGGATGTGGAGGAAAAGGAGCCCTCCTGCTCTGTTGGTGGGAATGTAAATTGATGCAACCACTCTGGAAAACAGTATGGAGGTTTCTCCAAAAACTAAAAAATAGATATACCATATGACTCAATAATTCCACTATTGCGTATTTACCCAAGGAAAATGAAAACACTAATTTGAAAAAACATATGCACCCCCAAGTTTACTGTGGCATTATTTATAATAGCCAAAATATGGAGGCAACCTAAGTGTCCATCGATAGATGAATGAATGTGGAAGAGGTGGTGTAAACACACACACACACACACACACACACACACACACACACACACATTATGCAGCCATAAAAGAGATGAGGTCATGCCATTTGTAACAACATGGATGGATACGGAGGGTGTTATGCCCAGTGAAATAAGTTAGACTGACAAAGACAAATATCATATGATGTCACTTATATGTTGAATCTAAAAACCAAAACAAATGAATAAAACAAAAAGCAGAATCAGACCAATAAATCAGAGAACAAACTGATGGCTGCCAGAGGTAAGGTGGTTATGGGGATGGGCAAAATGAGTGAGGGGGAGTGGGAGATACAGGTTTCTGGTTATGGAATGAATAAGTCACAGCAATAAAAGGCACATCATAGGGGATATAGTCAATGATACTGTAACAGTGTTGTAGGATGATAGATGGTAGTGTAGCTATCTCACCAGCAGAACATATAGAGAAGTTGAGTCACTATGTTGTACATCTGAAACTAATGTACCATTGTGTGTCAACTATAGTCAAATTTTTAAAAATTTCCTAAAAAATAATTCACAGGCATAAATGTAAGAGATAAAACTATAAGACTCTTAGAAGAAAATATAGGCATACATCTTCATGACCTTGGATTACATAACAGTTTTAAAAATATGACACAAATAAATTGGACTTCACAAAAACTTAAAATTTTTGTACTTTAAAAGACATAATCATAAAGGAGAAGACAATCCACAGAATGGGAGAAAACATTTGCCAGAAACTTCTATCAAGAATAAATAAAAGATTTATACGAATCAACAGTAAAAACAACAATCCAATTAAAAAATGGCAAAGGGTTTGAACAGACCTTTCTCAAAGAATATATACAAATGGGCGATAAATGCATAAAAGACGCTCCACATGATTTGTTAGGGAAATGTCAGTCAAACCCACAACGAGATCCACTTCAGACCCACTAGGATGGTTATAAAGTAAAAAATATAGTATTGTATAAAGATTAAAAATAACAAGTACTGGTGAGGATGTGGATAAATTTGGACACTGCTGTGAGAACGTAAAATGATGCACTTTGGAGAACAGTCTGGCATTTCCTCAAAAAGTTAAACATAGAGTTACCATATGACCCAGCAATTCCACTCCTGAGTATATATGCAAGATAACTAAAAACATGTGCCCACACAACATCTTGTGCAAAAATGTTCATAGTAGCATTATGCATAATAACCAAAGTGCAGAAACGCAGATCTCCATCCAATGAGGAATAAACAAAATATGGCACACCCATACAATGAAATATACTCAGCCATAAAAAGAAATGAAGTACTGATACAGGTAACAGTATGGATGAGTCTTGAAAACACGATGCTAAGTAAAAGAAGCCAGACACAGAAGAATAACTATTGTATAATTCCATTTATATGAACTATCCCCCAAAGGAAAATCTCTACAGTTAGCAAGTAGTTTTGTAACTATCAGGATAGAGAGAAAACGGTTTGGAGAGGGACCCTTAATGGGTCAGGATTTATTTTTAGGGGAGGAGGGATAATAAAAATGTTCTGAAATTAAACAGTGGTAATGGCTGCACAACTCTGAATATAGTAAAAACAACTTAATTGTACTTTAAAATGGTGACTTTTTCAGCATATGAATTTTATTTCAACAAAGGTGTTCCTCTAAAAATATCCTATGAAATATACTGCTTTGAGTGAATCAAATGAGCAATAATAATAATAAAAAGATAATAGCCAGTGTGGAGATATATAGTGAAAGATATAGTGAAGATACAGTGAAACAGTGATTCTTAAATCCTGCTTCTTGGGGGTTTTGCAAACTATCTTTCCATATGAATCAAGAACCATAAAAACTATACTTTCTCACCCAGTATTTATATATGATAGTCTATGTAAATGATCAAATGGTTAGACCCCCTTAACTCACATTTGTATAAGTGTGTCCATTGAAAAATTGTAAATAATCTTTTAAAAATGATTGTATCCTTTAAAGCAATTTCATGTAATAGCTCTATACTGCCAACTCCATGTGATCATTAAAATTATATCATCAGAGAATATTTAATGATGTAGTAAAATTCTCATGTTGTAATGTTAAATGGAAAAAAACATATGGAAGTTTCTTATTCTTATTTGTGAGAGAGAGATAAAGGATAGAGATGGGGGTGGGGAGAAAGAAAATAGAGTGGGGGGGGAGAAAGAAGGAAAATGGAACTAATACAAAGTATTTAAAACAGACTCCTAGTCACCCCAGAACTGATCAATGCATCTCTTAAAATGTAAAACTAAAAAATGGGCAAAATAAAGCACTCCAGGCGTAGTCCAAATAACATAATGAAGAGGGACTGTTAGATGCTGTGCTTCATAGTTGGTATTCCACTAGTTGTGCCTATTATTGGATTTCTTTTTCCAACTTCAATTAAACAAGTATTTACAGAGTACCCACTAAATGGAAGACTTTGCTCTAGGTGCCATGGCAAAAGAAAAGATGACTATGTAACTAAGACAGAAGCATTGAGCACTCAGTGCAAGCTGAGTAAGAAGACACGTAAGAGGAGAAGGATGAGATGAGGGTAAAGATGAGATTGAAGGGCAGATACAGCTGTTGTGAGAAAGGAAGAGAGAAAAGATGGTTGGTGCTTTGCAAGTTGCCACATTTCTGAGCATGAATGAGACAGTCATTATGGCCTATACATTTCCAACATAAGAGAAATGACTGATGTAGCAGAGGAGGTGAAGGCACTTCTAGAGCCTTGCACTTGGATGTTGAAGTCACGGGGATGAAAACAGGAGATGAACTAGAAAGGAAGGCTGCACACCTGCTGCTGAAGTCTATGTACCTGGCATGTGGTGGGTATTTAATAAATACCTGCTAAAGGAATGAACTGCAAGTATAAAAAATGATACGTAAAATTGAGGAAAATTAGAAATAGATCACATGGATCTTTGAGACCAAGTTTTGTTAAGGGACAGAGTCCAAAGGGTCTGGAAGTGACAGGAGGGAGCTGAGTGTATCCTAACCCCTGTTCTCAGCCTGTGGGCCTGAAGAAGGAGGAGAAACAGCTTTTCACACTGGAAAGGTTTGTCCAGGAACTGGTGCAGTCAGGGCTCAGTTAAGGTGAGGACGTGGAGAAGAAAAAACTGAACTTAGAGGAAAAACTGAAGATGGAGAGAGTTCATGTGGTTCCCAGGAAGGACCTTGTTCCAGTGCGATCTAGAGTGAAGATGGGTGGCAGGAACTGTGTAGAGGGACAGTGACAGGATGGGAAGAGAAGCAGGAAGGGACTGGGAAAACCAGCACGAAAGAAATAGAAAGCTGGGAGCTAAGACTGGAAGCAGGGAGAGGGTCAAATAAGAACCCAAATAAGTTCTACTAACTTCTCTTGAAGAACCTCCTGAGAGCTTGTTTGGTTAGATGAGGCCTCGTAGCATCTTCTCTGGGAAGGGAATGGGAGGACCAGTCATAATGCCTTTTTTTCTAAGAAGCTGGGTTTTGGAGCAATAACTATTATAAACTACTATAAAAGTAGAGCTTACCTCTTGATCCTCTTCACCCATTTCACCTATCACCCTTCTTCCTTCTGGCAGCCACCAATTTGTTCTGTGTATCTATGAGTTTTGTTTGCTCATTTGTTTTGCTTTTTGGATTTCACATATAAGTGCATCATACGGCCTTTCTCTTTCTCGGACTTATTTCACTTAGCATAATACCCTCAAGGTCCATCCATGTTGTCACACCCAGCAAGATTTCATTCTTTTTTATGGCTGAGTAGTATTCCATTGTATTTGCATACCATTATCTTCTATATCCATTCACCTGTTACTGGATACTTAGATTGTTTCCTTATGGTGACTATTGTCAATACTGTATTGGATGTTTGAAAGTTGCTAAGAGAGTAAATCTTAAAAGTTCTCATCATAAGAAAAATAACTTTGTAACTTTTCTAACTTTGTATGATGATGGTCGGTGACTAGACTTACAGTGGCAAACATTTCACAGTATATACAAAAATCAAATTATTATGCTGTAAACCTGAAATTTGTATACTGTTAAATTATGTCAATTATACCTCACTTTTTAAAAAGTACAGCTTATGGGGCGCCTGGGTGGCGCAGTCGGTTAAGCGTCCGACTTCAGCCAGGTCATGATCTCGCGGTCCGGGAGTTCGAGCCCCGCGTCGGGCTCTGTGCTGAAGGCTCAGAGCCTGGAGCCTGTTTCCGATTCTGTGTCTCCCTCTCTCTCTGCCCCTCCACCGTTCATGCTCTGTCTCTCTCTGTCCCCAAAATAAATAAACGTTGAAAAAATAAAATAAAATAAAAAAGTGCAGCTTATACTTGCAAAGCATTTACTTAGTGCCAGGTACTCTTCTAATGTGTTACATATGTTAATATCATTTAATCTTTTCAATAATTCCACCGATGAACAGCTTCATTTTACAGATGTGATAACACAGATAGATTAAGCAACTTGCCCAGGTTTTCACAGGTGGCAAATGGAGGTGTTGAGAATCTAACTCAGGTGGTCTGGTGCTAGAATCTATGCTCTTATTTCTCTGCTAATATGCTGTTCCAAGTGGTATGCAGAAGTATTATTATCCTATGACAACCTATCATATATTAGCAAATCAATGGGCTGGCTCTCATAACAATGTAGAATGATATTTAATAAACAGGTCATCTGGGACATGGTCTTTGGATTATCAAAACTGTTGGAAACCTTACACTCTCTATATGCCCCGGTTAGGGATACACTGTGAAAGTGGCATACCATAGCCCTGAGAAATTCTGCAAAACTCCCTTTAACTGCAGTTTCTCTGGAATTTCCTAAATTTATTTGTCCATAGGCCCCCTCTTTTATGTAGTCTGTATAAATGTGCCTCAGAATTGCTGTTTCATGAAAAATACTTGAGGGATTTGCACATATGGAACCCACCCAAGAACCAGGGATCAAGCAGGCTCAAAAGATATCACCAAGTACCAACAGTGAAATTCCTGAAGCCATTATGAGGTTTATTTATTTGTCATAGACAAAATTTGAATTGATTTACCTACAGTTTCTTTCCAACATTAGCGTAGAATCAGAAAATTAGAGGGTAATGGATGAATGTTGGAGGTAAGCACCATGTCAACAGCAAGAAATGACAGTTAAAATGAAAAGACACAAAAAATGAAGAAATGAAAATACAAAAATGAAGACTTCCTCAATAAATTATATGAAATACAAAGTGAGACCCTGATGATGGGGTGGAAGGAGACAAAAAACATAGCTCAGTGCTCTGTAAGAAGTGAAGAGGCATTTGCAAGTGTGTTGAGCAGCAAAAGAGGGCCATAAAAGATCTTGGGACAATGTGGACCAGGACAGGAAGGCATAAAGCATTCTTAAGAATGGAGACATCTGACATCTAGTTCCAGTGGGTATGCTTTCTGTAATGTAAAGCCCCTCTGTGGACTCAAACCTTCAGTGAAGTGTAAAATACACACTACAATCTATGTGATTACACCTTGAGGGGAATTAAAAGGGCTGAGGGTGGTCTGGATGACTTGGAGGACATTCAAGGGAAGGCAGACTCGAATGAGATCAAGAATTCAGTGGAAGCAGGAGACTGGCACTGAGAATGGGTGAACATGTGAATTTCCAGATCCTGTAATTTCACAGAACTCTTAGGGTGTTGTCCTCCACAGAACACAGGATGTGGGGCTGAAGTTAATTTTACAGAGATCTGAAAGGATGGGGAGACCTTGGCTCCAAATGATTTCTCCTCCTTCGTCTTTATTAGTTTTTGACTGTGAGAGTTGTCAGTGCTGGTGAGCTGAAGTGTAGAAAGTAATAGGAGGGGTATACAAGATTAGATAGGAGAAATAATCACCGGACACATTGTGTAAAATCTTGTTACTGACAAAAGGGTTTGAGCTTTTCTCCCCCTAAGTACAAGGGGAAGCTATTGGAGAGTTTTCAGCAAAAGGAGAGACATGACTTTTGTTACGTTTTAAGAGGCTCACTCAGGCTGACTTGCAAAAATGTGCAGGAGTGGAATCAGGAGGACTAGTTAGGAGGCTGTTGTAGTCAACCAGGCGAGAGAAGACGGAGATGTGGAATAAGGAAACAGCAGAGAAGGTGGACTGATTCAGGGTATATTTTGGATTTAGAGTCAATAGATCAACTGTGGTTAAGAGAGAGCAGTGGGTAGATAGAGGCTGCATTTTACTACTAATGGAAAAACTAGCAGAAGAAAAGGCTTGTTTATGAGAATGAATTTCATCCATGTTGGGATGGCAGGCTACTTTTCAAATCTGGGTGTGAGAGCTACAGGTTTGGTAATGGAGTGGAGACCACAAGGAGAGCAGAAGAATGGATTAGAAAGACATCCTCAAAAAAAAAAAAAGTCACACATGGTGACTGTGTAGGTCAAACTATTTTGCCTGATGAAGGATAATAGCTTAAAGAGGTCAAAGGATGTATCTAAGGCTAGTCAGTGAGGGGCTCGAGTTGACATTGGAACTCAAGTGTCCAGACTCCTGATGTTAGGCAGCCAAGACTGATATCTACTGAAGAGGGCTCACTGGGGCTGGGCAATGGGCTTCAGAATATTATCTAATTCAATACCTGTCAACAACTTTAGGCCCTGAGAGTATTATCATTGTATTTTTGGATAAGGAAATTGAGTCTTAGAGAGTTAAGTAACTTTTTCCTTGTATAAACACATGCAGAATGCGAAATTTCTAGCTGAATAGTCAAATAATCTCAGGCCTTAGAGATGACCAACTCCCTCATAGTACAGATCAGGAATCCAGTGCCCAGAGAGGTAAAGTAACTTGCCTGGGATTCCTCAGTAGTAGAGCTAAGCTTTGAACTTAGGTCTCATAACTCTCAGCTCAATGTTTAAAATAATGGGATTTCTAAATAGAATTTTTTCCAGATACTTGTTTAAAATGTCATGTTGGAGATAATCAAACATGTTAGCAAACCCAATATGGACTGCATTTCTTAATTTCCTTCAGTTTACTGTATTTTATACCTTCATAGGAGACTTTAATAGTCTTTATAACATCATAGTGCTTATTACCTAATACCCTGTTCTAGTCTATGTATTGAAAAATTGATTTTGTGATGATTCTTTCCTGTGTCTAATCAGTTCAATAAATTAAACTTATAGGTCTGTTATTCCAGGTCATTTTTCCCCCTACAAAGAGCTTTCGCCATTGCCCCTTTCCATATATTTTTCTCTAGCTTTCATTTGCCTATTCTGAATGTAACATCTGAACCTCTTTGCTGCACACTGATGACTTCCTTTCCACACCCCTGGTTGATATTATTGCCTTTGTTGTTTCCAAAGACAATATGCCATGATAACTATTTCCTTTTATTTCGTGGAAAGAGATGCTGCTTTTGTTCTCTGACAAAATATAATGTTTGGGAACACCAAAATGTCCTATCAGATTCCTAATCCTGGGCCACATTCCCGGTTTGGGGAAGTATATTAATATATACCAGAAAATCACATTCTTGCAATGATTTCCAAATTTACTGCAGAGTTTCCTATAATAAAGATAAGGTTTCCAGACCACGCACCTTTAAGATGAAATGTTATTATTTAGAAGATGTATTTGGTTCTTTAAAATAAATAAATTGGAGTAATTTGAATACAAATCCTACTACTGTAATTTCCTATTTAAACTAAACAGATTAGCTCTCCCTTTTAAACATAACCAATTTTAGCCCTGCCCTGATCATAGGAGATGGGAAAGAAGTATCTACCTTTCAAAAAAATGTGCCAATCATATCTTTGGCTGGTCAATATGTTGTTTCCAAATACTGTTACTTCAACTTTGAGCTGTTATCAGCACCAGTGATTAATTAATGGATTATTTACTAAACTTAGTTTCTTTTCTTCTCTCCTCCTGAAAAAGATGCAGGAGATAAGTGAAGAAAAGCCAGACATGTGTATTCCATTTGAAATCCATGATTAAAAAGCTTAAAAATTCAAACCAACATAAAAAACTGTTTTATTTTAATACTCTGGAAGGTTTCAGTGAACTCCATTATTTTCACTCACTATTTGCTTGAATAATTTAGGCAAGAAAGCTAAATTATACATAAAGTGTACAGTTAGAAGAAAAAGTTCATGCACAGCCCTAGGCTATAGCCTCCCCTAATGATGTCTGAAGTCAGTGAAAAGAACTCGTTAGACTGAGAGTAATTTCTCAGGGTTTAATTTTTTTTTTCTTAAAGCAATAATGTTCTTATAAAAATCTGACAAATAATACACTAAAAGAAAAGCCACAAAAGAGAATCTACAGTTAAGGCCTTAGCCCCTGTAAACTTTCATTTAATTTCATGTAGAAGTTGGCTTTCCACACACCACATAGATGGTGTTGGCAGCCTTGAGTGATATTCAACAAGGAAAATACACGTCTTGATTGAATAGCTTTGCTGTTTGGCCTCATTAGAATTCTGAAGTTACAGAGTTAAAAGGAGATCCTTCAGGCTTAGAGACAAACTAGAGATCTACTGTGGAAAGGGGATCAGAGCCCACTCAGTGTCCCACCATGTGAGCAAGTGGTTGACACTTGCTAGGGTACTGCGCTTCAGGAGTGGCCCAGACAACTACACATTTATGGATTCACTAAAATGCACACATTCCCTTTAAGTTTAACAACAGAGAATGCAACTGCTGTGAGATGACAGGAATATCAAAATGGTACTGTAGTCACCTCTGATTTCTGAGCTGCCTTTGTTCTTTTCTTAAAGTTATACAATTGTAGAATTTGAAGAATGCAGTTCAGCCCCTTCATTTTACAGATGAGGAAATTGAGACCCAGAGAGAAGTGATGAGCTCAAGGCTATGCAGCTAATGTACTTGTTAATTCTTTCCCAAATGTCTGCACATTTAGAGACAGAAAGGAATTCCAAGTAGAGAGAACAGTCATATGTAAAAGCAAGAAGGTGGGAACCAGCCTGATGCATTGGAGAACAAGAGGTGCCAATTGTTACCTGGTCAACTCCCATCACATCCCCCCATCTAAGGGAGTCTGCACATGGCAGTATAAGCTGGCAGGTAAGAGCACAGAGAGTCTGGCGATCTTAGGTCACTTATCTCTCTCTGATTTATTTTTTCCAACAGAAAAATGATGTTCAGCAGTAACAGAACCAACTTCTTACAGTTATATTGAATGGATATTAATGCATATAAATGCTTACAATGTGCAGCACTTGAATTATATAAATATTAGTTGTTATTGTTAATATTAATAGGCCTTCTGGCCATAGCTGATCAGATAAGGGGTGGTGGGCAGCTGGCCCAGGTGGAGCATCTCTCAACCAGCCAATGTCTTATGATATATGCATTTGAGGGGATGAATTGGTCCATCAAAGTAAGGCCATCAAGGAATTATGAAATTGGCAACCAAAGATCAGGGCTAGTTAACCAAGAGACTGAGAGGAAAAAGGATTGAGAAGAATCACAGGTAGGGCAGGCATTATGGTCTCAAGTGAAAAATGAAATTATGACGTTTTGGGGCGCCTGGGTGGTGCAGTCGGTTAAGCGTCCGACTTCAGCCAGGTCACGATCCCGTGGTCCGTGAGTTCGAGCCCCGCGTCGGGCTCTGGGCTGATGGCTCGGAGCCTGGAGCCTGTTTCCGATTCTGTCTCCCTCTCTCTCTGCCCCTCCCCCGTTCATGCTCTGTCTCTCTCTGTCCCAAAAATAAATAAGCGTTGAAAAAAAAATTAAAACAAAAAAGAAATTATGAAGTTTTGAGGAAGCCAAATGGTTAGAGAGGAAAATGGGATGCTCATGCACACACACACACACACACACACACACACACACACACACACAGAACCTCAGTTCCTGAACATTTTATATGTCTAGTCCAGTTCTATGGGTAAACAATTTATTAACTCCTCTTTTCTTAGAGGTAACTTCAGTGAGTCTCAGATCTTTGCAATCAGAAGAAACTATCAAATGTTCTGCAAGATATATGCATGATACTGGGATAGAGAGAGAGAGGTGAATTGCAAAAGGCTGGGTGTGCCAAAGTGAGTCAAATTGTCTCTTGAAAGCCACTGTAAGTTACTAAAGGATTGAACCAGATGAGTCATGTCTGATTAAATCTGTCATCAGCTGTATAATATCACCCATGCAATGCAACAGAAGATAAATTTGAGGTACAAAAAAGGCTAGAGGAAGGCTAGTTAAGAGGCTTTGAGTATGGTCAAGGCTAGAACTCATCAGGACCTGAACTAAGGTAATAGAGGCAGAAATAGAAAGGAAACATACAGATAAGGAAGGTAGTAAGAACCTGGTGACTTTGGGGGAGCGGGGCACAAGGGAGCTGCTGGAGTCCAGCAAAATTTCTGATTTGAGTGTTTAGAAAGAAACTTGGAAACATAGATTTGGGACTAGAAATTGAGAAGCTCACTTTCGTGTAAGCTGAATTTGAGGTATCTGTGGGAAATTCAAGTGAAGATGTTCCATTGCATTTGAGTATGTAATTATGGAGCTCAGCAAAGAATCTGGGATGATAGATTAAGAGTCTGGAGGATAATAATGGTAGTTGAGACTAGGGGTTTGGCTGGTGTCTTTCAAGGTGAGTGTAAATGATGAGAAGAGATGACCCATGCTGTGGTCTGGGGAACACCAATATGTAAGAGGTGAATGAGCAGAGGGGCTTCTGAAAGTGTCCAAGAAAGAATGGATGGGGAAATGGAAGAGATCTAGGGAAAAGTAGGAGACTGAGTCTTAGGAATCAAGATGGGAGGAAATTCAAGGTGAAGAGAGTGATGAGTAATGTCAAGTATAGAAGAAAGTTCATAGACAGCTAAGGGCACAAAACCATTCATTGAATACGGAGCATGAAGGTTACTTTAGATCTACACAAAATGGTAAGAAAAAAATGAAGACAACAGTAGATTGAAGCATGAAGAAGGAAAATACAGGAAGAAACCAAGTTTACTTCATTTATAAAAGAAAAAGGGATGAAGAGAATGTGGGATCAGATAAGGAACATTTGTTTGTGTAGTACAAAATAGACCTGACACATTGATGAACTGAGCCAGAAAAGAGAAGTTAGTGAAACAAGAAAAAGGAGGTCTGGTGGAGCAAGATGCCTTCTGGGGAGGTAGGAAAATGCAAAATCCAGGGCACAGGTGGAGGTGTAAGTTTTGGACAGGATTAGGGACAATGCTTCCATGGAAACAGAAGAGAAGCAGAAAAGGATGGAGGCCAGTAAAGACAAGCTTTAGTTGAAGATACATCAAGTTGAGGGAGCTTTGTGTTTGAAGGAGTTGTTTTTCTCAGGGAAGTAGGAAGCAAGGCATTTTCTGAGAACAAGGGAAAAGCTATGGTGCAAGGAGTTTGAAGAGAAAAGGGAATGTTAGAAAAAAAACTGCCACAAGGACCAGGAGAAGGACTGAACAGGAACTCACAGAATTGTGGGGCCATGTAAGAGCACAGCTGAGTTTGAAGACCATTGCTGTGTGGTGGCACCAATCCAAGTGGCGATTTGATTTCTCCAGCAGTAGTTCATGTCCCAGATGTAGGAGGTGAGTATTCAAAGGCTGTGGGTGCTGCACAAGTTCAATGGAAAAGCAAGAAGACCCGGAATTCCAGAGTGATGATAAGAGAAAGACGGGTTCAAGCTTCAAGAGAGGGATGTCAACATGGGAGGGAAGCTTTGCGTGGTGGTCAAAAAGTGGGAATCATGAGCAAAAAGAGTGGTGACCAGCAGGGCAGGTATTTGTTGTCACTGTGGAGGATACCAGAGTTCAAGATCTCAGAAACAAACTAGTTAATTGTTGCCTAAACCAAGACCAAAGGCAGATCTTCTCATTTAGTCATAGATTTTCTTTTCTTGGAGTGCCTCTGGCTCCTTGGAAAAGGCCCAGAGCCAAAACTAGAAGGCCACAATTGTTATAGACTGGCACGAACATTTGCCAGGATAATTTATCCTCTTTTGTCACTCAAGTTCCAAGTGAGGCTGGAAAAGATGGAGAAAGTTTAATCACACTGTTCTTCGGAGTCCATTGCAAGGCATTAATAACTTGCTGTGATATTAGCAGTTTTACATCTTACACTGGCATTATTTTGTCACATTAGTTTAATATTGCCATCATGTAGCTTAGTATTAATGTGATACAGAAGTAAAATTACACGTGCACTTTTCATATTGTTATATTGAAATCTAGTGTGTATCTGACACTAATACTATTCAAATTCCATAAAATATACAGTTCCTAACACAAAGACATTTTAATGTTATGTTAGAATAAGAATGCACATCATTACACTTTCAGAACCATGCAGCGGAGGAGGAAGAACTGGAGGGCTTACCATTTGTGAGCCCTGGGGAAAACAATTTGAGGATGGTTTCTATGCATGACAACCTTCAAACTTCGCCTTCCCTGCTAATCAGGGCAGTGTTCATGGCTTTCGAACAAGAGCCAGAAAACTTTCTCTGAGGGATCAGTTAGTATTTTTGGCCTCATGAACAATACGGTGGCAACTACTGAAGTCTGCATTGGTAGTGCAAAAGCAACTTGGGGTAAAATGTAAATGAAGGAGTGTGGCTGTGTTTTAATAAAACTTTATTTCTAGGCACTGAAATTTGAATTTCATACACTTTTCACGTGTCATGAAATAATATTCTTTTGATTTTCTTTTCAGCCATTTAAAAATGCAAAAAATACTCTTAGCTTGGGGGCTATACAAAAAAAAAAAAAAAAAAAAACAGGTAGAGGATCTGATTTGACCCCTGGGCCACAGTTGGCTGACTTCTGTGTTAGAAGATTATGAATCTGTAGGGGCATCAGTCCAGGATCTGGGATTATGAATCCATAAGTGCACCATGAGTGGATTCAAGCTATTTTGCAGAACTTATATATGCTAATACATATATTCCCAAATGACTTTGAGGGGGGACTAGATATATTTTTTCCTTTCTGTACTTTCCACTACCTCTCCTCCCACCTACAGAGACCTGGCTTCTGGTTGAGGTGGCACTCTCACAGCCACTTGATCTTCAGCTACTTTAGGGAACATCTATTTGAAAGTGGCATTTGCTTGGGACAGGTAGCCAGTGTGAGGAGAGCCGTACTATCTAAAGAACAAAGTTGAGTATGGGGCACCTGGGTGGCTCAGTCGGTTGTGCATCGGACTTCGGCTCAGGTCACGATCTCTGGGTTCATGAGTTTGAGCCCCACATTGGGCTTGCTGCTATCGGCACAGAGCCTGCTTTGGATCCTCTGGCTTCCTTCTCTCTGCCCCTCCCTTGCTTGTATTCTCTCAAAAATAAACAAACATGAAAAAAAATGTTTTTAAAAGAACAAAGTTGAGTAGAACATAAGGAAAGGGATAATCAACTCGGTTGGGGGACAGAAAAACTTCACAAAGAAAATATTTTGAGCAAAAGGGGAAGGGTGTTGTAGGCAGAGGGGGTGGTGAAAAAAGGGCTCAGATGTGAAGAATGGCACTGGAACCTTTGGGGAATTGAAAGGCAATGAGAATGGCTGAAGTGCCTGGAGCCGGCTAGATGGATGAGCCATAAGAAAAGAGACTGTAGGAGGAGGCAGGTTCTGGATCACTTAGGGCCCGTGGTATCTTGCTGGAGAGTTTCAGCTTTATCTTGCAGGTCACTGACACTCATGCCTGGCCAGACTTCTGAAATCTTGGAATGAATTTTAGATGCATACTTATTCCAAGCCAAACACAAACACATTTTTTTTATGTAGCTAAGGAAATGTAAATGTGGACTGAGTATTATGTCAAGGAATTATCATTATCTTTGCAATTTTCCAAAAAAAAAAAGTCCTTAATTTTTCCTTTTCTGAGATGTATAAGTATATAGGGATCGAATGATACAATATCTTGGATTTGCCTCAAAATACTCAAGCAGAAAAAAAGGAGAGAGAGTTGGGATGAGAAAAGAAGGTGGGGTGGAATTCTGGGAAACGTTGGTGGTTGCTGAAGTTGGGGGATGGGTAGGTATAAGGGAATTGATTTCTTGTATTTGCCACCTTTGAGTGTCTAAAAATTTTCTTAACGATAAGTTAAAAAAAATAAAGTGTATATACCCTGGGTCTTATCTCATATCTACTGAATTAGGATTTCTAGGTAATAGGATCAGATACAGAAACTGAAATGAGGGATGGTGGGGGATGGGCAATAGGCAGGGGGGCCATCTGGAAAGCCAAAGCAATTGTGCAGGACAGAGACAATGAAGGGTTGGCTCTTGGCAGTGGAGGTGGGGAGAGGAGGTAGGCATGAGATGCATCTTGTTGTTTATTAGACAAGACCTATGTCTGATTCGATGAGAAGGTGAAGTTGAAGGTGACTCCTGGGAGAGTGACTGAATGAATAAAAGAATGGTGCCATTACTGCGATGGGAAATACAGATGGAGCAGATATGAACCATGGAAACTGGATTCACAGTTTCAGTTATTCTAAGTATCAAAAGTACTTGAGTCTCCTCTGTTCATATCATTCCAATATTGTCACATTTCTTATTACTTAAAATCACCACAAGACTTGAATTCTATACAAACAGTATCATGCAAATCTCTGGCCCCATCTTCCAGGAACATGTCTATATTTAGAGTTTCCAGCAGGTCTGCATTTGAATTAACTTGACCTGATTCACTATTTACAAAGGTACATACGCTCAACCTTCCAGCATCCCGGATTCTTTTGCGTTTTCCCTCTCTGCCTGTCTCCACTATCCTACCAGTCTTGCCATTAGAAAATAAGGAACAGGCCAAGGCTTTTTAGTCCACAAAGTACAATGTACCTGCTTCTCTTTAATCCTCCCAAAGCATGGAGGTGTGTATAAACACACCCAGAGGCCCTGAGACCCCAAGATCGGCTGCATGTATGCGCTCAGCATTTTTGTCTTTTTTCCAGTCATTTCCTTTTTTGAGTTGTACGAACCTGAGCCTGAGACATGACATCTTTTAGGAAATCCAGTTAAACCCCAAGCTTTCCCACAACGCGGTTTAGATTTGCCCTAGGGACATAAAGAAGTGGCCTGAGCGTTCTGTGTTGGGAACCTCTCTGGAGATCCAGGTCTTTCCTGTAATCTCCATGGGCTCTTTGCAGAAAGCTATATTTCTTCCAAGTCTTTCTTTTCATCCCTGTCTGAACCTGCCTTCATCTTCCTAATGGCTAATTAAAAAATTACAACCAAGAGCATTAAATAGTAAACCCCTTCCCTGCTGTTCTCTGTTTAATTTCTGAAGCCCCAAGCAAAATGTCTTAAAAAGAATTAGAAAGAGCCACCTTTCTGCTTGCAAACTGCGTAGTGAACAGCATTCTGGTGGGGAGAGGCCTTTATTCTAATGGGTAACCCTTCAAAGCAGGGTAAGCTTGGGCATTATTTACATCTTATTCCAGAAAGAGAAAGTTTGGGGGAAGGTCACACTCTCTCCGACATTATGACTTCACTTGTACGGGTAAAAAAATTTTGGGGTGTGTGTGGGCATGCGTGTTTCCTCTTCCCTTGGTGCCTACTGATTTCATTCTACACTGAAGCAACTCTGAGTTTTAAAACTCACATTTCTTTTTCATTTAAGTTAGAGGTCTGAGCTTGATGAAAACTCATCCCAATTCATGATGTGCACACTTAAGCGGCTGCTTGATTTCATTTGCAAAGAGAGATCTTGGAAGGCAGTGTCTAAATAATAACCAACATGGTGCTCTACTTGCATTTGTTTATACATTATCTTAACACTTTATTACATATTTTAATAGGACAAGAGTTTAAAAGCTGGAATCAGACATAGCGGCCTCACTTTATTTTAGATTGTTCTTCATCAATTGTTTTTTCTTGTGATTATACAGTTTTACTTTATCATCCCTTTGATAACAATTTCTGCATGAAAATTGACTTTATATTTCATTTTTCCCGTCTGTTATCTTAGCGGCATTCATACGCAAACACCCTTTGTGCTGTGCTGGTAATATAACTGATCAGGCGAAGCTGTGCCATAAGAAATCAAAACCATAATAATGTCTTTGGGTTTTGCATTTTAAATACTGCGTTCATTGTTGCAGTGAGGTTTCTGATCCCTTTCCAGACATTACGGAGATTACCTTTGGTAATGCCTATTTCATTGTACTTTGATATAAAATAATGTGTGTCATAAATCATCTGAGTGACTGTCATTAACCAGAAAAGCACCTACTTAGGATATGTAACAATTTGCTTTTCTAATTTGAAGAAGATTGAGGCATTTTAATTATAGAAGGTCTTTATAAATGAGATTGGAATTCAATATAAAATTGTATTCTTTACGGAATTGTAGATGAGAAATAATAAAATCCGTATTCATTAATTTTACATTATTTTTTGGGCATTATTTTGTGCTAAAAAGAAAACATTCTTAGGAGGGTTTCCTAAATAAAGCCCTATACTTCAGTCACCATTAATCTCAGAAAAAGTCATGTTTACTTATTTGAGAGAAAGGCACAAGAGGATCAGTTGTTACTTGGGCGAACTCACAACTGTAAATTTAAAAACTTTTTAAATGTAAAGCTGGGGATGTCATTGTCTAAAAAGTTGAGAAAAGACAAAGAAGGGGCATAAAGAGACAAGGGATGGGAGGAGAGAGCTATTTAAAATTATTGATGTGCTTCATAGTTTCAAGATTGCTTCCATTTGGAAGAGGATGGAGGTTTGGAGCTTTCTCAGTGAAAAACAATTTAAAATTATTAGAGTTCTCCTCTTTAAAGGTGATCAGGGTTCTGCACACGGACATTGTAGCAAGATTTAAAATTATGAGAGCTCTTCACATTGTTTAAAACATTGATTTTTTATAAAATGGATTTCCACGTTTTATTTCCTCAGCGACTAGGTAATTATAGTGGCCTAGAAACTGAGGTACTTCATTCTGAAACTAGTTTTTCTCTTTGGCTCCTTCTCTTTTCTTGCCTTTTGCTCCCCCCACTCCCCTTAATAAGTTTTCTAGTTTCCCGTGCTGCTGGGATAGACACATCATTCTTTGTTCTTGCTCATAAATCACTCTGTGACCGAGGAACCAGGAAGTTATTAGGGGTGAGGGGAAGGTCAGGTCGAAAATTCAGATTGATCTAACCTGTTCTTGCAAAATAGCACTTTACCTACACCAAACCTAAAGCGAAGCACCAATGCAAGACTGTTCCAATATGACTTTCAGTCATGCTTCATGAGGGAAGAGGCTTCTGCAGCTTTTATAGCCAGTGTTACAAAGAGTCATAGGAACTGCCAAGTTGTCGTAGGTATTTAGTTACAATCACATTTGCCCATACACGTCATTTCAAGTACACTTTCCCCCTTCTCCTTGTTTGTTATTCTCTCTTCTCTTCTCCCTTGGTCTCCCATTAATATGGACAGTTATGACAGAGATTCCAAAGATTCGGCATGGAGGCTGATGAAATTGTTGAGGGGTCCTTTAGTTAGGAATTCTAGATGTTTCTCTCCTTGTGTTAGAAATCGGTCTTGTGCGAACATACACACATATACACACACACAGTCTTGTATAGACTATAGGGATTTGATAAGAGAGAATTCATGGTCCTTAGCTGAGATAACAAATACGTGTTTTTCCCAGTCTTCTGCTCCATTCCAGAAAGAAAATCTTTCTCCTCCCCTGTCGTCTTCCCCGTTGGTTTTTTTTTTTTTTTTTTTTTTTTGGTAAAAGGTGGAAGCAGTGTTCCATGTGTTTTGTAAAGAGCTGTATCAAAGTGAATTGAACATGGTATTAAGTTTTTGTCAGCTTGAACTCACACCTGCCACACACAAGGTTTTTTGGCCTTTCGTGCAAATCATAACCTGAGTCTAAATCTAAAGGAACAGGGAAAGCAATAGAGCAAAGCTATCCAGATGTTGCTCAGTCTGTGCGATTGTAAATTTCAAAGTACCAGCTTTCCATCCAGATTTTAGTGCACTGGGAACTATATGAAAATTCCAAGACATACTGGTTTATTGAAATGTCTGGCCATTTCTATATGAATTTTGCAACAGATGTACTGAGGTAAGCAATAAAACTGTGATAATAAGGAACATTTCCACATCAACTCATTAAACTACTAATCTATAATGAGGACCAAAACTCAGCAGTTAGAAGAGAGTGAATTTCATTATTATTATTATTTTTTGACTTAGTGTCAGTTATTCAGTTTTTTCCTTGATTTCACTTTATGGTCAAATTTCCAAGGGGTTTTAGGCTAGTATATACATATATAAAATATATGTTGATACATGATTTATGATGTAGGTGTATCTTGCTTTATTCCAAATAAACTGAAAATTGAATTCCAGTCTTACCTTTTATAAATCAATAAAAATAATATAGGAACATGTTATTAGCCTTTGAATTTATCTTTACAAAATTTTGTTATCACCTTATCATTATATGTAAGACCCAAGAAGCCCAAATCTGATGCTTGGAGTCCCTTTAGAATTTTAAGTTTGGGTCTGATTCTCACAGTCTCTGCTGGGACTAGAGTATCACACTCCAGAAGCTGGGGGCTTGGCTTGGCTGTGTCTCTAGTGATGACCATGGACTTTACAGCCCACACCTCTGCACAAAGAAGGTGTACCATCTTGATGGATGTTTCTTGCTGCTTTCTCATTCCTAGCCACTTCCCAGCTGACTCCTCTATTTGAGGATGAACAGACCATTCCAGGATGCAGTCCCAGGAATGGGACCCCTGGGATTGATACTAAACCATCTGTATCCCTTTCAGGGATTTGCAAAGCAGTACAATTCGAGTTTGGGGATGAATGGATCTACCCCAAATTCACCATTCCTCCTAGCAAGACTGACTAGTGATCAAACAGGCCTTGGACTGAAAGGAAAAATTAAAACCAAAAATGAAATGTCACTTATTTGGTAATATGTGGAGCTTTTTATTCTTTTGTAAACCCTTCTCTACTGACCTGTGGTAATTGGAAATAAGATTTTTTATTGATTAATTTTACCAGGAAGACTACAAGAGACTTTGGAAATATGGGAAGAAGTGTATGGGCAAAGGAAGGGAGTGGAGGCAGGTCCATAAGACAGGATGTGGATACACCTGAAGGGCAGGAGTATAGGGCAGCTGACAAATAAGCATGTCATGGATCATGCGTAAAGCAGTTATGGAAGCCTCGTCCTCCTCAAGTTCTGTTTTTTGGTCAAATTTGGGAAATATTAGAGCTATTAAGATTCATTTGCTCTTCTCCGGAATTCTGAAAATTACTTTCCTGGCATTGCTCGGTTTTCCCAAAGTAGGTTTTGTTTATTTCTTTTCCTTTTTTTTTTTTTTTCCTATAACACGTCCTCACTGGTCACTTCATATGTTTTCCTGTTACTTATTTTGGAAGAGTCCAGCAGCCCTAGGAAAACGACGACAAAATGACAAGCAGCAGGAGGAGGTGGCAGATATAAAAAGAAGAAAATGTTAGTGAACTCTATTTACAGAGAAAGTCAGCTCCATTTGCTTCGAGCAGGGCCTCAGAGGTTGAGTGAGGCCCAGGCCAGTTCCTTTTTTGTTGTTTTTTTTTCTTTGTGTCTTTGTTTTTCTTTGGATACTCTGAGTATATTAAAAAGCAAGCATGGTCAGAACATGGATTAAAAACCATGGTATACTTCAATGTTTACATTTAACGATTTGTAGTTGGGAAACACAGAAACACAGTGACTACGTATTCAAGTTACTTTGAAGATCAAAAGTCAAAATTTGCAGCTCTCATGAACGTGAGCCATGGGGACATTCCCAGCCTCCTCCTTGCTGCCCAGCGCTGAGCAGGACCGACGCCTGTCCCCGACTACATTACTTAACACATTGTGGGCCGGGTGCCTCATTCATGTAGGGCCTGGCCAGCAGCACAGCTCAAAAACAGAGTAATTTCCTTCTCCTCCCTTCTGTCATTTTTTCATTTTCTTTAGACCTAAACATGGAAGATGCTCTTGGGGTGGTGCTAGTCGATGATGAATAAGTTCCAATGAAATTCTTCCCACCTTGCAAATGCTGGTCGATGTGAGGGGAAGCTGGAGTTGGGGAGGGAGAGAAGGCTCATCTGCATCTACAGTGGTGGGCTCCCTGCTCCTGAGGACAGAAAAAAGGCTGCAGTAGTTCTGAGATACCTGGAGAGCTACAGGCTTTCTCCTGCTTTCTTCTGCTGCCTCGACAAGCTATTTCTATCTGGGAATCTAAAGCAGCACTGATGCACTTGTGTCAGCTTTGGGATTTTTTTTTTTGTTTTTTGTTTTTTTAATTTTTACTATGGAAAATTTTAAACATGCACAAAAATAGAATAATCTAAGGAACCCCCCACTTACCCATCACTAATCTTGAGTGATGATGAGTGATGCCCTGTAAAATACACATCTGTGGAAATGGCTGCAGGAAGATGGAGGTGGGGGGTTTTGCTCCACAACAGTCCCTGTTTACACCTGTGCATTCATGGAACTAAACCTCATACACCTGCATCCACAGAAGGCTTCATAATTGCTTCTGAACCAGGAAGACTATAGCATTGCCATGGAAAGGGGGAGTCAAAGTGAGCAAGGTTAGAATGACTTACTCCTAAATGGATGCTTTCCTCATTCTTAATTTCAGGCTTGTAGGTCACTTAAAGATGTTTATTAACAATCAGGGGCAAATAGGGAAAAACTGTTGGCTATACACTAAAGCTTGTTTTCTGCTCAGCTGCTTGCTTTGAGAGAAGCCAGTGTTTGTGTGTGTGCATGTGTCTGTTGAAATGGGAAGAAGAAAAAAAAATGAGAAGAAAAACCAAGATGGAGAAATAGAAATACCTCGAGAAAAGTGAAATTTTAGCTGTGCTAATCCCTAGACTAGGAGGCTCTTGCAGAGCATAACTGGATTCTGGAAGGAGGCTTTCCTCACTGTCAGTGATAATGTCAGGTCCAGGGCACAGCAAAGGGTATTTAACAGGGCCATTGATGTCTCCCATTGTGCAAAGGGAAGTAGAACTCTGTATCCAAGTTTTCCTCTGATAGCATCATCATGTGATGATATGGTTTCTAGTAAAAAAAAAAACTGTGCCAGAGATGAAGCAGAACTGACTCGGCACCAAGAGTGTTTACACACTGGTAGTACTTGCCATGGTTTACTAAATAGGACAGGATTGCTGGCAGCTCTGGTGGCAACTGGGACTTGTGTACCATCTGTAGCTGAAGGATCTAGCATTGGCTTCATCTCTGTGTGTTTCAGCTTACCTACCTGTGAGAGCCTAAAGACAATGCTTACCTTCCTAGAGGGATGGGCACCAAGAATGTTGAAAGCGTGATGGGTGGTTGTGAACATAAAGTGCTATGGCATCCTTAAAAAAAAAAAAAAAAAAAAAGATACTCTCCCTAGTCTACATGGCTCCAGAGGCTGGGCTGGCTGCAATGGGTGTGCAACACAGGCAGGCACAAGGGACCCACACTTATCTAATGTGTTGTCACCAGCTTGAAATTTTTAAGCCTGTCCAGAGGCTCACACCAGGAAATACTCTGAGAGGAAGACTCGAGGTCAAGTGGACCTCAGAGAAGCTTGTTAAGAAATATCTACGCTGGGAAAATTAAAGTAGACCTCCTGTAGACTGTCATTTCTTGGTACTGCATTGACATCTCTAGGGCTCATTTTTTTTTCTTTGTTATATCATTTCTGTATGTCAAGCATCATTCAGAAAGTTCAACAATTTTTATAGTCTTTGAAACACTCAATTCTCTAACATTGGTTACATTTTGTTGGTTAGAATCTGAACACATCTTGTTCTCAGTGAAAGCAAATTCTTTTTATTTTGTGATTTCTTCTAAAACTTGGGTTTTCACTTGATTTCGAATGAATTGTCTCTGTTCATATCTGCCTGCTAGGAGCTTGTGATAATAAAACATTTTAGATTACATGGAGGTTCAAGAACCCCTGTGTATTTAGCTACTTCTGAAAATGGCTAAGGAAGGAATACCACCTATCTTTAAGAAATTTATTTATTTATTTATTTATTTATTTATTTATTTATGATTTATTTTTTTAATATGAAATTTATTGTCAAATTGGTTTCCACACAACACCCAGTGCTCATCCCAACAGGTGCCCTCCTCAATGCCCATCACCCACTTTCCCCTCCCTCCCACCCATCAACCCTCAGTTTATTCTCAGTTAAAAAAATTTTTTTAAATGTTTTTATTTATTTTTGAGACAAAGAGAGACAGAGCATGAGCAGGGGAGGGGCAGAGAGACAGGGAGGCACAGAATCTGAAGCAGGCTCCAGGCTCTGAGCTGTCAGCACAGAGCCTGATGTGGGGCTCAAACTCACAGACTGTGTGATCATGACCTGAGCTGAAGTTGGACGCTTAACTGACTGAGCCACACAGGCGCCCCTATTCTCAGTTTTTAAGAGTCTCTTATGGTTTGGCTCCTCCCTAACTTTTTTTTCCTTCCCCTCCCCCCTGGTCTTCTGTTAAGCTTCTCAGGATCCACATAAGAGTGAAAACATATGGTATCTGTCTTTCTCTGTATGACTTATTTCACTTAGCGTAACACTCTCCAGTTCCATCCATATTGCTACAAAAGGCCATATTTCATTCTTTCTCATTGCCAAGTAGTATTCCATTGTGTATATAAACCACAATTTCTTTATCCATTCATCAGTTGATGGGCATTTAGGCTCTTTCCATTATTTGGTTATTGTTGAAAGTGCTGCTATAAACATTGGGGCACAAGTGCCCCTATGCATCAATACTCCTGTATCCCTTGGATAAATGCCTAGTAGTGCAATTGCTGGGTCATAGGGTAGATCTATTTTTAATTTTTTGAGGAACCTCCACAATGTTTTCCAGAGCGGCTGCACCAGTTTGCATTTCCGCCAACAGTGCAAGAGGGTTCCCATTCTCCACATCCTCTCCAGAATCTGTAGTCTCCTGATTTGTTCATTTTAGCCACTCTGACTGGCATGAGGTGTTAACTCAGTGTGGTTTTGATTTGTATTTCCCTGATGAGGGGTGACGTTGAGCATCTTTTCATGTGCCTGTTGGCCATCCGGATGTCTTCTTTAGAGAAGTGTCTATTCATGTTTTCTGCTCATTTCCTCACTGGATTATTTGTTTTTCGGGTATGGAGTTTGGTGAGCTCTTTATAGATTTTGGATACTAGCCCTTTGTCTGATATGTCATTTGCAAATATCTTTTCCCATTCTGTCGGTTGCCTTTTACTTTTGTTGATTGTTTCCTTTGCAGTGCAGAGGCTTTTTATCTTCATGAAGTCCCAATAGTTCATTTTTGTATTAAGAAAATTTTTAACCAAAACTTTACATCTCAGTATTCTGAGGAAAAGAGAGTAAGAGAGTACACCCTCAGGAAAATAGCTGATGAGAAGCCTGGGGCCTGGGTTAGCAAGATGGGGTGAGAACTCACCTGGTGGGTGATAGGAGGCGTGAGTGGTGAAGGGAGCACAACCAGAACCCAGGTCTCCTATGGAATCTGCATTTTTAGGAGGCTACCAAGGATGCTATTGTACCCATTCAGCACTTGAGCCTTATAGCTCTCTGCCACATTTCCCCAGGTTACAAAATGGCTGGCTTTGTAAATTGCTAGAGAGTTTTTATTTATTTCTTGTGTAGGAAGCGACACCTCAAATATCATGAAACCTCCCTTTAAGGGTTTCCTACCTGAGTGCAGGCACAGAGTGGGATTTCCCTCAATCCATAACATGCACACACTAGATATATGTTATAGTAAGGAAAGCTAAAAAAAAAAAAAAAAGATATTTCCTTTTTGTTCCTGCTCCAGTTTAGCACCAATAGAAAGAGAGATGTAGAAATCAGACAGATGGAAACTAAAGTATCAGCTTTGAGGGGCACCTGGGTGGCTCAGTCGGTTAAGGGTCTGACTCTTGATTTTAGCTCAGGTCATTAGATCGAAGCCTGCATTGGGCCCATGCTGAGCTTGGAGTCTGCTTAAGATTCTCTCTCTTTCTCTTTCTCTCTGCACCTCCCCAGCCCACTTGCTCTCTCCCTTAAAAAAAAAAAAAGGAAGTATCAGATTGGAGAATGATGCTTAGGTCTGTGGACAACTGAGCTTACAAACACTTTAGCTCTGTATTAATCATACTCACTGGGTCATGGCCAGGGGAGCCTAGGCATGAGAAGTCCAAAGCAGGTACACTTGGCAAGTAGAGAACTCCTTAAAAGAGAAACAGCAAGTGCCAACCATTCCTTAGTTCCTTTTTTCCAACTTGCCATTCTGAGAAAGGAATAGAGGGATGATAAGAGAGCAACTCTAATTGTGGAAATACTTCATATGAAAACATGAGGATTAAGAAGTAAGTGTTCCCTGGGGTGCTGTGCTGACAGCACGGAGCCTGCTTGGGATTGTCTCTCTCCCTCTCTCTCTGTCCTTCTCCTGCTTGCGTGCTCTCTCAAGTAAATATACATTAAAAAAGAAAGAAAGAAAGAAAGAAAGAAAGAAAGAAAGAAAGAAAGAAAGAAAGTGTTCCCCAACAATAAATATAAGAAAACAGCTATTCCTATTGAGTTTAACATATGATATAAAGAAGTAAAATGTCATGAATTTACATGCCAATAATTGAGAAAAAAATTTTTTAGAGAGAACACACAAGAAAGGGAGAGGGGTGAGGCAGGGGATAAGAGAGAGAGAGAGAGAGAGAGAGAGAGAGAGAGAGAATCTTAAGCAGGCTCCATGCTAAGTTGCAGAGCCCAACATGGGGCTCGATTCCACTACCCTGGGATCGTGACTTGAGCCGAAATTAAGAGTGGGATGCTCAACTGACTGAGCCACCCAAGCACCCTGAGACATTTTTTTACATGTCAAAAATAAATCCCATAAAGAACACTGACTAGCTCAAAAACTCTTTCATCATTTAAGGAAGGAAAAAGCCTACTTTCAAAAACTTTTAAACTTACTTTAATAACATACAGAACAATGGCTACATTAATTACATATTATTTCTTATTTATGAAAATTTCCACTGGAGTGTCTACATGGCTATGCTACAGACTTGTTCAAGGTTCCATGCACTCTTGGAAGTAAAGGCAGACGTTTCTTTAAGAAGGTCTCTGACTCATGATTATGACAGCAATGAATTCAACAAAGACGCCCATCTGCCTGAATTAGGAATGCTTTACCATATTAGCAAATCCAGGCTGGTGACACCAGGGGAGAAATGTGGCTACCCACAGATCTCTTATGGTTTTTGTCACTGGGCTGCCTGTCCCCTAGAGATGTCAGTTTCTACTTCAACCCTTCCTTAATGAAACTGTTTGGCTGAGGCACAAAGAGGTTCCAGGACGAAGGAGGGCCTACTCCCCGGAGTCTGAGGTGCTGGCCCTTTAAGACTGGCTTGCACAGAAGTGCATTCAAGCTAACCTGAAACCCAGCAATGCCAGGAGTAGATTCAGTTCTGGTTTGAGTTAAGCTGGGTCTGAGAGAGTCCCTTCCTTTACACAGAACATTTGCAAACATTAAAAAGTGAACTGGGCTTACTTCAGCGTTAAAGCTTTATGGTGTTATGGGACAAAGAGGAAGATAATTCAGTTAGGGAGTAACACAACCACTTTTGATAAATTACACTTTTAGGTCATCTCAGATGCAAAAGGGGTATTTACTGGAAGGGAGCAGGGTGGTCTCCTCGACTAATTTATTCCCAAAGTTCGCCAGTGTTGGGAAGGAAGGGTACCTGGCTGTCTGTCAGGTTCTCTGTTGGAACACACCCTGTTGGAGAGAATGTTTTGCCTATTCGCAAAGGGCAGCAGCATCTCTTTCAAGTGATTTGTTATAATGACGATGATTATTGTTGGATTATTACAGTCGCCCACTGGCAGGATTATAGTTAAAAATTTGGCAGTGTTTGCATTATAAATGACTATTTTTACAGTTCAGCCATAAAAGTTTACTTAGGTCTGAAATTTGATATACAAGCTCTCCATCCAGGAGTGCTTTCCTTTCAAAGAGAATTTTAAAAAATGGTTAATAAAATTGGTCTGTCTAATTTTCCTGAGTTATATGAGTATTTTGGAAAAACAGAAATGTATCATTTGTATAGGCTCTCTACACTTCTTCTCAGTTGGCCTTGAGTTTAAACAAGATGCTATAAAATTTAAATTATTCAAACTGAGCTTGGATGTACTGAAAGAAATGATATTATGCACAGGGCTAGACTAGAGAAAAGGAGAGGAACAGACAGTCTTTGTGTTTAACTTTAAAAACTCTATCTGTGGCCCAGAAGTAGAAGCCCTTTTGGAACAATTATCACTTTGCATTTTCATTATGCATTTTATACCTCTAAGTACATAATCACCTGCTCATGTCTATCTGATAAATAATGAGATTTTTATTTCACATTTGCATTGTTAATTACAGTATATTACAGAAGTAAGATACCAAGCATCTGTTATTAATAGAATGTAATTTTTTTTTTAATAACAAGGGCACTTTAAATAGACAAAGAAAAAGCACCCTTTATTGGAGGCCACCCGGATCTGTTGATAGCTTTGCTTTTCATTTGTACTAAAGGTAAATGAGGCAGGAATGGAGGAAAATACCACATGAACTAAAGCTATCAAGATAAAATATAAATGTGAATTACAGTTTGGCAAGAGTTCATGTCCTTACCCTTGAGGAAGGAGTCAATTTTGTAAATGCCAGTGCAATTAGAATACATTTAGTGTTGAAAAGATGAAAAGTCCAACCCATGAATTCCCTTTAAGAGTCTGATAAACTCTGGTCACAATATGAGGGTCCAGCTGGAAGAGCCAATTCTAGTGGTCTCAGGATCATTATCTTTACTACTAAAAGATGGTTCTTCTGAGCACAGTCACTTACTTCCCCAACTTCCATGCCTGGGGTCTTACTGAGAGGTGGCGTGGTGGTCTAACAGCCTTGGAACTCTCCATCTGCCTTTTACAATAACCACCTAAGTGGTGGTTACCTGTCTGAGTAAATGAGAAGCACTGGCATTGTACTGGTATTGTATTAGAGTGCAAGTAAATACACTGTGAAAAGCAGACACATGCTAAAATACAAGTAATCAAGTAATGACTGCCCTTTGGGAAAAGCTCTGCACGGGTCAGTGTTGGATGCATTCTTTTTTGGCAACAGATTTTACCACCTTACCAGCTGCCATAGTGGGATACAGAACTCTTCTAGCACCACAAACTCCCTTAAGCTGCTCCTTAATAATCATACCCTCCACTCAACCCCAACCTGATATATTCTCCATCACTATGATTGTCATCTTGAGAACGTTATATAAATGGAATCATACAGTATGTAACCCTTTGAGATTGGTTTTCTACTCAGCATAATGCCCTTGAGATTTATCTAAATTGTTCATGTATCAGTAGTTTACTCCTTTATATTGCTGAGTAACTTTCCATTGTGTGGGTGTACTGCTGTTTGTTTATCCATTCACTCATGGAAGGACTTTGGGGTTATTATAAGTAAAATTGCTGTAGACATTAATGTACAGGTTTTTGTCTACACACAAGTTTTTATTTCTTTAGCAGAAACATGCAGAAATATGACTGCTGGGTCATAGGGTAAGCGCATGTCTAACTGTGTAAGAAGCTGACAAACCATTTTCCAATGTAACTTTGCCACTTTACATTCCTACCAGCAGAGAATAAAAGACTCAGTTGTTCTTCATCCACACCAGGAGTTGGTATTTATACTTCAGGCATTTTAATAGGCGTGTAGTAGTGTATGTCCTTGTAGCTGTAATTTGCATTTCTCTATTGGCTAGTGACACTGAACAACTTTTCATGTATTGTTTACCATCCATATATCCTCTCTGGTGAAGGGTCTGTTCAAGTCATCTGAAGTATCAAGTTCAAGTCAAGCTTTGAAGAAGTTTTGCTCTGTGTTATGATTGCACTCTCCCTAGTGTACTTTCACAAGAGGCTGTAGTAATAAATTAAATTTCTTTCCAACTATTGTGAATGCTGGCCATGCTGTGATGGGACATGGGAAGCTCAAAAAAAAAAATCTTGTCATTTTCTTCTAATATATCTTTTCTTGGTTCCATATTCCATGTCTGTATGCTAGGAATACTCCTTTTTGTTTTTCGGCAGGGACAGAAAAATCTCACTAAATTCAGATGATGAACGGAAGGGGGTGGATGGAGTCAGGATGCCACAAACGAAACTGTAGGTGAAAAGATGTTTTTTACAGAAATGTAGGTAGAAGTCTGACTCCTATCGAGAAATCATATAAGTTATGTATAAATGTTAAATATACCATAATAGTTGATTTAGTGGGTGACTAACCCCATTAAAAAAATAGAATGAGAATTCAGAATTGACTTTATAAAAGGAATCTTTCATCCAGCTTTAGTGTGCATTCAAAATATTAGTTGACTTGAAAACTTTACTTTTTTAGGTCTGAATCTTTTTCTTAAATTAAGGTACATCTGAAAATTCCTAGGAAAGTGCATTTTAAATACTGAAAAGTATATTTAAGTAATTTAAGTAAAATAAAATTTATGAATTTTAAAATTAAAAAAAAATTGAAAATCTAACCAAAACACGAATGTCCTTTAATAGAGAAGAAAAGGTGTGACTTAAGAAGTTGAAGAAATAATTAAAGACCTTTCATATGAGGGATTTATATTGAGTCTTTCATATCAGAATTCCTTTACTTAAAGCTACCTCCTTAGACCCGGGCACTCAGGCTCCCTGCCTTGTATCCTACCTGTTAGAGAGCCTGCTTTGGCTCAGTTTCAGTGCTTTCCTCCCTTCAAGGAGAGAACTGGGAGCAGTCAGTGGATGCCCACTTGGAGCATTTCCAAGATGTTCCCCCTGCAGGAACACCTCAGGTCCCAGGTACCTAGAATTCCCTGCCCAGAGGGACTGAACCTGCTTCCGGGGCCAGCACACTTCTTCCATAGCACCTCTTTCCTCTTCCTCCCCAGGGCTCACCAGGGGATGCTTTTTTGTGGGGTGTGATTGTGGACTGGGTTTGCATTGCATGCTGGGGTTCCCCATCCATGCATATGAAGCTTTCCCTGCCCAGGATGGCGCCAGGCATTGGGCTAGGGTACCAGGTAGGAGGTGGGGAGCATTTGTACTCTAACTCTGGGCCCCACAAACAGCGCCTGCTTGTAAGAATGACCTACAAGTTTTCAGAAGAAATATATGTCAAGCTTCATCTCAAAATTCATTTACGCCACAACTGAAATATTTCCACTTTTTAATTCATGTGGTGTGTTTCATACTCTAACAGAGATACTCTTTCTGACAATTTGTATAATACTTAGTCTGTACTGTGCAATTTAGAAATTAATTCTATTCTGTCACTTACAATGAGCTGTTGTTTTGAGTTTTATTTTCTTTTTGTCTCCAACCGAACTGTAAGTCCCTAGAGATAGAAAATAAGACGTATGCCTCCATGGTATGTACCTCCTATATCTAGAAGATTTTTGAATACAGAGGAGGTAATAGATATTTTTTGCTTGATTGATAAACCTGTAATGCCTTATACATATGTTAAACAAGAGTTAGGCTAACAGTTTTAAAACCTGAGTTTGTGGAGAAAAAGAAGCAGTTTCTCTGGTACAAAAGGAAATAATAAATAGGGGAAGGGAGAGGGAAAAGCAAAGGAAGTCATTTGAGCATCTGGCTTAACTCTGGGATTGAACATGAAAATGTAGCCTGTACAGGCTCCTCCCCTTCCCTATGTCCCACCAACACCTCAGAGTCTTTAAAATTGATAGGCAGACCTAGGTAGAATCCAGGAGACCAGGCCAATTTCAGTTGTAAAAACAGTGGCAAGCAAGGGATTTGAAGAGCTCTGTTGTTTCACAGCAAACAACTTATTTGTGCCCAGATCAAAAGTAAATAAACAGAATGGTTTTGAGTGTGATTAAGAGGATTACATGTTAGAGAATCTGCTTTTGCTATTATAGCACAATCAACAGTAACCCCCTCTGCTTTTCTGCTCTGACAACACCAAGTTTTCCCATAAAAATATCAACTAAAGTCATCTTATTCTTCTCAAAATCAGTTTCTGTTATTTTTCTAAGGTTGGTAGCATGAATTCTTTGACAGTTAAAGGCTTTCATTTGTCTTATACTGTAGCATGGTTTGAGTTAGCTATTTTTAGACTAGACTAGACTCCTCGCCAACTGCCTGTGTATCTGGGTCTACTCTGAGAATGGGACCATGCTTCCCACAAAGCAGAGGATCTCCGAGTGTGGTCCAGGGACCACAGAGAGCCCCAAGACACTTAGGAGGTGTGCAGAATCTATGTTATGTTCATAATAATACTGATGCATTATTTGTCTTCTCACTCTCATTCTCTTATGAACATACAGTGGAGTTTTCCAGAGGCCACATGACATGATGACACCTTTGCTCTGATGAATAGTGGACTATGTCTTGTATTCTGGAGTCTTAAAGATTTCTCAGTCTTAATTTCTAATATAGAAAATACCCATAGCTATAACCCACAAAAATAAAAATTCATCAGGGTTCCCAATTTCAAGAGTATAAAAAGGATCCTGGGGGTAAAAGTTTGAGAAGCACTGTCTTAAAGACGAAAACGACTACCTAGATCTTCAGTCACTCTTTGAGTATACCAAAGTTCAGTGGAAAATCAGAGAGATGATTAAAAGTTAGAAAATCAGATTTATAAGAAGAGGTGGAAGGAATGGGGATCGATCAGCCCAGAGGAGAGAAGCTGGAGAGATGCCTTAATAATGATCTTCAGGTATGTGAAGAGTTGATGTACAGAACAAGGAGAGGCTGGCTGACTCAGAGCGCAGTGTGGGAGATTCAAGCCGGAGATAAAGAAGGATTCTCTGACAGGGGCTGTTAAACAGCAGAGTGGGTGACTGACGGGCTTGTGGAATCTCCTCCTCTGGAGGTCTTTAAAAAACAGCTAGATTTCCATCTGTCTGGGATGATTTAACTCTGGCCATGCCAGAAAGCTGAGGGTATGGAACAGATGAAGTCTTGGGCTCCCCTTCCACCCCTCCCCCCCCCCTTGATTCTGTAATTAACTTGATGAAAGGAGCTGTGGCTATTTGCAGTGTAGGGTTTAGACAGGCATGTGCTTGCTGATCTCGGGATAGGTCTTGTGTGGGAAAGCCAGAGGTTAGCTTTATGGCTGGTGGCGATCTGTATCATCCAGGAACATGATTGATGCCTGGAGACATTCATTTGAGGTCAGACTTAGAAGGATTGGGCCCTAGCCCCCTGCCTAACCTTTCTCATTGTCTAAGACCAGTGAGAACACGAATTTGATAGGCTAATTTTAGTCAGCTTAGGTGGGACCTGGAAAATTTCAAATATTAGATGTAGATGTAGGTTTTTGGGCATGAAATTCTCATGATTCTAAAAGAAAAAAAATGCAGTTCTTAATTTTATAGAAGGACAGTATCAGAAAGTCTGAATGGAAAGTATGAGAATAATGCTCTTCATGGACACAGGCTTTCAATTTTACTGTGTAGTAGTACTTTATCTTTCCTTATGGAATTAGTATTATTTTATTGCTTCTAGTTTTCAAATGTTTTGCATTTTGGAAATTAGAGTTTGATGTTTCCCTGTACTGGGTCAGAGATCCAGAGCAGCAACCAAATTCCAAGGTAGTTCGTTTTCCCTTGCTTATCACTTGAATTTCCGTGAACTTTGTGCTTGGGCCAAAAAAAAAAAAAAAAAGAGGAAGGAAGGAATGCAAATTTGCTGGGTTTACTGTTGGATCCTGATAGTAGGGACAACATGGTAGAAATCAGTAAAACCATCTAGGATAATGAGCTGGATTAGAGAATATAAATGAGATTTTATCTAAATGTAGACCCAATCACCATAGTCTGTGTTGACACTTAAAAAATATTTGGATCATGCATTAACTTGTCTTGGGTTGATTGATAGAAAGCAGAGGAAGAAGACAAGGCTGGGAAGACCCCCGTGGGTACTTTTTGCAGTGTAGTTTGATCAGATATCATTTAGGAAAACAACCGTGGCAGATAGCAGATAACCCCTTTGTGGGAAACGATTACCAGGCTCTACCTATCTCCAAAAGATTCCAAGAGGCTACTGACCTCTTTTTTGACAAAGCCTTGGTGTTGAATGATACAGGAAGACCAGGCCTGGGGCAACATGGTAAATAATGCTTTGTGTCCCAGAGAAGAGAAAAATGGGATAACTTCATAGAAGCTGTAAGACAATAAACCTCTTTAATTATTAAGACTCATATCATGCAAATACTCAATTGAAAGAAGACATTTTCCAAACTTATTCTGTGTCTCACATCCTCATCCTTTGATGTTAAAAGGGAGAGAAAAAGGGAAAGAGGAAGGAAAGGAATTTCTGTTTTTTGAAAGCATAGCATTAACCTAGGAAAAGCATTATTCTGAAAGGTATCTAGTAAAATATCACAGATGTAATTTTATATATATATATATATATATATATATATATATATATTACACACACACACACACACACACACACACACACACACACACACATTTATTTATTTTTGGGAGAGCACAAGTGGGAGAGGAATAAAGAGAAGGAGACAGAGGGCCTGAAGTGGGCTCTGAGCTGATAGGCTGACAGCAGCGAGCCCAATGTGGGGCTCAAACTCATGAACTTGGAGGTCATGACCTGAGCGAAAGTCAGAAGCTCAACCAACTGAGCCCACACGAGTGCCCCCACAGATGGAATTTTAAAATGAGCTTCATAATGTCCTTGTTTCCTAAAACCACTCTTGCGGCTAAACTAGCTAAAATAGCAAAGGTAAGAACAGGCTGCTGGGTAAAAAGCTTATCTTCTTTGTGGATTAAGAAGGAAATGTTTTTTCTTTCTGGGCCCAGCAAACTAGTGACCATGAAGATCTGCTTAAGACTCTATGGCTAGGAAAGGGAAACATCACTGCTTTGTTTTTGTTTTTGTTTTTGTTTTTGTTTTTGCCCCATTCTAAGCCAATGGCAACCCCAGCTAGAAGTTATGGGTGTGTGTTACAGAAAGTCAGTTTGAAGCTTTGACTTTCCCTTCATTTACCCAAGTTATTCTTCAAGCCCCTACCTCTTTCTGCTGTGCTCTTAACTGTGCTTTCTCCAATTGTCTTCCAACCAAAATTTTACTCATTTTCCAAGACTCAGCTCTCATTCTACTGTGGCCTCCATACCTCCCAGAACCTCAGAGCACCACTCACCTGCTGTGTAAGACTTACTACTATTTGCCTTGCATTAGAGTTATTTGTGTGTATATCCATGTTTGTCACTTAATTGTGTGCTTCTATAGGGAGCCAAGTTATTTTTTTTTTCAGATCTGAGTCTTACACCTAATAGATGCTCAATTAATGTTTACTACTGAGTTGAACTTGATTTAGCACATCTTTTCCAGAAAAGGAATAAGATCCAGATGCTAACTAGTGGATTTTACTTCTGGATGTATATTTATTAGACCATTCAGGGGGCTCCTGAGTGGCTCAGTCAGTTGAGCATCCAACTCTTGATTTCGGCTCAGGTTATGATCCCAGGGTCGTGGGATTGAACCCCTCATCAGGATCTGCACTGAGTGTGGAGCCTGCTTAAGATTCTCTCTCTCTCTCTCTCTCTCTCTCTCTCTCTGCCCTACCCCCCCACTCTCATGCTCTCTCTAAAATAAAAAGCCCATTCAGCAGGACAACATAACTTACACATTCAAAAATAGAAGTAATGCAAAAATCCATTGCTAAATGCATATTTATTCAATTCATTATACTTTAACAGGATAGTGACTGCAAGAATGCATGTACATGAATGCACATGTGTGTGTGTATATATATATATATACATACATATATATGTATATATATATATATATATATGAATTTAGACAATTCATGTCTACATTTTAGTTTTTCTGCTACAAACCAAACAAAATCAAGAAACACTAGAAAAAAGTAAAACATTTAAAACATATTAAAATCCTTGGTGAATTGGGGCACCTGGGTGGCTCAATTGGTTAAGCATCTGACTTCAGCTTGGGTCATGATCTCACAGTTCATGGGTTCGAGCCCTGCATCAGGCTCTGTGCTGACAGCTCAGAGCCTGGAGCCTGCTTCGGATTCTGTGTCTCCCTCCATCTCTGCCCTTCCCCTGCTCACACTCTCTCTCAAATAAATCAACATTAACAAAAAAAAAAATCTCAATCCTTGGTGAATAAATCATGATTTTTATATGAAAAACAAAATAAGGAAGAGTAGAATAAGTAAAATTATTACTTTGTATCTTCCTAAAAGATTTTTCTTAGTTTTATAAAAATACTGTGCTTTGAAAGGCTGGTATATTTCCTAAATTTTTATACTAATAGTCATGTACTGAAAAAATATGTAAAGATGACATCTAAAAAGTAATATAGTCAGTGGTTTTATTTTTCCTCTGTCCTTTACGTGGGGAAAATTACAAATTATTTTCAAGGGAGCAACGTGACATTTCCACAGATGGGTACTTTCTAGGACAAATGTAAACTGCAGAACAAATAACTTTTTTTTCCATGGGAAATGGTATCTGTAGTTGTTACAAAGCATACCTTAAAATGAAAACACTTTGAATAATTACTGTTGGAGATATAATTGTATTTAAGTTTCTGCATGACCTGCGTATTTATTCTGTTTCTGATTCCTCCACCAAATTAATTTTTCCAACCAGCTTTCAAATTTGAATTAATTTCTGCTTTGAGTGAATATAGATGTGTGAGAGGGTGTGCAAGTATATTTTACAGCACATTTTTAAGGCTTCTTTTGAGAGATTTGTTTTTGTAAAGTTCATTATGCTTGATTGCATAGATTTTTTTTTTTCCTGTTAGGGGCAGAAATCAAGATTCTAATTGTTTTGTTTTAATGTATGGAACCAGAAACACAGAGTGGGTCCCACAGCCTGGCAGTGACAACACTTGGTTTGACTGCATTTGGGACTTATTTTCTATAATGCACTTAAAAAAATTTCACACCGGTTTGCTTATTTTTCAGGAAAATCATGCCCTTGGTAGAAACTGTATTGATTGCAATATTCATGAAAAGTGCAGAATCTGTGATCTAAAGAACATAGGCTCTAAAAAGATTGACTTAAAAGCATTTCTCATTTTATCCTTCAGTTTTCCAGAAGGTCCTGGGGAGAAGCACTTTCAACCTTGATATGAGCAGGATTCTCAGTGTAGAATAGACTCCAAGTTTGGTTAGACCACAATGAAGTGTGTTGAAAGCCATTAGCAATTAAGAGCATGGCTCTGTGCTGATTTGCTTTATGGTATATTTCATGCTGCTCATGCACAGTAGGTAAGACACATGGATTCAGCATAAATTTAATTTTGCACATTAAGTAAAGTGCAATAGATAAATTATGCCTGAAGAGGAGCCACCAGCTGCTGTAGCCACTTCAACTAATGTACCCCGGAGGTGCCTGAGCACATCAGTTGTGTCGAACCACTAATGCATCCTGGATATCTGCATGGATATATTTGCTGTGTGGAGCCAGGAGTAGCCTCCTGGCTCTCAGGGAGGGGCCAGGGAAGGGAAATGGTCCAGCTTCCTGGGGCTGAGCTGCCCTCCCCTGCCCCACACCCCTGGCTCTTGAGTGTGCTTTGCCATGGTTGGCCTCATTCAAGAGCTTGGTGGAAGGGTCCTAGACAGGATTTTCCCACGACCTGGGGAAGTGAGAAGGAGCAGAAGAGACCCCAAACATCCCTCCCCTGGCTTAGTTGAAGAATCCAGAGTCCATATGAAAGGGGCATTCCACTGAGGATTCAGAGATCGGAAAGGATGCATTACTGCAAAGATGGCTGAATTAGAGCTGCTGGGGGAACACTTACTGTTGAATTTCTTGGCAACCTTGGACCTCATTTCTCAACCTTAATGTTCACTTTATGGTCATTTTTTTTTGGTATTTAATATATCTACATCCCATACAGGGAATTGAAGCAGAACACTCTGTGGGCTTTAAGGAAGAAAACAGATCTCCATTCTGTGGCAGGATTCATTCCTGTGGCCAAGAATGGTGATGACGTGCTTTAAGTTATTTGAAATGAGTAAGCAGTTACAAGTTCCACTGGAAATGTGGCTCCGATCTTTTTCAGCCAAACCCTGATAATGGAAGTTTCATCCTCTTGGCCATCCCCTCCTGGGGCCCTGTGACTGCACCTGTTTCAGGCTTGTGCTCTTTCCCACGAGGTGTGGCAGAATGCCTCGTCGGCGCCTGTCATCATGTCCTTTTGCCCATTGGAAGCACCCTGGCAGGGCTGGCTTTCTCCTAATAGTACATTTGCCATACCCTTTTCTATGGTAAGTGGACTCTATTAGCTGCTGCTGTACCTTAAAAAAGGAAACCCAAACACACTGAGGCACATGACAAAGTCAGAATGGATAATCAAAAAGTAGTAACAGGAACCATGTACCACAAGTCAGCCCTTATGCTAAGTCCTTCAGGTGCATCATGTATCTAAGTTCTCATGGAAACCCCATCATCATTTTCCTTTTGCAGAGAAGCAACCTGAGGTTTCAAAATTCAAATCACTTGTCCACGGGCTGATGAGACTGGTAAAAAGCAGAGCTGGTGTTCAAATCCAGACAGCTGGATGTGCAACGTGTGTTCGACACCGTCACGTTACTCTGTTTTGTGCCGCACTTCAGTACACTTTGCATTTGAGCTGTGATTTCCCCCCCTGGAGGACAGCACAGGCTTTCTTCAACACTTTTTTTTTTTTTTGGAAAATTTTAGAGACAAAGCAGATCACTCTGCCTTTAAATGGAAAATTTCTCTTGAAAGGAAACTTAAGATGTTCTTCATGTAGGAAATCTATTCATGACGAATTGTTTCTGTTCCCTCAGATGTTCCAGAGGAAAATTCTGAGATGAGAGCAAAGAGAGACTCCTGTAATCCATTGGCTAGTTGACTGATTTACAGAGATCAACCTCACTTTGGAGATTTCCAATGCTCCTTTCTAGAAGAACACAAGCCACAAGAATAATAATGGATTCTGGGTCTGCCAAGGCCCTTCCTTGGGTTCAGTTAGAGGAGAAGGATTGAGGAGGGACCCTTCCAAGGATGCACTGGAGCTTGTTTGCATCAGCTTCAAAAGCCCTTTGTGCATATATCTTCCCAATTCCGCAGGCAGTGACATCATATTGATAGCTTGAAACTGGCCATGGTAGGAGTCTTTATACCACAGGAATTTGTAAGCACCACAAATCAGGGTTGGTCTCTCTCTCTCTCTATTTCTTTTTAAGAGAGTCAGTTGTGAAAGATTTACCAGGACTACATGTAGCTCCATGGCCTCATGGGCCTTTATGACTGTTCTGGATACCTGGTAGTTTAGTTTGTTTGTTTGTTTTCTTGAGAGAGACAGAGACAGGGAGAGAGGGAGAGAGAGAGGATGTAAGTGAGCAAGGGGCAGAGACAAAGGGAGAGAGAGAGAGAAGCAGGGCTCACCTGGGGCTCATCCAAAGTGGAGTTCCTGCTCACCCCATGCGGAGCTCAAGCTCACCAGAAGCGGGGCTCATGCTAACCCTTTGTGGGAATCGAACTCAGGAACTGTGAGATCATGACCTGAGCCAAAGTCAGATGCTTAATGACTGAGCCAGCCAGGTGCCCTATACTTGGTAGTTCTTGTTCCACTAGTTAGCTCTTTACAACTCTTAAAGAGAGAAATAACTCTCATCATCAGCACAAAACTCTATAACACATGAAGCATCGTGTTGCATTTTAGCAATGCTGAAAGTAGTCATTATTTATTGGGGCAAACAGAAGGTGTTGCAATACTAATAACCATGTTTACATGCAACCCTGAAAGTGAGTATATAGTAGTACAGTGCTCCAAGTAAGACCTTTCCTTACATACATCCACGTCCTACACAACAGAAGATTCTAAGAATGTTAAATGAAAGAAGATGCGTATTCTTGGGCAGAGATTATTGCTCTCCACTGAAATGCTCTTCACCAATGACTATTTCTACTTTGGATCCTGTTTGCACGGACTAGGATCACAATGGCTTGTAAATTAGGCATTAGATTCTCAGGATTCCACACATAACTTTGCTTAATATTACCCACAGGCCCTAGCCATATCATTTAATCCATCCGCATATGAATTGCCTCTCTTTCATTTAGGGTTCTGCAGTTGCAGGCAACAGACCCTAATTTAAGCAGCGAAGAAATTTACTGGATAATTTTGGGGTGGCTCAAAGAACTGACGGGACGTGGAAGAACCAGACTTCCTGAGAAGAACTGGCACCAGGGGATGAGCATAAACCAGTCACTTTCTTGGTAGCACACAACCACCGGGGAAGAAATCAGCCACAGCCATTCCCCCTCCTGGCACTGCAGTCATTTTAAAATACGTGGGAGGGACAGGGACAGAGCACCTTCACATAAACAGGAGAAAGGCAATTCCCCCAAAGGGAAGCAGGATGCATTACCAAAACATTAAAAAATTGATGCAGTATGGTCACTACAACATTCAAGGCAGAAGACTAGAAACTAGTGTTCGGTTCACAAATAATTTATAAAATATTTTAAACTTCTGTGATAAAGTTCTGAAAACCTTACTCAAGAGTCTCATAACCTTGAGCAGGTTTTTGTTTACACACTGATATTTAAAAGTCTAAGAGTCAAATTTGTGCTTCATTATTCAAGCCCATGAGCTTATATTAGATCCAGTCCTGGTTCCACTCACATCTGTACCCTTGTGTTTTCTTTTGTGCTCTATGCCTACTTCTAATTTATATTATGTAGCTAGCTATATTTTACACACGTTCTTAAGCTCCCTAGGATCTTATTTTGTAACAAGGTAGCCTATAAATAGATACATGCAATCATTTCTTAGGACTCTTTTCTAATTTTAATATCCTATTGTTCTCATTCAGAAAAATCGGGTATTCAAATGAACAGAAAATGTTCTCTTAAATTCAAATATAACATCAGAGTCACCCTGTCTTGACTGATACTTACTCAAAACAGAGTTGCATTTTAAATCTCTTTACTTAAATTCACATGCAGAGGAAAGCAATACCATAGAAGTAAGAGGAATGGTAATTATTTCCCTGGAGAACAATAATTTTGCAATAAATTTCAAAAACAGCACGATTTAGCAAATTAAGCTTAGAGCCAAGGATATTAAATAGAGTTAACTTTGTAGAAATAAATTCTGATACCACAGGCTTCAAACATTACTTTAAATGTATTCATTTTGGAGGAAAAAAAAAATCCAGTGAAGGGGCCCTTAAGGGTTTGGTTTGGGATGTTGGGTTTTGTTTTTAAAGACTGAAGGAGTGAAACCTTTCTCACACCAGGCAGGATATAATGAATATATGTCTATATGTGCACTTTATTTTGATATTACTAGACTGCTGAATAAGCAATATTGATAGCAACATCCCCTTCAAAGGAAACTTGTACTTTGTAACCATGCTTCTGTGCTTTGGCAACTCCACATGGAAACAGTATTTCTTTGATCCTATATTTAGTACTGATATTGTTTATGTTCAAATGTTAAAAATAACTCTGTAAAGCCACATGCCCTAAGGTTAATAAAGGCACATTCTCACCTTTTAGAAGGGTTTATAAGAAATCTAGGGCCACCTTCTGTAGCCATACTCAACTACAAGTCTGATAGGGCTTGAACTGAATGATAGTTTGTTAATGAAAATCTTCTTTCTGACTCTCTCCTCAATGCATGTGCTTAGGCCCACTGAATTGCTACATGGGCTTTTCTTGGCCCAGTCTTTGCTGAAGAGAATCAAAGCATCCATCTGAAAGAAAAAAGAGAGAAATAAAGAGAGAGAGAAGGAAAAAAGAAGACGGAGAAAGATACACCATGGATAACACACACGTGTGTGCACACACACACACCCTACCTGTCAAGCTAGCGATCTATCAATCTAGCTGTAATAGGTCAACTTATAAGATATCAGAAAGCTTATTGTATATAAGTTTGGCTTAAACTCACCTTTCATGAATAATTGAGATAAAAGCTTATGTAGTTCCCTATTAGGGTTATTAGAAATTACTAACCGCCCTATCTCGCTTCTGTAACCTCACCTGCTTGCTAAATAGATAACTTAGGTTGCAAAAAGCTCCCCCACCCCTTCTACCAAGATCTAGCCTAGGCAAGACCAACATGTAAAAAGTCACGAACTCACTGCCCCACGGTATCTTAGGTGTCTAACTATGGTCATTTTAAACCCTCTTAGGACAAAGAACTTTAAATTGATAGGTTCCCGCCAAAACTAACGTCTGTGTGTCACAATATAATTGGCTGCCATGAAATGCTATAGACTGTAATTGGTTAACTAAATAATGACGTACTCTGACTTGCTAAAATCCATATTAGCTCACTGCTACCTTTGTTCGGGGCCATTCTCTGCACTTTTCTCCTTAAGATCAGGAGATCAGGTTTGGCCCGGCCGTGAACAAAATCTTGCCTTGCTTCTATTCGGCGTCTGGTGGTTTTTTTCGAAAGCACCCTGTTTCACTAGCGATCTATCAATTTCCATCTAATAGATACTGTCTTTTTCTCTGCTTTAATCGGGGAGAACCGTTCACAAATGGAAAGACACAAGTTGGCCCTCTCTTACTTGCTAGAAGCATCCCTCCCAAAGCGCTGATGCTGGTCTATTGTCAGACTACACGGCACTCTCTCATTAATATTAACCATTTCCTCTAAAGTGTCTTACTCTTTGACTCACTCTGTTTTAAGGAGCCATTATTCTTATAGTGGTTGCTAAGTCACCATCAAAGAATTCTCAGATCTTTGAAGCACGAACATACAGGAAATCGACATTATCAGTTCCTTGGTTTTTGCAGGTAGTGTGAAGTAATTTTTGAAAGACACGGAGAAACTGTGGTTGCGACCAACTAAGTCGAAATACATTCTACTCTAGGAACGCATGTTGCTGAAGAATTAACCACAGTGTTGCCAGTGTTGCTCTGCTACAGGTCATTACTACTGAAGCCTACCTAAACAACTGTGTGTTTGTGCGTGTGTGTGGAGTGTGTGTGTTTTGCCAAAGGTAACATCTGTTCTATTTATAGCTAGGATATTTTTGTAGAAGAAAACTGAGAATATACTTGGCCATTTCAATCTAATCAAGTTGAGAATTTAAGTTCCTTAATCTATTTACCGGTTGATAGGCTAGTTGGCTGCTAAGTAGGCATGGAGAAGTTTCTGTTTAGCTCTACTTTCATTTTTTTTTGTGAAGTGAAAAAGGTGACTCTGTGGCTTAGTAATCAGAGATGAACTATTCATAAAAGTGTCTGGTCGAATGCTTTCTTTGATTGCTGCTGATGAATCAAATGTTGTTAGTCAAACCTTGGCCTCCAAACACAAACTCACTCCAAACTTGCTTCTCCAATACCACGTGTGGCAAATCTGTGATCCTGCCAAACCACCTGAAAAGAATTATTTTCCTTGCACACAAAAAATAATTGTCAGTTCTTTAAAATTCAGACTGTCGAGGTTTTAATCAATTAAAACCTTTTCCACACCTCGGTAGCATTCCCAAAGGTTAAATATGTTTCTGTTCTTGCATCTACAGGATAATTATGGGAAAGTGAGCGAGTTTCTTTTCTGAAAAGATATGGAAACCAAGTAGTTATTTGTGCCCTGCAAATCCTTTTGGGTCTAGAGAACCAGCAAGATAATAAATTGTTTTGCTAAAAACAGGAAGTTTGGCAAAGACGCAAAAGTACAGCTAAACTTTGGCCAGGAAACCCAAAACACTGTGTTCTTCTTTGAAAGTATTTCCAGCAAGAAAAAAGTGGAGTGCCTTGAATACATAGTTTAAGAAACAGTGAAGGCATCTGGCAACATGAACCGCTTGCCAAGCTTGTGGTTGTGCTGTGCTTGCTGATGGAAAGATGTGCCAGTTTTCAATGACTTATGTCATGCACAGCTGGAAACTCACGCATAAATAAGATCTCGAATGTTGTGGAGCCCAAAAAGATTCGAGAAAATACCCACCCCCCCTTTTCTCTCCCTTCATCCAAACTGTAAAATATATTAAATAAAAGGCATTGCTTGGAGTTTAGATGGGGAAAAGCCAACTTCAGATTTCTCAGGGAAACCTGTTTCAAGGCAGGAGCGTTCAATCAGCTGAGACATTCTGGAAGTTGTTAGGTTTTTTTTCTCCCTCCCCCCTCCGTCAAATTCTTCATACTCACTCTTGCCAGCTTTATTAATATGATTGTGATTATGTGGCATCTGTTTTGGACAGAGCTGATAGGACTGTAATTTCCACTTTAGTCCATCAGTCTGGAAAGACTTCAAAATGTGGGCCAGAAAAAATAAAGAAATTAACCCAAGACGTCTGGAAAGGAGGGTATTGTGCTTCTGTCTGTTCAAGCTGCAGGGAACCCTGGGACATCTTGATTGGAGGAGGATGTGTTAGAGAAATGGTGCTCTTTGGGCATGCAGGGCCTCTTCCAGCTGGCAATGGTGATGGGACTCCTTTTATTCTCCCTCTACACTGAGTGATTTGGCTTGCAGTTTTGAACTTAGGATTCAAGGAAAGGAACTTCCAATTTTAGTGCTTACCACTTATGTGGGGCTGGAAGCAATTGTCCAACTCCCTTAGTTTCTTATTTGAGGAGTGGGAGAAGCAAAGCAACCCATAAGTATCAGCAAATGGAGTCAGCACCTCCACCCAGGGACTTTAGGAACACCTGTACTGGGGATCCAGGAGCCAAGCAGAGAGATGGGCATTCATAGTCACTATTCTCTGTCTACCCTTTGTTGTTTGGTTTTACCTTTGATGTACCTCTTGATCTTAATTGCCAACTCTTTTCTCTTGGGGGGAATATTTAGCAGCTTGGTGTAGTCAGGGAGTTGGGATATGGACCTCTGGCCCTGGCCCTGTACCTGGTGACCAAGACAATTCTGTCTCTCTAAACCATGAGCTCTTCATCTGGTGATGACTCATTGTAATGGTACTTCAAAGACATGTGGTGAATATAAGCAAGGCACAAACTACAACTCTGGGTTGCAAGGCACTGATTCATATGTGATCAACAAATGTTGGCTGCTATTGGGATGGAGAGAGCCCACAAAGCAACTTCCTCTACCCAGGAGCCAGCCAGAAAAGCTTTTGGTTTTCTCAGCATGAATTTGTTCTTTTTAGGGACAAATGCTACCGGCTTTGAGACTGTCATATTAAAAAAAAATTAAAATATATGACCTTTATTTGCCAATTAGAAAATGACTGGCTCTTTTAGAGATTTTCAAGGGAGAGTAGAAACAGATAGGAATATCCTTTAATTTACAGCCCAGAAATAATGGTTATTCACGTGTTGACACAGTTCTTTTCAGTCTTTTTTCTATGATTTTGTTTTGAAATATTAAAGTGGCACATTATTATATACCCTAAGCATTTTATAATACATTTTGTAAACATTTTCCCATGCCATTAAATATTATTTTTGCAATGCCTAAAAATGTTATTTTAACATTTTATCCCATTGTATGGATATACTTATTGGGATTAAGGATTAAGGTTCCTCTCTTTTTTAAAACATCATGATGAATATCTTTGCATTTGTATTTCATTAGGATAGAATTATTGGAATAGGGGCGCCTGGGTGGCTCAATCGGTTAAGCATCCGACTTCAGCTCAGGTCATTACCTCATAGTTCATGTGTTCAAGCCCCGCATCTGGTGAGCTGGAGCCCTGCTTTGGGCTCCACACTGAGAGTGCAGAGTCTGCATGGGATCCTCTCTCTCTCTCTCTCTCTCCCTCCCTCCCTCCCTCCCTCCCTCTCCCTCTTCCCCTCTCCCTGTCCCTCACTACTTGCACTCTCTCTCTCTCTAAAAAAAACAACAATTATTGGATTAAAAAAAGTGTTTTTAAGAACTCTTGAGAAGTGATGGTTATGCCTTGAAATTATGAGGGATAGTGCTCGCTTCGGCAGCACATATACTAAAATTGAAATTATGAGGGATTTATTTTCTTTAAAAAGGATGGAGCGAGAGAGCTCTTACCACAACATGAAGAATGCTGGCTGAAGCCAACTGGGGTTGAAATGGCTTCTTGCACAACTGGTGGGCCAAAGCCCCCTGCCTCTTATGTGTATGTGTGCACGTGTGCACACAAGTGTGGATGTATACATAGGTGCATACACTACATATACACACATGTGTCTCTACATGATTTATCTATAAACATGTGTATGTGTATGTATATCCTAATGCATATATAGATATATGTAGTGTATATGTAGTGTATATATATGTGTGCGTGTCTGTACTGAAAAGGAGAGAGGGGAGGAAAACTCTGCTCTCTTCTACTCCCACCCCACTTACCCTGGATTGGTTTTGAGCTCCAGCAGGGAGAGAGTGAGGCTAGAAGATGGAGGAGTTGCCCTTAGGGCAGACTTAGCAATTCTATGGGCACAAGAAACACTGCCTGGAGGCCGAGGCAACAGAGCGGAGGAGAGCGTCATTTTCTCCACCTCCGCACAGAACCTCCTACAGAACCACTTGCCCCTTAAGGACAGACAGCTTAGGCTGCCTTGGCAGGCAGCATCCCTGCCTAGACACGACTATTTTCACAGTTAGTACTGGCAGTAGTGAAAACTGCAAAGCTTCCTCAGGTGGCTTCCTTAGTCCCTGAAAAGAAGGGAGCCTTCACAGGAGAAAGTGCAAAGAACAGATGCCCGCTGTGATGCTCCCAGCAGCGGGGTCTCTGAGCTTGTAAGATGCTTCTGGGGGAGTGGGGGTCCCAGAAACAAAATCTGTTAGGGCGTCTGCAGGGGCTGGACTTCCTGTTTGAGCATACAGGGACTTCTGCCACTGAACAGTGGGTTTAACTGCTCCTACGACCTTATTTGTGCCTACAGCATGGCCAAGCTGCGGGGTACTGGCTTTCATATAGGCAGTGCCTTAGTCAATGAGGTGAAGAAAATGGAGCAGGAGCTGAGAAAAGAGGGGAAATTGTGATTAAAGGGGAAAAAATGAAGCCATGCAAATCTAAAGTTTTAAGAAGCTGGAACCTGGAGCCGGGAAGGGTTACTTGGAGTTACAGAATGTGCAGGCTGGAAACAACAGTAGAGGTCTTCTATTTCCACCCCCTCATTTTACAGAGGAGGCATTTGTGAGTCCCGGGGAGTTGTCACCTTCTCCAGGTCACACAGGGAGTCCGTCTGAGCCACAGCGGAGGTCTGGCCCCCTGGCGCTTCACTCAGAGCTCCTTCCTCCACCCCTGCTGCCTCCCTTGTCAGTGCCTGGATGCATATGGGCCTGAGGGTGTGATTCCTGAGGGGGACAGTGCATACCAGTTGTTCCCCACCTTGGTCCGTTTGTGCTGCTATAGCAGGATGCCCACAGACAGCAGGGCTAAAATGACAGTTTACTGCTCACAGTGCCAGAGGCTGACAATCCGAGGTCAGAGTGTGTGTGGCTGAGTTCTGGTGAGAGCCCTCTTTCAGGCTGCAGATGGCGGGCTCTTCTCTTTGTATCCTCACATGGCTGAATGACACAGAGAGGAAACAAGCTCTATGGACTCTTCTTACAGGGTCACTAATCCCATTCGCGAGGGCTCCTTCCTTATGACTTCATTTAGCCCTAATCACTTCCCAAAACCACACCTCCAAATACTATCACCTTAGGGGGCAGGGTTTTAACCTATGGAATTGGCAGGGAGGACACAAACATCCAGGTGACCACATCTCTCACACAAAGTACACAGGAATGGGCGTCAGAGTCGGGTCAGTGTTCTCCTGCCTGACTTTATCACCCTCCAGAGCTTTCTACGGTCCTGATGCCAAGGCTGCATGCCAGACCAGTTAGATCAGGATGTGTGAGGGTGAGACCCCAGCAGGGCATGGCGGGCAGAATTGAGGCCCCCTGTCGACAAGAGGGGCACGTCGCTGTGTCAGCAGCAGGTCCTGTGCCCCAGTTCGCACACAGCATCAGCAGCTGTGCAGTCTGCCACCGGCCTGTTTGCTGCTCGGTGATTACCGTACCTGAAGTCATGGGGCTGGACGGCTGATTTCTCAAGTCCTTCTCAGTTCTAGAACCTGAGAGTCTGCACAAGAAGGAATACACACAGTGCCTGCATAACTTCAACTACGCACACTTTTTCTTTACCTTCTAATTCTCTTCTCTTCACTCCCTACCACCGAGATTCCCATGACCTCTTTCCCATTTCTCAAACACAAGGAAAATGTGAACGTGTTGGGTTGCCCTGAAATCACTGAAAAGCCACACAGCTATTTGGTGTTTTGGTGATAAGGGAGGCATGGGCCTTCCTCGTGCTGTGCTGTGTGCTCCTTGCTCTGCTCCCCCTCCCGGAGCCCCCTCACACTCCCCACAACCTCACAAGACCTGGTCTTGGAAACACCAGCGTAATGCTTATGAAGTCACGCCCCATGAGGTTTCGTCTTGGAGAAGTGTTACGGCTGAAAGAACACAGTCCATGCAATCAGAAGTAATTTCAAAATAAATCAAGTCCTCTACTTGCACTTCTCAAATGCCCTGTGTGAACGGAAAACGGGCCCCAACACTTCTCACATTCTCCCTTCTTCTTCCCCCCATCTATTGCTCCCACAAGCTACAACTGCTTTATGAAGCACTCAGGCCCTTCCCTGACACCTCCCTTAAATTTCTGCGGTCCTTTTCTCCTGCTCAGTTTTACCCAAATCTCTACCTGGAAGCCCAAGTGTCCCCCACCTCAGAGGGCAGGACTGACTTCAGAGGGCTGAAGGAGGGAAACACTGTGAAGCCAGGGTGCTCAGAACCAATTTGAGGAAGCAAAGGGAAGAAAAAGGCAAGGAACACTGAGGGTCTAACTATTGTGATCCCTTTACACAGAAGCTGCTGGTGCTGCTCCTGGAGCTCTGAGCAGGTCACTGCGAGGGGTCATGGGTACCCTGGTGCTGAAGGGTACAAGGGGGGGAGAGAAGTCACGTGGGCCTTGGCTGCTTGGAAGCAGAGAGCTGGCCTGGGTGACCTCTTGCAGCTCTTCTTTACTGAGGACGACTCATCCTCTCGCTTGTCACACATGGAAAGTCTATTTGGCGGTGTCTCCCCTTGGGTTCTCTGAGTATCACTGTCTGCAACACAGCTGGCTGTAGAACCTGAGTTCCATTAGGCACACTGACTACAGTCCTTTGGTGAAGATGTTAGAAACAGAGGCTGAGCGAACTCAGTTTAACGTCTCCTCAGAGTTTTCCTGAATGAGAGGAAGAGAGCTCTCTTTTTCTCTTGGTTTATTTATTGCCCAAATTTTCCTTTTTTCTTACTATAGCACTTGGGGTCAAGGCTGAGGGGCTCCAGAGAAAGCTCTATTTCCATGATTTAATTTTATGGACAGAAAGTTCCACTCCCCTCCTCTGTGAATGTTGAGGATATCCTGTAGCATGACATGGGGCCGGGCTCTGAAGATGGCTTGGAGCCCTCTTTGGAGTAACACAGGATGGAAGGAGTTGTGTGGTGAGTCATCAAATACATTTTATGTAAAGGGGAGCAAGCTGTTAAAAGGGTCTTGGAAATCTACTGAATTGAGAGGAGAGTTAATGTTAAAACATATTCTAAGAGTGTTAATTATTCTGATGCGGAAAAGGAGGAACTGAACCATTGGTCCTATTTCATCCACAGTATGTGTGTCTGGACCAGTTTCATGTGCCCAAGATTTATTTTCTCCCTGTCCCAATGACAGCAGCCTTGGCATCAGGGTAGGAATGCCAGAGCTTGGAAAGCCACTCAAGGAGGCCCAAAGCCAGTGGCCACAGGGACTTAGAGGAGCAGGGAAATTTTATCCTACAAAGACCTGCTCTCTATTAGGCAAATTTCTCAGTGAAATGGGGCTGGGGTGGGGGAGATGGGTTTTGGAGCCAGAATGACTTGGGCTCACATGATGCATTAACTTGTGACTCACATGAGTTTGGGTCTCTAAGTTTTTGCATCTGTACAAAATGCATATTAATAATTTCCACTACTTTATCCAGCCACTTAAGGATTAAATGAAAGAACATTTGTAATGTGTCTGGCATGGTGCCTGGCTCATAGTAGATGCACAATAAACACCATGTTTCTCTCCTTAGATACACATATATACACACCTGGAATAATACTTCAAGGGGGGTTTCTCAAACAGTTGCTTACTTTTGTTCTGAAGCACCAGTTCCTGGCAGGCAGAAATAATGAGTGTACAGAGCTGCATTCTTTCCAAAACGTGGGTGAATGCATAATTTCTAAGTAAATAAATTGATGTTGGGTGTCTTCATTGTAGAGAGCTAAAGAAGTAGAAAGCTCATGCCCTCACTGAGTATACAATAAAGCTGGGGAGACAAGATACCTATACTGTCAACATTCAGAGATGAGGAATAAAGACATCTGAGTCCTATCCCTGTCTAGTTTAGTTATTAAAGGTCCCAAATATGCCATCAGCCACCCTAAGGCAGCTAGTTCCCACTCCTCTCTTGTGTGGGGACACGTGTAGCCTCTTTTTCCCCAGGTGACTCAGCTGCTGCTGGGAACACCACCGGTATACCTCTTCCCCCAGACACTCCACCCCACTGCTGCCTCAGGCCCTGCTCTGGCTCCCCATCTGCTCTCTGTTTTGCCACAGCCAACCCCTGTGGAGGCCGTGGATTCCTCCCTGCCTAGGCTCCAGCTGCTCCACTAAGAGCTGTCATTTCTCCCTTGCTCAGAGTAGAAGATTCTACATATAGTACCTGTTTCAACCATCTTAAGAAAGTAATGTTAGTGATTACCAGCTTAGACTTTGGAGTCAGAGCGAATGGGTTCAAATCCTACTTCCACCAACTCCCAACTACCACATTGTGCAAATTAATAATTAAGCCTCGATTCCCATGCCTGGAAACTTGGGGCTAATAAATGTGAGGACTAAATGAGATAACATGCACTTAGCACAGCATATAGTAGGCTACCAGAAAATGTTTGCTCTTATCAGCTAACGGTTGCAGTTTTGGAGTGTTAGGTATGCGCCTGATTTACATTTTCTTTGTTGCACGCCCCTAGAGGCTCAGTGGCCAGTAGTCCTCTCTCACCTGGTCTTCCTTCCCAACTCTGTATTGCAGAATGGGGCATAAAATCTTCAATTCAGCTCAGCACTGGGAAAACTGCTTTCTTTCCAGGATCACTTCCTTTCTTCCCAGGCTTCCCACAGTTTCTAAATCCCTGAGCTAGTTTGAGGTTCATAATCCTGACATCTAGGAAAGTACTCAAAGTACTCAGCATAATTTCTTCCAAACACAACCCCAGGTTTCTGATATAAAGGCCTATTTACTTAGGCTGAAGCTTCAGCCTGAGAGAGAGGGTGCAGGCTTCCCATATAACTAGAGGCTAAGGAGGTGCTCCCAAGGTAAGCAAGGTAAGCAAGGTAAGGAAGAAAACACCATCCTTGCACACCTCCTTGGCCTTGGTACAGCTCAGTGAGACTTCCCAGGAAGAAGTTTATGCACTCATCTGGAGCCCTCATTTTTGCAACAGTTGCCTGTGGGTTACCTCCAGATCTCCTGGTCTGGAGGCCAGCAGGGATTGCAACTGCAGCCCCAATGAACTGTAAACATTTGCATAATTCTAAAAGCTGCTGAGGGTTTGGCTTCCAATCACCTTGAAAGTAGGTGCTAATGAGATTTTCCCTTTGTATCACTGACAGATCTTGGCACACTCTCAACAACAGGGGCATATCAATAATAAATCAGACAGTCTAGACAATCGCAAAGGTTTGAGAAATAATCAAGAGCTAGAATCATCATCTACACAAGGCCATTCTTCCAAGACAGAGAGAAGTATAGCTGGTTCATCTACTACATAGAAACCAACACAGAGAGTCAAGCAAAATGAAGAAACAGAGAAATATGTTCCAAACAAAAGCACAAGACAAACCTCAGAAAAAAGACCTTAATGATATGGAAATAAGTTATCTATCTGATAAAGAATTCAAAGCAATGGTAACAAAGATGCTCACTGAACTTGGGAGAATAGATGAGAACTTCAACAAACAGACAGAAAACATAAATACCAAACAGAAGTCACAGAGCTGAAGAATACAATAACTAAACTGAAAAATACACTAGAGGAGTTCAACAGCAGGCCAGATAAAGCAGAATAGATGAGAACGCTGGAAAATAAAGCAATGCCATTCCCCCAGAGCAGCAAAAAAAAAATAATAATAATAATAATAATAATGAGAATAACTTAAGCGAACTCTGGGGCAACATCAAGTAGAATAACATTCACATTATAGGGGTGTCAGAAGGAAAAGAGAGAGAAAAAGCAGAAATTTAAAAGAAATAATGGATGAAAATTTCCCTAACCTTGGGAAGGAAACAGACATCCAGATCTGAAAAAGTCCCAAATAAGATGAATCCAAAGGGAATCTCACCAAGAAATATAGTCATTAAAATGTCAAAATTAAAGATAAAGAAACAATCTGAAAAGCAGTAGGAGAAAAACAAATTGTTACATATAAGGGAAACCCCATAAGGCTATAAGCAGATTTCTCATTAGAAAATTTGCAAGCCAGAAGGGAGTGACATGATATATGCAAAGCACTGAAAAGAAAAAAAAAAACCCAAAAAACCTCTAAAAAGGATACTTCACCTAGCAAGATCATCATTCAGATTTTAAGAAAAAATAGAGTTTTTCAGACAAGCAAAAGCTGAAAAAGTTCAGTATTAAAGAAGCCTTACAATAAATATTAAAGGATCTTCTTTAATCTGAAAAGAAATGGTACTAATTAATAAGAAAAAATATGAAAGTAAAAATGTCACTGGAAAAAGTAAACACATGGTAAAAGTAGTGGTTTAGTCACTTATAAGAAAGTTAAAAGACAAAAGTAACAAAATTATCTAAAACAACAATAATTAGTTAAGGGATACATAAAATAAAAAGCTGTAAAAAGTAACATCAAAAACATAAAATGTACGCCGGGGTTGGGGTGGGGGAGTAAAAATGTAGAGTTGGGAATGCATTAGGTTAATTATCAACTTAAAATAGACTGTTATATACATAGGATGAAATATGTGAACCACATAGTAACCACAAAGTAAAAACTTACTGAAATACACAAAAGAAAATGAGAAAGGAATCTAAACATAACACTAAATGACTAGAGAAAGTCATGAAATCACAATTAATGATTTAAAAAATGGCAATAAGTACATATCTATTGATAATTACTTTAAATGTAAATGGACTAAATTCTCCAATCAAAAGACACCGAGTGGCTGAATGGATAAAAAAACAAGACACATCTATATGCTGCCAATAAGACACTTATTTTAGAAGTACAGACTTGCACAGACTGTAAGTGAAGTAATGAAAAAAAGACTTCATGCAAGTGGAAATGAAAAGAAAGCTGGTGTAGCTATACTCATACATGATGAAATAGGCTTTAAAACAAAGACTATTAAGAGACAAAGAGGGTACTACATAATGATAAAGGGGTTAATCCAGCAAGAGGATAATATTTCTAAATATATATGCATGCAATATAGGGGCACCAAAGTACATAAAGCAAATATTAACAGACCTAAAGAGAGAAATTGACAGCAATACAATAAGAGTAAGGGATTTTAACACTCTACTTACATTCAATGAATAGATCATCTAGACAGAAAATCAATGAGGAAACATTGGTCTTAAATGACACATTAATAGATATATATATAGAACATTCTATCCAAAAGCAAAATACATATCCTTCCCAAGTGTGCATGGAACATTCTCCAAGATACATCACATATTGGCCACAGAACAAGTCTCAATAAATTTAAAAACATGAAATCATTTAAAGCATCTTTTCTGACCACAATGATATAAAACTAGAAATCAAATGTAGGAAGAAGAAAACTGGAAAAATTACAAATATATGCAGATTAAACAACTTGTTACTGAATAATTTCTGGGTCATAGAAGAAATCTTAGAAGAAATAAATAATACTTAGAGACAAATGAAAACAGAAATAATACATACCAAAATCTATAGTATGCAACAAAAGTAGTTCTAAAAGAGAACTTCATGAAATGTAAGCGTAACTCAAGAAACAAGAGAAATCTCAAATAAGCACTTTACATCTAAAGGACCTAGAAAAAAAAGAGCCAGCAAAGCCTAAAGTTAGTAGAAGGAAGGCAATAATAAAGATCAGAGCAGAAATCAGTGAAATAGAGACTAAAAAGACAATAGAAAAGGTCAATGAAACTAAGATCTGTTCTTTGAAAAGATAAGTAAAACTGACAAACCTTAAGCAAGACTCACCAAGAAAAAAAGAGAGCGGGCTCAAATAACTAAAATCAGAAATGAAAGAAGTTACAACTGATACCACAGAAATACAAAGAATCATAAAAGACTACTATGAACAATTAATTATATACCAACAAATTGAACAACCTAGAAAAAATGGATAAATTCCTAGAAATTCACAATCTTCTAATACTTAATATGAAGAAACAGAAAATCTAAATAGACTGATTACTAATAAGAGGATTGAATCAGTAACCCAAAACTTTCCAACAAAGAAAAGCCCAGGACCAGATGGCTTCACTGGTGAATTCTATCAAACATTCAAAGATTTAAAACCTATCATTTCCAAACTTTTTCAAAAAACTGAAGAGTAGGAAAAGCTTCCAAACTCATTTTATGAAGCCAGCATTACTCCGATATCAAAAACCAGGCAAGGACACCAAAAGTTACAGGCCAATATCCCCAATGAATATAGATGCAAAAATCCTCAACAAAATATTAGCAAACTGAACTTAACAATACAATAAAAGGATCATACACCATGATCAAGTGAGATTTATTCCAGGGATGCAAGACTGGTTCAACATCTGCAAATCAATCAATGTGATACACTACATTAACAAAATGAAAGGCAAAAAATCATATATTCATCTCAATAGGAGCAGAAAAAGCATTTGACAAAATTCAAAATCCATTTATGATAAAAACTGTCAACATAGTGGTTATGGAGGAATGCACCTCAACATAATAAAGACCGTAAATGACAAACCCCCAGCTGATTCATATACAACAGTGAAAAGCTGAAAGCTTTTGCTCAAGATCAGGAATGAGACAAGAATGACCACTTTCACCACTTTTTAAAAATATAGTACTGAAATCCTAGCCACAGCAATTAGACAGGAAAAGAAATAAAAAGCATCAAATCAGAAAGAAAAAAATTAAAACTGTCACTGTTTGTAGAAGACATGTTACTAGATATAGAAAATCCCGAAGACTCCACAAAAAAACTGTTAGAACTAATAAACAGATTCAGTAAGTTGCAGGATACAAAACTAATATGCAAAAATCTGATGCATTTCTATATACTAATAACAAACTATCAGGAAGAGAAATCAAGAAAATAAAATCCCATTTACAATTGCATGAAAAAGAATAAAATACCTAGAAACAATTTTATTCAAGGAGGTAAAAAAACAGTACACTGAAAACTGTAAGACACTGATGAAAGAAGCTATAAAATAGAAAGATATTTCATGCTCATAGCATGAATGGAAAGATATCTCATGTTCATAAATGGAAAGATATTTCATGCTCATAGCTTGGAAAAATTAATAGTTAAAATGCCCATACTACCCATATCTACAAATTTGATGCAATCCCTATTAACATTCCAATGACATTTTACATAGAACTAGAACAAATAATTTTAACTTCATATAAAACCACAAAAGAATGTGAATGGCCAAAACAATCTTGAAGAAGAACAAAGCTGGAAGCATACTTCCTGATTTCAAACAGTATCATAAAGCTATAGTAATCAAAACAGAATGATATAGGCATAAAAACAGATACACAGATCAATGGAAAAGATTAGAGAGTCCATAAATAAACCCACACAAATATAGTCAACTAATTTATACCAAAGGAGGCAAGAGTATACAATGGGGAAAGGACAGTCTCACAAACAAATGGTGTTGGGAGAACTGGATAGCTACATGCAAAAGAATGAAACTGGACACTATCTCACACCATATACAATAATTAACTCAAGATGGATTAAAGAGTTGAACATAAGACCTGAAACCATAAAACTCCTAGAAGAAAACATAGGCAAAAAAAGCTCCTTGACGTGAGTCTTAGCAATCTTTTCTTGAATATGACTCCAAAATAGGGAAACAAAGCAAAAATAAACAAATGGGACTACATCAAACTAAAAAGTTTCTGTACAGTGAAGGACACTGTCAACAAAATGAAAAGGCAACCTATGAAATGGAAGATATTTGCAAATCCTATATCTGATAAGGGACTAATCTCCAAAATATATAAAGAGACAGAATAATAAAACAAACAATCTAATTAAAAAATGGGCGGAGTATCTTAATAGACATTTTTCCAAAGAAGACCTACAGATAGGCAACAGGCACATGAAAAGATGTTCAACATCACTACTCATCAGGGAAATGCAAATCAAAATCACAATGAAGCACTACCTTATATCTGTCAGAATAGCTATTATCAAAAAGACAAGAAATATTAAGTGTTGGCAAGGATGTGGAGAAAAGGGAACTCTTGGACACTGTTGGTGGGAACATAAACTGGTAAGATCACTATGAAAAACAGTATAAAGGTTCCCCCCAAAATTAAAAATAAAGCTACTATATGATCCATCAACTCCACTGCTCGGTATCCACCTGAAGAAAACAAAAATACTAATTTGAAAAGATATATGCACCCTTATGTTTACTGTGGCATTATTTACAAAATCCAAGATATGGAAGCAAGCTAACTGTCCATCAATGGATGAATGGATAAAGATGTGGTATATATACACAATGGGATATCATTCAGCCATAAAAAAGAATGAAATCTTGCCATTTGCAACACCATGGATGGGCCTTGAGGGTATCATGGTGAATGAAATAAGTTAGAGAGACAAATACCACATGATTTCACTTATTTGTAGAGTCTAAAAACCAAAACAAACAGAACAAGAGAAAACCTAGACTTATAGACACAGGGAAAAGATTGGTCATTACCAGAGGGGAGGGGAGTAAGGGGAGGGTGAAAAGGGTGAAGGGGCTTTAGAAGTACAAACTTCCAGTAAAGTAGGTCATAGGGATGTAATGCACAGCATGGAGAATATAGTCAATAATATTGTATTAACTTTGCACAGTGACAGATGGTAACTAGACTTATTGTGGTGACTGTTTTGCAATGCATGCAAATAGTGAATCAATTATACCTCAATAATAAAAAAAGAATAATGCAAATGATAAATGCTCTTAGTGTTCAGAAAAAGAGCTTTGACTCTATGTAAAGTAGATGCCAATTTATAACAATTTAGGGTTTGAGCTTCATCAGCCATGGCCTGAGAGGACTGTAAGTTAGGGTTGAGATTTTCCAAACACAAAACGGAGGTACCTGGGAAGGGTCATTCTGACTAGAGAAATCTTCAAACACTGGCTGTAAGGCAGCTTTTGACACTGAACCCCAGATGGGGAGGAATAAGGGACAGGGGTAAGAAGAGTTTGGTAATTCCATGGTGAGCTAGAAATGTCAAAGAAAAGGCAAGAGTGCCCTGGACAAAGTGAACAAAAGTAGAGTAGAGGAAATGGAAAGCAGAGGGGTGAGAGGACAGAAGGGAAGAGGAAAGAAACCTAAAAAACCAAAGCAGCTATTTAATACAAGGAAGAAAGTTGAATATAAGACTGAAAAAGAAAACTTGCTCAAGTCTCTTAGATTAAGCAATTTCAATCAGTTGCAAAGCACAATGAGCATCTTGAAATCATCTTGTTTCAAGTGTGTGATGCTTAGAAGTAGATTTTAACATTAAACAAGAGAACATAGGTGAGACATTGTGGGACCTGGAAATGAGGTCACAGGCGTCCAACCTAGATCCTTGCTCTGGATACTCAGACTTTAATTTGATCAAAATGAAAGTTTGCTTGATTCTCCACGATGATCTCATTCTTGACTCACAATGGTGCTTTTTGGAATGACTTCTATAGGTTTCCTTCTGCCATGTTATAAGATAGGACTTATTTGCTTAAGGAAAGTGATTTAAAAATATATCATTGATCTTGAGAAATCTTTTAAAGTCTATGACATTTCTTGGCTCAGCAAGGTCAACTTTTGTTCCAAAGTTTCTAAAGAAAAACTCTTATCTCTAAAGGGCTGATTGATTTATTTTTAAATAGTAACATTATTCTTTCTTGAACCCTGTAAGCCATCTTTGTTTTAAATTTAGTTCTCTAAGGTCGCCAAACTCACTGGACCCATATGAAAAAGCATCAATCTCTCTTCTATAACTCCTTTTGATGACCTTAAATCCACCAGGTGCTCCAGTGGTTCTGATACTGAGGAATGTAGAACTGCCCCAGGTGTAATCAGGAACTTGCTTGGGGCCCTGTATAGTAAACTATACCTTTTGTATTTTTCCAGGCAAGAAGAAGTTAAGTGACTACCTTAAGACTCAGCCTAGTATCTGGCCTGTGGTATAATTTTAAACCTAATGTATAAATATTGAATATAATCAACTAAGAGATCATTAAACTACTTGCTAAAGTGACAGAAGATTAGGAATCCAAGGACAATGATGTTAAGAAATGAATTTAATATTCAGAGTTTGATTTCCTTCAGTGTTCCTGGGCCTTCGCCTGTACAGGCCTTCCATGGCTCTTCTGCATGCCCCCCTTGTTCTTCCCTATCCACTGGCAGGCTATCTCAAAAGGAGGGGACTCTTCCCAGAGTCTTGTACTACACTGGTTGAATGAGAGACCAAAGTTCATGATTTTGATTTACTGAGTTCACATCCATAGTTCTCCCTGCCTAGAAGAGATAAACTAGCAGTACTTACTGTTCATAAGATTTTGGATGTGTCATTGAACCCCTCTGGGGACTACGTTGTTTTTTTCTGTGAAATGGGTGGCTGGGAGAATTTGATGGCATCATGTATGAAAGTCTTTAAATGTTATATATCAAGGGGTCAGTGTCAGGCCTGCCCCTAAATTGTGTGCAGTCTGAGGCAAGAGTATGAATAGAGACTCACATACCACATGTCTACATCTTTAAAAGTTATGAAAACTGTTAAGTAAAAAGTTCAATCTTGCTGCCTTCGTAACGACCCAAAAAGCCTGGTTTAAATTTAGAAATTCTGGACTCCTTGGAGCTTTATGCTGGAGGGTGATCCCATCTCACACCTCTCCCCTTTTCTTTCCATCATACCTCTGTCCTACCATAAACAACCTTATGTGGACATCTTACTTCACTGGTTCAAGTTCTCTCAACACCCTCTCCAAACAGGTGCTTCTTGGCTAACCTCATGGCCCAGAAGCGTGCCGGGAAGCAGAAGTGGGAACTGAGTCCTTCTGTTTATGATGCTCATGGGAAACCACGGGGCCTTTTCTCTTTTCATCTCATCTCTTCTTTTCTCTACTCTACTCTTCTTTGACAGTGAGCTCAATTTTTAATGGCCAAAGTACAAGAGCCATTGGTCTGAGTTCTAAGAAGTCAACTTGCTGAGACCATTACACTTATAGCATTTTTTCTACCATAGAATATACCAAAAATGTTTAATGGTTGAAGAATGAATTTTGTATTTGTGATTTTGTCTTTTTATACTTGGAATTCCAAAACCAAGTTCACATTCTCTGGCCTTTCCTTCTTTTTCAAGTTTTTGTTTCTCTTTTAAACAAGCTGCCGTTGAGTAATACAATTGAGACCTGTTATAGTCTCAATGCAAAATACTATCCACTGATGTGTGCATAATAGTACTATTGTTATCAGTTATTACATTTAGTTAATAAAGCGCCCTGAGAATACATACAAAGTTTTTGGGATGCAATTTTAAATTTATCTGGAGACTTTTTTCTTTATTAAATATGTAATTGGCTTCTTCTCCTTAATGTGATGGTTTAAGATCCAAAAGATACAAGAAGACATTAATGTAGGAAAGTAATGATCTGACTCAATTGAACCTTTGACTATTACACAGAGAAATATCACCACATTTAGCAAGAGTTGGAAGACTGGTTTTAACTGCAGGTCACAACTTAAAAAATAAAAGATTATTTGGAATTGCTGCCTTCAGATAGTTTCCCTTAGTAATATCAGTCCCTTGCCTGCTTATGTGGTATTTGGATGCTTACTACAAAAATAAGACATAACTTGAAATAACACAAACCATAATTTGAGCTGATCTCCTTTAGACCCTATGGGATCAGAGACCCAGCTAACATCTGTTTTACACTTGTTAATAACGAAAAGGGTGAAAATTTAATAGATTTCTAGGACGCAAGAAAACAGAGTTCAGGGGGCTCTGAGTTTGAGGTCCAAGGGAACAAAAGGATACCCCAAATCATCTGCACTCCAAAGGCTGCAAGAAAAGGAAATGATTGTCCCATCTGTGCGAGAATTCTGGTCCAGGTCTGGTGAAATTCAGTGATTGATGTACACCGAGAGCAGAGATATTTGTCCTTTACCAAAGTCCATGGCTGTTGGTTGCATCAGGGCCTGGAAAAGCTCCAGAGGCAGGATGGTCTCTGGCACCGATCCACCACCTCATTCCCTCCTCCCCCACAACCTAGGGCTTTTGGATTGAATGTCCAAAGAACCGTTGTCGTATTGGCCTGAAGTTTCCAGTTCCACAAATCTGATCTCTCCCCAAGGCTTACCTTGATGCTGATTCCAAGTCTAACGTACAGGGCTGACGATGATGTAAGAGACAAACGCATGAAAAGTGAACTTGGATCCTTTTGGGGCTGTGGCAGAGCTGAGGGCAAGGCTTTGCTTTAGAGGTCTGAGGGGCTGAGTGGATGGTGAGGGGAGAAGTCAGATTCTCTAAGGTGTGTTCCTGCAAACTTGAATGCACGTGCTGCTGCAAGGAGCAGTATAGGTATCCTGTTCAAATCAGTGTCTAATGCAAAACGTGGTTTCCCCAAATGCAAACTATGGGATAATATCCTTAGGTACTCTTGCGAACCTTTGAGGGACAGTGGTAAAAAAGAAACCAGCTTGCAAACTCTTACTACACACGAAATACTGCAAAACTGAATTTCAAAGAACTATAACTTAACTCGTGTAAATGAGGGGAATAAAAGTCATGGTATTGCACTTAAAATACAACTAGTTTTTACACTACCCTTTTAAAATGCATGATTATTATGGAAATAATTAATAAAGAAGACTTTTTTATGCACTTTATCATGCTCATTGAATCTTTGCCTTGATGCTACTCTAGCCCAGTGATGCCCAGACTTTGACTTTCACAGACTGGTAGTATTAAATATGAGTAACAACAACAACAACAATAAGTATGACAGGTATAATAGTAAAAGGGGACTGACATAAAATATGGAACTTTAAAACTCTTCATTTGTTTTTTTAATTGCACGAGCCATAGCTGAACATGTTCTAATTACAAAATGTCAAACAATATTGATAAAGCAAAAGTCTCTGGTGATCTCCATCTAATCTCAGTGTCTTCAAAAGAGGAAACCACTGTTATCAGTTTGCTATACCTCCTTCCAGAATTTTCTCTCCACATTCACATACATACGTAAGTCCATATAGAAGAATATACTTTGCATGGTTTATTTATATAGATGGCATCAAACAGTACCTTTATTCTACATTTACTCAGGTTCTTTCTTTTCTTAACCTTGGGTGATTTTTCCCTATCACTACAGCTCTATTCACTCTTTTTAAACTGGTGTACCTAATTTCATAATGTGACTCTACTCCATTTGATTATCTGTGCTTTTTTTACCCATGTATGTGCAGGGTAAGAAGTACCTCCACATATGTACAGAGACAGGTATACAGTTGCCCTTTTTTCCAAGTAAGGGTTTTAATAAAAGGCAAATTTCCATTTGCTCTCCCTATTATTTTCTAAAATATAAAAGGGCAATCACATACTTTATGAGACAAAATTATGGGAAGAATAAAGAGGATCTTCTCTAAGAAAGAATAAATGGAAACTTCACCATGTTTTTTCACTGCAGGTCACTGAAAGTGTCATCAGAGATGAGCCCTGTGCCAGAATCTTATTTGGAGGACCACTGCCAAGTCTCAACTCAAAAACAAATGGGCTCTTCTCCCACCAAGTAACTCTTCCAAAGAAAACAACAAAGATGATAGCTGTGAAGGCCAGGTCATGATGGCTGACGTCCCTTGTCCACTGAGCTTCTCACTGCCCTCACCCCCTAGCTCCCTTAGTAGGCACCAAAGGGGACTGAAGTAGCCATGGGCCAATCGTTCCTATGCCCAGGAGCACCGGCTCACACCAATGAGCTTTTGGCCCTTTCTTACTCTCAATAACTGCTGTTCTCTAGTGTGGTGCTACTTCCTAAATTATGGTTGGTGTCCCCAGGAATATGGCAGATGAACTGATGAGGTGACAAACAGATAAACCTTCTTCATTGTATATGATACATATTCAACATAATATGTAACATACAATATTCAATATATAAGAATGTCTTTAATACACAGTAACTAAACATTAGTTTAATGTTCATTACCAGGAGCGTCTGGGTGGCTCAGTCGGTTAAGCATCTGACTTCGGCTCAGGTCATGATCTCGTGGTTCATGGGTTTGAGCCCCGCATCGGTCTCTGTGCTGACAGCTCAGAGCCTGGAACCTGCTTTGGCTTCTGTGTCTCCTTCTCTCTCTGCCCTTTTCCCACTCATACTCTGTCTATCTCTCTCTCAAAAATAAACAAACATTAAAAAAAATATTCATTACCAAAAAACCCCGAAGATACTTAATAGCTAATGCAAGAGACGTGAGTTGATTGAAAGAAAAATATTTGAAAGTAATCTGCATGTACTCACAGAAAAATCACCAGGGTTAAAGTAAAGCAAGTACTCTCTATTTTACTCTAATTTACTCAGCTTTTTGGATTCCCAGTCTTCTCATCTTTCAAATGGGCTCAGTAATACCTCCTCACTACACTGTAACAAAGGTTATATAACATAAACCTGAGAAAGTGCCTGGCACACACAGGGTGTGAGTACAGTGTAGGTTTGTCTCCCACTTTTCCAATTTCTTCTCTTCATCCCCCAGGATTCCCTTTTCCAGATCCTAATCCAGAGTCCCATTCTGACAAAGTTTGGAAATTTTGTTAATCAGAGGCAAACTAAAGGTGTTACTGTCAATAATTGTATCTGTACTCAAATGTGCAAGTTCTGAAAACTAACAAATCCTCCACACACAAATAAATGAATCTCTCAGTGATGCAATTTCGGGCCCAGACATGAAATTCTTGAGGAAGGAGTGATTCCTAGAGATAGAAAAAGAACACCATGCAGATTGTTTGTTAGGCCTGAATGCAGTGCAGAATTCCTGTCTGCCATACTCTAATGTAGAGCTGTCACTTCCTCTGGGCCAAGGCATTTACTTTCTGGTATACAAGGCCAAGATAAAAATCTAGTAAGCTCTGAAAAGAAATGCTGTTTGTTGGGGAAAAAATAAAACTGGCTATAGCTACTCATCTAGGAATAATCTAGGGGAACTGAAAGTTCCTGGTTCAGTTTTGAGACTGGGTTTTATTTTCCAGTGGACTAGAATGTAAAAAAAGCCCAGTTTGCAGGAATCTCCCATAGGCCTCCCCGAGATCCTTTGTGAAAATGTAAGTTATACTTATTTTCACCCAGAGTGAGAGTGTCGTGTATTGTCTGGAAACAATTAGAGGTATTTTTCCTTCTCGATCTGACAACCTCAGACATACAGGCAATTGTGGGGCGGGGGGCGTTCGAAGTCTAAGTTCTACTGTTAACTATTTAAACAGTTAAAGTATGAAAAAGAATTAAATCGAATATGCTTGGAGCTCCAAAGGGTGGATACTGATGGAACAGGGAGACTCAGGGAAGTTTAAAAGTCACCGAGGAGAAAAATCTTAGAGCTCGGAAAATATTTCGTGCCTGCTAATGACTTTCCAAGACCCTTCAGGAAAATAGTATGACAATGAAAGACCCTTCAGGGGAATGCCAAACTGCCATTGGAGATGGCCTGGAGACCTGGGTGACTGCCGTGAGCCCGGCATCACCCTGGTTTAAGGTATGGCACTAGCACTGTGGCCCCTGATGGGCCAGACATGGGGATTCCAGGGAGATGGGCTGCAGAATGAAAGGTCCTTTTGTCAAGATGTACCAGTCTCCTGGAAACTGTTTTGGATTATTAAAAAGAGAAATTCTGCTGGCTTATCTATTAGTTTGTTTTGAAAGAAGGCTGGCATGGAAAGAGAGGTCAGAGAAGGGTCAGGGCAGCCTGAGAAGGCACTTGGGGTAAGTGAGCCAGTGAGAACCAGAGATATGCAAAACCTGAGACAAATTCATGTGGCAAGTTTCGTGAAAAACCTTTTAAACTTTGTTTTAAAACTGAAGTTAGAGGCAAATGTAACACCTCTCTCCTGTTTGTCAGCGAAGTCCAAATTGCCAAGTGCCATAAAGGACAATTGTGTCAACAGCACCAGCCTTTGCATTTGCCAAATGGTGGTCTGCAAAAAGGCCTCACATTTGTGCAGGGACCTAACACTTGGCAGTGTGTTTTCACAGCTATGGTTTAGTGGATCCTTATGGTAAACTTGCAGGGAAAGCAGGAAGGCAATGCCATTTCGAAGATGGGAAAACAGGGCCTTGGAGAAGAGGAAGATCTCATACAGTATCACAGAGCTGGTACGTGGTGGGGTGAGGATTCACACCTGGTCCACCCACCACACTCAGTCCCTGTCCGCACACCATGTGTGGCTGCTGGGCTGCCCTCCAAAAAAGAGTGTGGGCTACTCAGTGAGCTAATGGGGTGGGAAGGTGACACTGTGACTAACATCCTGCCATCAGGACACAGCTGTCCATTTCTTTTCCTGCCTTCCTTCCCCTGCAGCCTCCAAATGGAAATGAGCAAGAGGGACATGCCTTCAGCCCAGAAGCAGAGGCAGAATCAAAAAGCTATATGGTGTGAGATACTTGGGGTCCTAAGGCTCACACTGGGTGAGGCAGTTTCAATAGAGCTTCGGAATAAACTTTCTAAAATATAAAATTAAACAGAAAATCTCTGCCTGAAGATCCATCAGTAGATTGGGTCAAGAGTGAGAAGGCATCCCACTTTTCTCCACAGAGCGTCACTTCGGACTATAAGAGTTCTTAAGCATATAGCCTCTTCTTTAAAAAATACCATTTTGGGGGCGCCTGGGTGGCGCAGTCGGTTAAGCGTCCGACTTCAGCCAGGTCACGATCTCGCGGTCCGTGAGTTCGAGCCCCGCGTCGGGCTCTGGGCTGATGGCTCGGAGCCTGGAGCCTGTTTCCGATTCTGTGTCTCCCTCTCTCTCTGCCCCTCCCCCGTTCATGCTCTGTCTCTCTCTGTCCCCAAAATAAATAAACATTGAAAAAAAAATACCATTTTTTCCCCAAGGATAGAATGTTTTTCCTTTCTCAATAAGAAGCAAAGTAGCATTAAAGACTAGAAATATTAGTAACATTGATTCTGTGCTGAAGAAAGCTGGTCAGTCTTTTCTGAGAAGTTGAACTTATGTTTAGTCACAGAGTCTCAATTTTGATCAGAGATGAAGCCTAGATTCAACAATATTTGTGCACAGGACTCTTGGGTCAGGTTGACAATGCCAACAGTGCCTGTGCAGAACCCCATGGACAGGCAGGCAATTGGAAGCACAGAAGGCTTCCAGCAAGAGAAAAGCAGGATGCCCAAGACCAGGTACCAAAGCTCATGTGACTAGCCGGACCTTCAGGTCCCTGATCCTGCGTTTCTTTATCCTCATTTTCCATAAAAAATTAATGTCCAAGTTGAATTAATGTCTAAGACATTTCCTCATTTCGACACACTTGGAGGAGATAAGAAACTGGCCCACAGGGAAAAAAGTAAGAGCTGAAAGTCTGACAACAAAAGTGGCATAGAACGCACAAGACACAGATGGAAGAACCACAGATATTCATCATTTCTGGGGCCATCTGTCTAGGGGCAAAGAATACCTCGAAAGGCTTTAAAGTCAACACTATCCTACTGCCTGTACAATATTTGAATTTTCAAAGCTGGAGTCAAATTAGATTCAGTGCACACCACTTGAGAAAACAGGAAATGTATTGTGTTATTAAAAACTTATTTTTATACAAATGATAATAAATCTGTCAGGCTCTATTGTTTTTTTTTAATTGAGGTGAAAAACACATAACATAAAATTTACCAGCTTAACCATTTCTAAGTGTAAAGTTTAGTAGTGTTCAATATATTCACATTGGCTGAAACAGATCTCCAGAACTTTTTCATCTTGCAAAACTGAAACTCTATATCCATTAAACCACTCCCCTTCCTTGCTCTCCCCAACCCCTGGCAGCCCCCATTCTACTTTCTGCCTCTATGAATTTGAGTACTCTAGATACTTCATAGAATGGAATCCTACAGTATCTTTTTATGACTAGCAATTGCACTTAGCAGAATGTCCTCAAAATTCATCCATGTTATAGTACATGACAGTATTTCCTTCCTTTCTAAGGTTGAATAATATTCTGTGGTACCTATAGACCACATTGGGTTTATTCATTCATCTGTTGATGGACACTTGGCTTGCTTCCACCTCTTGGCTATTGGGAACAGAGCTGCTATGAACTTGGGTATGCAAATATCTCTTTGAGACCCTGCCTTTGAGACCCTACTTTTAATTGTTTTTTTAAAGAGGTAATTCCTCTGCTATTCAGAAAACAAGTCCTCAAAAGTAACTTGAAAATGAGTCCTTTTAAAACTATTCAGAGAGCTGAGGTTTCTTCACAATAAAAACTTCTGCGCAATACCCCAATAGTTGAGTTAGTGATATAACAGGACTGGCGAATATTCATCTCTGTCCCTGAACTACGATCTTATTCTCAGCCATGGCTGACCCATTTTCTCTCCATCCAAAAGCTTCCGGTGTGAGTGCTTCATTCTTTCCTTTCCATGTGCCTCTACTTCCACCCTATGACCTTTTTTTCCCTAAACAGATAAAAGTCTTGACCTATCCGGGGCCCACCTCCATCTTTACCTGGAGGGGACCACCACCTGCCTCACCTCATTGGTTATCATTATTATGTCATCCAGATCAATCACTGGGCACTCGCACTGTTGTAACTGTCGCTTTGATCATTCGTTACACTTTGTTAGTCCTCATCAGATCCAGGCCCCACTAATCGGAAACAGCGGCCTTCCAAAAGCAAGGCAACCTGGTGACCAGGGGCAATTACCACATTGTTTGGTTTTTAAATTAGTCCCTTCTTGGTGCTCTGATCACCATCAGGAGGCTGGTGATTCAGAAACCCAGGGGGTGCCTGCTGCTCATGCCTCCCGCAGCCAGCCTGGATTCACATACACCCTGACAGGAGTCCCAAGCTGAGGGTGACCCCCGTGAGCCTGAAAAACACAGTCTGTGATTTGAGGCTTAGCCTCCTCATAAAAGTCCTTGCTGGGAATTTCCATCCACATGAGACAATTCCCACTGTAGCATACTTTCTCTGTGAGAAACTTTGGGATCTTATCATGAGGACCGTGCCATACCACAGCAGAGTCCCATGGCTCAAGAGACACCTGTTTTCTTCTGCCCTACACCTGGGAGGGTGCTGGGATTGGGAGTGAATGGAAGTGGACATCTCCCAGATTTCCACATGAGTAGGAGCTGCAGCTTCTCGCTCAAATGCCGGGAAGCCAGCCTTGGAGGAAAGTTTGAGGAGATCATTTGGCAAGAGAGTAAAGGTAAATTATGCCATCTTCCAGAACATCATTTTCCTCAGACTTCAGGAATTTATACAGTACTTCCATGATTTTTTCAAGATTGCCATGCACAACCTTATCTTTTATTTTAAAGGAATTATTTACAAGAAAACTATATCATACTTTGAGTGGAAAGCAAGTATTTCTTGTCTTTCTTTCAGCAATGTCTAAAAATGTCACTTATTCCCACCCCAACCAGCACCCTGCCCCTAGAGGCTAGCTTACAGGTGAATTCCCCTCATCCCATTGTAGTTTCTGTCATGACTTGAAATGGCACAGCTTGGTGGCCCCTGAACAGCATGAACTGGATTTAGCAGACTACTATTGCTAATGAGCCATGGTAGCTTATTCCTATTAAGGATTTTTATGACATAGGCATAGTAGGGCCTCGTCTTGGAGGAATGACTTTGATGGTTCAATGGCAGGCTGTGTAGAATAGGATGGAAGCTTTTTGAGCAGAGCACTTTCTTAGCTGCCTTTGGAGCTAAGATATCGGGTGGATTCTTATCTTCTTGTGTTTGATTGGGTGCCCACTAGAGAGATGTCCATTCTTTTCATCCACTCTCTATATACTCCACCTACTTTCTTCTGGGATATGCATCAACTCTAATGGTTTTTTTTGGCCAGAAGAGTGGCATTCTTCTGAAACAAAGCTTTTTCTCCCAAAATGTCTACTTGGGGACCTTCAAACTCTGTCCCAGCACATCCCAAGTTTTTTGTCTTAGATTTCACATGGTGCAAATGTGGCCAGGATAAGAGAGTTTTAAGCTACTTTTGATGACCTCCTGGATGGCGGGATTTAAATTCCTAAGAGCAAATTTCATAGGAAGTACATAAGAATAAAGGCATATAGCTCCTGCTTTTCCTCTTCCATCTCAGAAGCTGCAGTTAGCAGGAGAGATATAGCTCAAGCATGCCTTTTGATTTAAGGTAAAAAGGAGATATTTTG